>NC_090450.1:108931261-109234292 GCF_031143425.1 Pleurodeles waltl
CCCTTTCTACACCCTGGATGGCATTCAAAATGGTAGACTGCCCAACAGTGAGTGACCTGAGGAGGTCAATGGCCTCCTCACTGAGGGCAGCAGAGGTGACAGGGGCAGGGGCTGAGGTGCCTGGGGCGAAGGAGATGCCCACCCTCCTGGGTGAGCGGGCACGTGGCGAAGGCTGAGGGGCTGCTTGGAGGGCGGTGCTGGTAGGAGGGGTGGCGGCTGTACCTGTAAAAGTGGGGGGGCACAGATTTTGCCGCCACCACAAGGGAGCTCCCATCGGAGGACGAGTCTGTGTCGCTGGTTGCTGATCCTGTGCCCGCCGTGAAACTCCCCTCGCCCTCCGTCCCACTGGTGTATTCCGAGTCCATGGTGTGGCCCTCCATGGCCATGTGGGATGCAGCTCCCTCGTGCTCCGGTGCCACTGTACCTCCGCCTGATGATGCTGATGCACACAAGAACAGGGAGAGCACAAAAAGGGGGGAGGGGACGACAGAAGAAAGACAGGTTGAGTGCATGGCTTACCGCTACCATTGGCGGACAATACAGACACAGCAGCCCCCTGCACTACGCCGTGCTGTTGGGCTCTACTGATGCAGTTCCTGGGATATGGCCTACATGGCTATGGTGGATATCAGCACACATAGGTGACACAGGGGCATGTATACCTGTACTTGGCACTCTACAGAGGTGGGGTGGAGTGCCACATGGCCTGCATTACGGAGGGGCCTAGCCTAAGGAACTCGCCCTGGCCTAGGGAAACCCACAGCCCTCCTCCCCCACCCAGACACCTTCACTGCGCGCAAAGTCCGCTGAATGAGAGTGTACTCACCCCCTTGTGTCTGCTGTGATGCCCTCAAGCGCCCATCCAACTCAGGGTAGGCCACCGCCAGGATCCGGAACATCAGGGGGGTCATGGTTCGACGGGCACCTCTCCCACGTTGGGAGGCCATCCCCAGCTGAGCCTCCGCCGTCTTCTTGCTCCAGCGGCGAATGTCCTCCCATCTTTTCCGGCAGTGGGTGCTCCGTCTCTGGTGGACCCCCAGGGTCCGGACGTCCTTGGCGATGCCACGCCAAATATCCTTCTTCTGGTGGCCGCTGACCTACATGACATGTACAGGGGAAGAAGAGAAGTCATTACCAACTGCACCGTCAAAGTGAGTGGCCCACATCCCTACCCTTGCCATGTGGCACATGCATTCACAGTCCTTCATGCTCGCAGAACTCAGCCCCCTTCCTTCTTACAACCAGCCCTCTCCACCCAGGACTAGCCCATACAACTTGCTCCCTGTGTACTCACCTGTTGGTCTGGAGGACCGTAGAGTAGCGTGTACTGGGGGAGGACCCTGTCCACGAGCTTCTCCAACTCCTGTGCAGTGAAGGCAGGGGCCCTTTCCCCAGACGCACGAGCCATTGTCTCTTCCAGACCGAGGTCACAGCAGCACTTGCAGTGTAAGTCCTCTCCTGTCGAAGATCAGGTATCGGGTGATTCAACAGATAGAAAATGGCGGTCACGTGCGCGACGGTGACGTCCGCGGCGGTGCGTATCATCACCACCGGCGCACTTTGTCATTGGCTCCTGGGACCCATAGGGACCAATGTTAACCAATGCAGCATTGCGCAGCGGTCTTCGACCGCCTACCGCGATGGTGTAGAACGCCAGTGCAGTTACCTCACATCCCATTGTCCCAGTTTAGAGGTCAGGTAGCCGCCATTTCAGGGGCCCACATGGCTTCATTTTCAACTGTGTCACACATACCTAGGCCTGGACTCAACACACACACAGACAACTTTTTGGATTATGTTTCGTGTCCTGTGTAGACTGTGGGTACATACCTCTGAGTTGCTTGACTCTGTGGTCGCTGTTGTCCTTCCTTGGCACCGTCAGCTGGGACATGTGAGGAGAGGGGGGAATCCTCCGGTGTACCAACCTCATGTGGACCTGTTGACAATGGAGAAGCGACATTTAATCATCACCTACAGGTTTGACCGTGCCACAATCCAGGACCTGTGTATCCAGTTGGAGCCTGACCTGATGTCAGCTATCTCCCATCCCACAGGGATCCCCCCTCAAGTGCAGGTGCTATGAGTGCTCCATTTCCTTGCAAGTGGGTCTTTTCAAACAACAGTGGCCATGGCATCAGGGATGTCCCAGCCTATGTTATCCAACGTGTTGTCCAAAGTGTTGTCTGCCCTGCTGAATCACATGAGGAGCTACATCGTTTTCCCTCATGTGGAGGATTTGGCTACTGTTAAAGGTGACTTCTATGCCCTTGGACATATCCCCAACATCATAGGTGCCATTGATGGGACCCATGTGGCTTTGTTCCCCCCCCACAGGAGTGAACAGGTGTACAGGAACCGGAAGAGTTAGCATTCGATGAATGTACAGATGGTATGTTTGGCAGACCAGTACATCTCCCAGGTAAATGCTATGTTCCCTGGTTCAGTGCATGACGCCTACATCCTGCGGAATAGCAGCATCCCTTACGTGATGGGTCAACTCCAGAGGCACCGGGTGTGGCTATTAGGGGACTTTGGTTACCCCAACCTTTCATGGCTACTGACCCCAGTGAGGAATCCCAGGACCAGGGCAGAGGAACGCTACAATGAGGCCCATGGGCGGACTAGGAGGGTGATAGAACGCACCTTCGGCCTCCTGAAGACCAGGTTCAGGTGCCTCCATATGACAGGTGGTTCCCTATTCTACTCACCAAGGAAGGTGTGCCAGATCATCATCGCCTGCTGTATGCTTCACAATCTGACTTTGCGACGCCAGGTGCCTTTTCTGCAGGATTGTCCAGATGACGGTGTTGTGGCAGCTGTGGAGCCTGTGGACAGTGATGAGGAGGAAGCAGAGGAAGAAGACATTGACAACAGGGACTCAGTCATCCAGCAATATTTTCAGTGACACACAGGTGAGAACACATTCTTGCCTACTACAAGTACTTTCACACTTCTACCTCTATCCTGTCAGTCAATTTCAAGCAGTATATGGTAACTGAGTTGTACATTTCCATTACGGTTTCACAGGTGTGGTTACCAACGTGTGTCATCTGCTTACATTCTTCATGGACTTGTGATGTGTGACATAAGTATGTTGACATTACATTTGAGAATGGATTTTGTCACTGTCATTGCTAATACACATTTTCAAGATCACAGACTGACTCCAGATTGTTTTGTGCTTCAAGGGTGTTTATTGAAATGCTAAATATTGGAGGGGGTGGTAAAATGGTGAGGGGTGATGGTGGAGGAATGTCCATTGCAGAGTCCAGTCAATTAGTCTCATAGGTGCACTGCCCATATGGGCATAAGAAGTGGAGCTGGGGCAGTTCCAATATGGACAGGGTGACAAAGTGGGACAGTGGGATGACAATCAGGGTGGTCTCATTTCTTGGCGGGGGTCTTGCCATCGTGCTCTGTCCTGTTCCTGGATCTCACGGACCGCTTGCGGGGTGGTTCTGCGTCTGCAGGGGGTGGGGTGCTGGTGTGGTGGTCCTGTGGCGGTGCCTCCTGTCCACTAGCGCCGGCGGAGGTGGTGGGCAGTTCATCGTCCATGCTAGTGTCAGGGGCCCCTTGGAGTGCCAAGGTGTCCCTCCTGGTGTTCAGTATCTCCTTCAGCACCCCTACGATGGTGCCCAGGGAGGAGCTGATGGTTCTGAGTTCCTCCCTGAACCCCAAATACTGTTCCTCCTGCATGCGCTGGGTCTCCTGAAACTTGGCCAGGACCGTAGCCATAGTCTCCTGGGAGTGGTGGTATGCTCCCATGATGGAGGAGAGGGCCTCGTGGAGAGTGGGTTCCCTTGGCCTGTCCGCCCCCTGTCGCATAGCAGCCCTCCCAGTTCCCCTGTGTTCCTGTGCCTCCGTCCCCTGGATCGTGTGCCCACTACCACTGCTCCCAGGTCCCTGTTGTTGTTGGGGTGGTGGGTTATCCTGGGTTCCCTGTAGTGGTGGACACACAGCTGATTGACGTGTCCTGGGGACGGAGGTATGGGCACGCTGGGTGGGTGCTGTGCTGGTGTTACCAGAGAGTGGAAGGTCTGTGGTGGGCTGTGCCTGTGTGAGGGGAACCGACTGTCCCGAGGCCAACGATGGTCCCGGCTGGTCATCTGGATCCAGTTGGCCAGAGCTGCTGTCATCACTGTGGGCCTCTTCTGAGGGTGGGGTAGAGATGTCTGGACCCTCCTGTCTGGTGACATTGGAAAGTGGTCCTGAAGGGGTGTAAAAGCATGATTATTGCATGTGTGTGTGTCATGGTGTGCAATGGGTGGGTGAGCGTGTACCCCGGTGCTATCATTCCTGTGTGGGGGCTTGTGTGATGATGGTTGGGCGGGTGTTATGGGTATGTGCAGTGGGCATGCTTTAGTGAGGGGTGTCCATGCTTTGTTTTTGCTTGCAGGGCTTGGTGTTGGGATGGGTGGTTTGTGTTATCAGTACTTTAGTGAGGAGTTGGAGTGATGGGGAGGGGGTGAGGGTGGGGGTCTGTGATAGCATGCAGGTAGGGTGGGGGATATGATAGTTAAGATTTGCCTTACCAGAGTCCATTCCTCCACCGACTCCTCCGAGGCCCTCAGGATGCATAGTGGTCAAGACTTGCTCCTCCCATGTTGTTAGTTGTGGGGGAGGAGGTGGGGGTCCGCCGCCAGTCCGCTGTACCGCAATGTTGTGTCTTGAGACCACGGAACGCACCTTCCCCCGTAGGTCGTTCCACCTCTTCCTGATGTCGTCCCGATTTCTTGGGTGTTGTCCCACTGCGTTGACCCTGTCAACTATTCTTCACCATAGCTCCATCTTCCTAGCTATGGAGGTGTGCTGCACCTGTGATCCAAATAGCTGTGGCTCTACCCATACGATTTCCTCCACCATGACCCTGAGCTCCTCCTCGGAGAACCTGGGGTGTCTTTGCCGTGCCATGGGGTGGTGTAGGTGATGTGTGGGGTGGTGTATGTGGTGATGAGTGTGGTGATGTGTAGTGGTGTGTGGTGTTTTATGTGTGGATGTTGTGTGGGTGATGGTGTTGTGTGCCTCTGTGTGGTGGGGTTGTCTATGCTGTGCAGTCTCTCTAGCCTTCATCAAAATTTTGGTCATAGGGATTTGTGGGTGATGTGGGTGTGTGTTTTATATGGTGTTGGGTGTGTGGGAGTGGTGTTTGTATGTGTATCAGGTGTGTGTATTTCGATTTGTCCAATGTGGCGGTGTTTTGGAGATGTGTGTGTATTTTGAGCGCGACGGTGTGTACTGCCAATGGAATACCGCGGTTGAAAGACCGCCGCGTGGCTTCGTGTATCGTGATAGTGTGGGTGTTTTTCTGTTTGTGTGACGGTGGAGGTTTTGTTTTCGCCAGTTTATCACTGACCTTTGGGGTGGCGGACTTTTGTGGGTGTCTGAATTTTGGCAGATTCCGAAATGTGGGTCTTAATAGCTGTGGCGGAATTCCGCGGCGGTGTGTTGACGATCTTCTGCACTGCGGTAAGCGGCTTTTACCGCCAATGTTGTAATGAGGGCCAAAGTGTCTTTCACTTAGTAGAATGCTTGTGTCTGATATTATAATGAATGGAAGTGGGTATGAATTACCACTGCAGCACTGATCCCTTGGTAGAGGACAGTTTACAATCCACAAAACACGGACATCGCATCAACTATGTACTAAGTTGGGTTGTGTGGGACTAAAATAACCTGCTTTTTAACATTCCAGACTGGTGAAGCTATGAGTAAAGTTACACTTTTGGTCTAAATTTAGACTAAAAGTCTAAACGTAAACCAAAAGTCTAACTATACCATGAGTAAAGTTAGACTTTTGTTCTAAACTTAGGGGGTCATTCCGACCCTGGCGGTCGGTGTTAAAGCGGCGGCCAACCCGCCAACAGGCAGGCGGTAAAAAAAATGGAATTCTGACCCTGGCGGGAACCGCCAACACAGCCCGCCACTTTAACACTCCGACCGCCACGGCGGGGCAAACAAACAGCGCGGCGGTCACCGCCAACAGACAGGCGCAGACAATGTACTGCCCACCCTATCACGACCCACCAATCCGCCACCTTTTCCGGGGCGGGAGCCCCACCGATAAAAACACGGCGGAAACAGACTACGAACGGGAAAACGCTCACCTTTATACACTCCACGAGCACTCTGGACAGCATGGAACCCGAATTAAACATCCTACCAGCGATTGACTACCTGCTCCTCTACCAGGAGCACGAACGCCGCCGCAGGAGACAACAGTGAGTACTGCACCTACGACACAGGGGAGGGGGGAGGAGAAAAGGTAACGGGCACACACATACGCGACACACCCACCCCCCCCCAAATCCCCAAAGCAGAGCAACAACTCAGATTTACACCCCCCAAACCCCCCGAATAATTCAAAGACACAATAAAATGATCATTAAAATAGAAGTATATTAAAGCATATTTGAACTGAAGTGAAATATGAGATATTTAAAATAAATAAATCACAACATGAGCAATGTATACATAGTCCAAAAGTCCGGCACATATTGGGTACATGCCATTGTTCGTGGGCCAATGTGCATTAACACATGGGCAAAGCCCACACACGAGACCCGATTCCATTGGAGAGAACACTGCTGGGGCATCAGATAATAAAACCACAGGCACCTCAGGGGGAAGGGAAGGGGGGGCACCTCATCCACATGAGTCCACGACGCCAGATCCACAAGGGGCCTCCATGCCCACTGTACCATCCTGGGGAGTGCAAGGCCACAGTCTCTCAAGTCTCTACAGTAGGTGGCTTGCCCACTGTACCATCCTGGGGAGTGCAAAGCCACAGTCCATCTGGTGGATTACAGACTCCACTGGTTATGGAGGAGGCATGGTGCCCAGATTGCTTCGTGAAGCCCTGCCCGACACAGATCCGGCCCTGCCAATGGGCGAGCGGTGCTTGAGATGAAGGGCCCAGCGGAGCGGTGCTTGACAGGAAGGGCCCAGCGGAGCGGTGCAGAGACGGCAGGGCCCAGTGGAGCGGTGCTTGAGATGAAGGGCCCAGCAGAGCGGTGCAGAGACGGCGGGGCCCAGCGGAGCGGTGCTTGACAGGAAGGGCCCAGCGGAGCGGTGCAGAGACGGCAGGGCCCAGCGGAGCGGTGCTTGAGATGAAGGGCCCAGCGGAGCGGTGCTTGACAGGAAGGGCCCAGCGGAGCAGTGCTTGACAGGAAGGGCCCAGCGGAGCGGTGCTTGAGATGAAGGGCGCAGCGGAGCGGTGCAGAGACGGCGGGCCCAGCGGAGCGGTGCTTGAGATGAAGGGCCCAGCGGAGCGGTGCAGAGACGGCGGGGCCCAGCGGAGCGGTGCTTGAGATGAAGGGCCCAGCGGAGCGGTGCTTGACAGGAAGGGTCCAGCGGAGCGGTGCAGAGAAGGCGGGGCCCAGCGGAGCGGTGCTTGAGATGAAGGGCCCAGCAGAGCGGTGCAGAGACGGCGGCACCCAGCGGAGCGGTGCTTGAGATGAAGGGCCCAGCGGAGCGGTGCTTGAGATGAAGGGCCCAGCGGAGCGGTGCAGAGACGGCGGGGCCCAGCGGAGCGGTGCTTGAGATGAAGGGCCCAGCGGAGCGGTGCTTGACAGGAAGGGCCCAGCGGAGCGGTGCAGAGACGGCTGGGCCAGTTCAGCGGTGCTTCTCACGGCGGGGCCCTGTTCAGCGGTGCTTCTCACGGCGGGGCCCTGTTCAGCGGTGCTTCTCACGGCGGGGCCCTGTTCAGCGGTGCTTCTCACGGCGGGGCCCTGTCCAGCGGTGCTTCTCACTGCGGGGCCCTGTTCAGCGGTGCTTGTCTTGTGTTCCTTGGGAACCAGATCTGCGCAATCATTCCCGCTCAGTCGCCATCCGACCTATCGCTTGCGGGGCCCTCCTGTGCAGGACTCCTGGGCCCGTGGGTGTCCTCCGTCACACCCCAAATGGGGCTGGTGGGGCCCTCCTGGGCTGCTCGCCTGCTGCCAGACTTGTCCGCCCTGCTGCCCTTGCCCCCCTTGGCGGAATCTCTGGGGCCCTTGCCTCCCTTTGTGGATGGGCCAGGTGATGGTGCAAGGGTGGTGTCCTTGGGGGCAGCCGTCTCAGGCCTGTCGCGCCGGCCCTTCCCTTTTTTGTTTTTTTTCCCAGGGGGTGGGCTGGCTGTCCCCTTGTTGCTGGCTGGCCGATGTTCCTGCCCTAGGAGCTGGTGGACTCCAATAGCCCTGAACGATGGTCCTAGTAGGTGCAGGGCTTGTGGTGGCTGAGGTGCTGTTTGGACTCTTACGAGATGGAGGGGGTGGGTCAGGTGATGCAAAGAGGTTAATTTTGGAGAGGAACAACTTTTTAGGAGCAATGGGAAGGGTAGGTGCAGTGGGTATGGGAGTGGAGGGAGAGGATGTGGTTGTAGGAGAGTCAAGTGTGCTGTCTTTGGGTGCAGGTGCTTGTGCTGGAGGCTGTCGTGAGGTGGATGGCTGTTGGGTGGGTGACTGCCTGCGTGTGTGTGGTTTGGAAGAGGGGGTGACAGACACAGTGGGAGAGGACACAGGGGACGTGTAAATGGCAGTGGGGTGGTGACTGCACGTGTGCGGACTGTTCTTGTGGGTGTGGTGGTGATGGACGTACTGGCTGATGGTGGTGTACATGCAGGTGTGAGTGGAGACGTCACAGGGAGGGAGGAGGGAGACGAAGAGGAGGGGGACACAGAGGAGGCAGTGGCTGTTGGCATGTCTGCATGTGGATGTTGCTTGGGTGAATGCTTGTGTGATCTGTGGTGCTTATGTCTGTATGAGCTGCCCTTGGGTGTTGAGGTGTGTGCAGGCTGGTCTGTAGGTGTGTCTGGGATAGGCAGAGGAACAGGGGAGTGGGACTGGGTTGAGGAAGTTGGAGGGGGGAGACTAGACACAGGGACAATTGCTGCTGTCAGTGCTGAGGCCAGAGCGTTGAACGATCGCTGATGGGCAGCCTGACCCGAATGAATGCCCTCCAGGTATGCATTGCTCCGATGCACCTCCCTTTCTACCCCCTGGATGGCATTCAAAAGGGTAGACTGCCCAACAATGAGCGTCTGGAGGAGGTCAATGATCTCCGCACTGAAGGCAGCAGGGGTAACTGGGGCAGGACCTGAGGTGCCAGGGGCAAAGGAGATGCCCGGCTTCCTGGCCGAGCGGGCACGGGGCGAAAGCTGAGGGGCTGCTGGGAGGGCGGGGCTGGTGCGCTGGGTGGCGGCTGTACCTGTTGTTGCGGTGGGCACGGGTGGTGCCGCCACTACAAGGGAGCTCCCTTCCGAGGACGTGTCGGTGTCGCTGATGTCTCCACGGGTCCCCGTTGTGGAGCCCCCCTCGCCCTCCGTCTCACTGGTGTACTCTGAGTCGGTTGCATGGCCCTCCGGGGCCATGTGAGATGCAGCTCCCTCGTGCGCCGATGCCACTTCTCCTCCGCCTGATGATGCTAATGCACACATGAACAGGAAAACCAAAAAAAGGGGGGGGAGAAGAAAGAAAGACATGTTGAGTGCATGCATTGGCGGCACCGTTGGCGGAGAGGACAGACACAGAAGCCCCCTGCACTACGCCGCGCACTCGGGGTACACTACTCAATTATTGTGACTTGGCCTACAAGTCAATTGACGACAAATGCACACATAGGTGAGGCCCAACCATGGATATCTGTACTTAGCTCCCTACAGAGGTGAGGGGCGGGGGCACAGGGCCATGCCTAACGGAGGGGCCTAGCCTACAGAAACTGCCCTGGCCTAGAGATAGTCACATCCCTCCTCCCCCACCCAGACACCTCCACTGTGCGCTAATAAAGCAGAATGTGCTGATACTCACCCCCTTGTGTCTGCTGTGATGTCCTCACGCGCCCATCCAAATCGGGGTAGGCCACTGCCAGGATCCGGGACATCAGGGGGGTCAATTGCCGTGTGGCACCCCTCCTAGGTTGGGAGGCCATCCCCAGCAGAGCCTCGGCGGTCTTTCTGCTCCCGCGGCAGATGTCCTCCCACCTCTTGCGGCAGTGGGTGCCCCGCCTGTTGTGGACCCCCAGGGCCCGGACGTCCTTGGTGATGGCACGCTAAATGTAGATCTTCTGATGGGCGCTGACCTATGTGACATGGACAGGATGGAACAAGAAATATCATCACTTTCCTGCATGGTCGATGTGAGTGGCCCCCCCTCCCCAACCTTGCCATGTGGCACATACTCTCATCTGTCGTGCGTTGCACTCCCCATTCACACCCCTCCCCACCATCTTACACCCACCCCACTCAACACAGACATAGCCCATACTACGTGCTCCCTGTGTACTTACCTGTTGGTCTGGAGGACCGTAGAGTAGTGCATACTGGGGGAGGACCCCATCCACAAGTTTCTCAAATTCCTCAGATGTGAAGGCAGGGGCCCTTTCCCCAGTCGCAGCAGCCATTGTATCTCCCAGACCGAGATCACAGCAGCACTTGCAGTATAGGTCCTCTCCTGTGGATGATCAGGTCTCGAGTGATTAAGCAGTTAGAAAATGGCGGTCACGCCCGCGGCGGTGCGTACCGCGGCGGTGCGTACCGCACCCGCCGGCGCACATCGTCATTGGCTCCTGAGACCCATAGGGTTCAATGTTAACCAATGCTGCTTTGCGCCGCGGTCTTCGACCGCCTACCGCCACGGTGTGCCACGCCAGCGCATTGACCTCACATCCCATTGTCACACTACACAGGTCAGGCAGCCGCCATTTCAAGGGCCCACATGGCTTAATTTGTACTGCGTCACACAGGCCTAGGCCTTGCATTGCCACTCATACAAGCCATTCAATGCATAGCGAATCGTGTTTTGTGCAAGCTGTGGTTACGTACCTGTGGGTTGCTTGACTCTGTGCTCCATGTTGTCCTTCCTAGGCACCGTCCGCTGGGACTTGCGAGGAGATGGAGGAATCCTCCAGTGTACAGACCGCTGGTGGACCTGTCGACAATGGAAGAACGACATGTCATACTTACATACAGACTTGACCGAGCCACTATACAGGAACTGTGTGCCCAGCTGGAGCCAGACCTGATGTCCCCCATTCGCCAACCCACAGGGATTCCCCCTCTGGTGCAGGTTCTGTCAGTACTCCATTTTTTGGCAAGTGGCTCATTCCAAACAACAGTGGCCATATCATCAGGGATGTCTCAGCCTATGTTTTCTAAGGTTTTGTCCAGAGTGTTGTCTGCCCTGAAGAAATACATGCGGAGCTACATTGTTTTCCCTGAGGTGGGCGATTCGGCTACAGTGAAGGGTGATTTCTATGCCCTTGGACATATCCCCAACATCATTGGTGCCATTGATGGGACCCATGTGGCTTTGGTTCCCCCCAGTGGAAGTGAGCAGGTGTACAGGAACAGAAAAAGTTATCATTCGATGAATGTCCAGGTGGTCTGTTTGGCTGACCAGTACATCTCCCATGTAAATGCCAAGTTCCCTGGCTCAGTGCATGACGCGTACATCATGTGAAATAGCAGCATCCCTTATGTGATGGAACAGCTACAGAGACACCGTGTGTGGCTAATAGGTGACTCTGGTTACCCCAACTTGTCGTGGCTACTTACCCCAGTGAGGAATCCCAGGACAAGGGCAGAGGAACGCTACAATGAGGCCCATGGGCGAACTAGGAGGGTTATAGAAAGAACCTTCGGCCTCCTGAAGGCCAGGTTTAGGTGTCTGCATATGACAGGTGGATCCCTAATGTACTCACCAAAGAAGATGTGCCATATCATCGTGGCCTGCTGTATGCTTCACAACCTGGCTTTGAGACGCCAGGTGCCTTTCCTGCAGGATGATGGTCCAGATGGTGGTGTTGTAGCAGCTGTGGAGCCTGTGGAGAGTGAAGAGGAGGAAGACGACGGGGACGACACAGACAACAGGGACACAGTGATTCAACAGTATTTTCAGTAGCACACAGGTACGAATCAACCACGCCATTTTACATTTACTTAAAGTCTCCTGCCTCTCTACTGTCTGAGTTCCCCCCCAGTTCCTGTTAACTGAGTTGTGACTTTCCCTTCCGTTTTCAGAGCTGTGGGCCCCTCTGCGTGACCTCTGCTTTGTTTGCCCATGGACTACAGCTGTGTGACAGTGGTATGTTGTCATCACAATGTAACTGAACATTTTGGCACTGTTATTTCTAATACATTTGTTCAAAATACAAGCAGAATCCAGATTTTTTTAGTGCAAGAAGTGATTTAATTCAAGTGCTAAATTTAAGGAACATGATTGTCAAACGGGGATGGGTGATGGTGGAGTAATGTCCATGGCAGAGTCCAGTTCTCAGTCGCACAGGTGCATTGTCCATATGCCTGTGGAAGGATGGAGCAGGGGCAGTTCAAGGTTGGACAGGGTGACAATGTGGGACAGTGAGATGACATCAGGGGGTATCGTTTGCTGGCGGGGGTCTTGCAATCCTACTCTGTCTTCTTGTGAGATCTCAGGTTGCGCTTGCGGGGTGGTTCTTCTTCTGCAGGAGGTGGGGTTCTGGTGGCCTGTCGTTGTGTGGGGGCCTCCTGTCCACTAGCGCCGGCAGAGGTGGTAGGCTGTTCCTGGTCCAGGCTAGTGACAGGGGCCCTTTGTGGTGCCACATGGTCCCGCAATGTGGTGACTATCTGGGTTAGGGCCACGACGATGGTCCCCATTGCGGAACTAATGTTCCTCAGTTCCTCTCTGAACCCCATGTACTGTTGCTCCTGCATGATCTGGATTTCCTGGAACCTGGCCAGTACCGTAGCCATCGTCTCCTGGGAGTGGTGGTATGCTCCCATGATGGAGGAGAGGGCCTCTTGGAGAGTCGGTTCCCTGGGCCTGTCCCCCCCCTGTCGCACAGCAGCCCTCCCAGTTCCCCTGTTTCCCTGGACCTCTGTCCCCTGGACGGTGTGCCCACTACCACTGCCCCCAGGTCCCTGTTGTTGTTGGGGTGGTGGGTCAACCTGGGTGCCCTGTAGTGGTGGACACACCACTGATTGACGTGTCCTGGAGACAGAGGCATGGGCCCACTGGGTGGGAGCTGTGCTGGTGTTCCCAGAGGGGGTTAGGTCTGGTGTAGCCTGTGGCTGTCTGTGGGGAACCGACTGTCCCGAGGTCCCCGATGGGCCGGGCTGGTCATCAGAGTCCAGGGAGACAGAGCTGCTGTCATCACTGGGGGCCTCTTCTGGGGGTGGGATGGACATCTCTGGACCCTCCTGGGCGGTGTGGTGGCGTTCGGGTCCTGCAG
Organism: Pleurodeles waltl; assembly: GCF_031143425.1. Lineage (NCBI taxonomy): Eukaryota > Metazoa > Chordata > Amphibia > Caudata > Salamandridae > Pleurodeles > Pleurodeles waltl. Next base: position 108,944,444 of record NC_090450.1, read on the forward strand.
GGGTATAAGAGTATGGTTATTGCTTCTGTATGTGCCATTTCGTGTAATGGGTGGGTGGCCGTGTCCCCCAGTGCTGGCATTCCCTTGTGGGGGCTTTTGTGACGGTGGCTTGTGGGGGTGATGGGTGTGTGCAGTGGGCATGCTTTGGGGATGGGTGTCCATGCTTTGGGGACGCACGCAGGGCTAGGTTTTGGGATGGGTGGGATGTGATGGTGAGCCATTTGCAAGGAGTTGGTGTGATGGGGGTGGGGGTGAGGGTGGGGGTATAATTTGGCATGCAGGTGGGGTGGGGGGAATGAAGTAGTGGAGATTTGCCTTACCAGAGTCCATTCCTCCGCCTACTCCTGCGAGGCCCTCAGGATGCAGGATATGCAAGACTTCCTCCTCCCACGCTGTGAATTCTGGGGGAGTAGGTGGGGGTCCGCCGCCAGTCCGCTGTACCGCGATGTTGTGCCTTGATACCATGGAACGCACCTTCCCCCGTAGGTCGTTCCACTGCTTCCTGATGTCGTCCCGATTGCGTGGATGCTGTCCCACAGCGTTGACCCTGTCCACTATTCTGCTCCATAGCTCCATCTTCCTGGCAATGGTGGTGTGCTGCACCTGTGCACCGAAGAGCTGGGGCTCTACACAAACTATTTCCTCCACCATGACCCTGAGTTCTGCGTCAGAGAACCTGGGGTGTCTTTGGGGTGCCATGGGGTGGTGTGGATGAGGTGAGGGGTGGTGTATGTGTTGTAGCGTGTGGTGAGTGTGGTGGTGTATGGTGTTTTGTGCGTGGAAATTGTGTGGGTGATGTTGTGATTTGCCTCTGTGTGATGGTGTACTCTATGCTGTGCTCTCTCTCTCTCTGTCCTTCACTCGCAATTGTGGTCGTAGGGGTTTGTGGGTGATGTGGGTGTGTGTTTTATAGTTAATTGGGTGTGTGGGAGTGGTGTGGGTATGTGTCTCAGGTGTGTGTATTTTGAATTATCCAATGTGGTAGTGTTTTGTAAAGGTGTGTGTATTTTGACCGCGGCGGTGTGTACGCCAATGGAATACCGCGGTTGAAAGACCGCTGCGGGGATTTGCGGGTCGGAATGGCATGGGCGTATTTCTGTTGGCGTGATGGTGGAGGTTTGGTCATCGCCAGTTTCCCGCTGACCTTTGGTGTGGCGGACTTTTGTGGATGTCGGGTTTTTGGCGGTTTGCCAGTTGCGGGTCAGAATGACCGTGGCGGTTTCCCGCGGGCGCGGCGGTGTTATGGCGGCTTTCTGGCCGGCGGTAAGCGACTTTTACCGCCGAGGTCGGAATGACCCCCTTAGTCTTTTGGTCTAAGTTTACCTTTGTGAATCGGGTCCCATGATTGGTAGCTTTGACTACCAGCACAAACTGCTGCACTCTTACGTTTCACATTCGTAAACAGATCCAGAGGCTTACCAGCTGTGGAGGCCTAAACTTGCTTTAAAGACCTTTTCATGGGAACTCATAGCTTTATGGGCAGTTCAAACAATCCATACCCAATTATCGGATTTGCAACAAATTTAGAATTTATGTACATGCTTGAAAAGTAAATGAAGCAACAATTGGCCAATATTGTGTAAGGTATTTAGAATATTGTTCTGGTACACTGCAGTTTTGAGTCTTCATAGCTCTGTAGCTATCATGTGTTACTATTTACACATCCCTTCAATTTGTTGACCAGAGGAATGCTAATGGTAAGTCAGTATTCAGCAATGTGGAATGTATACACAGCTAATAACCTCATGCTTCTAACAACGAAGTCATAAATGTTCGAATAACCAACTGTGTTCAAGCCCATACATTGTTCTGTATGAGAAGCATACTCTAAACTGTTGCTGTTGTGCACTGTTTACTAAACATTGAAAAGACTTCACACACTGTTCTAACACTATGAAAATAAAAAAAAGAAATTAAAGAAACCATAAACATATCTGTGTCACCACAAATGGGGTTCCCCACTCACTGATATCACTAATACCTGCTGAACTGTGGTGTGTTTTTAGGGACGGTAATTCAAACTTTAAATTTAAAATAGGTTACTCTCAATCCCCAAATAATAAGAAAAATTACTGAGGATAATTTAACTACCTTGGGCGCCATGTATGCGATAAATTAGCCCATAATATGCTCGCATTTCACATATCTTCCAAGGTCTTAAGAATGCAATGCTAAAAGGTATCTTGAACTGACGATGCCTCATTATCAGTTCATTTAGAAAACTGCAGTGTTTTTCACCCTAAGGGTATATCAATTCTGCCTCGGATTAGTACTTCCATGGTGAAATTCCTGAGGGACTACAATTGTTTTCCCTAAGAATGGGGAATGACAAGAGTCATCACTCTCTAAGCACCAATTCCGGCATGTTTTTCAGCCATTCTGTTCTCCACACATTGATGTTACCAGCAGAAGTGTGGATGGGAAAAAATAAATTGGTATGCAGGTTAAATAGACAACCTGTAACTCAAGGGTGGCTGCCACTCATTGGGCGTGATTACATACAACAATGCCCTAACGGGGAAAGATCGACAAATTATTTGTATATCATAAAACAACATAGGTGAAAATAAAAAAAATATTTATTCATATAAATATATATATTCATTTAGTTACTCATACATAAATATCAATTTAATATATTCATCCTATATGGACAACCCAAAATTAGCCGCTATATTTTCCATGTAGACCCCTGCATGGATTGTACTAGCCCAGGGTCAAATTTAAAATATGGTGCCAGGATTTGCCTTATCTCAGGTATTGTGTGCTTGTCATGCAAAAGTCCCTGGATTATGCCATTACACCATGTCTCATAACTGCACTGCTATTTGTGGCAACATTATAGTGTGGAAGTGCTGAAACTACGTGAACAACCAGTGCTCGAGAAGATGTTGTTCACAGCAATTGTATCTTTTGTGCTAATGTTTTTGAGTGAAATGTGTCCTCATGCCAAAAATTGAATCAACAACTCCTTTCATGCTAAAAAATGTCTTTTATAAGAAAGGAGTCATGTGGTGTGGATGGTTTTGGGTCAAGAAATGATTCTAGGCTGGATAGAGTCATCTTTTTTACTCTAACCAGTCTAACGTCATTTTTTGGTGCAAAACACAATTCTCCCATACTGCTGCGCCCACCCAGCTAACGTCATTTTTTTTTACAATAGCCCACCCTTTGCGCCGGACCACGTCATTCCATTAATATGGCACCCGACTGTCGTCCTGGAATGGCGCAGGCCGGCACTACACTATTTGACACAAAACTGCACAAATGCCGTTTTGCGTCAAAAAGTATAAATATGGGCCCTAGGCTGCACACTCTAGAGCAGAAATGGCCCTCCACTTAAAAGTCTTGCCAAGCTCTTCCTGTCTGTCAAACCTATCACCCACATTTTCTCTGCATATATGCTTATCATACACATTTCTTTGACTAAAGTGAGACACTCAGATTCGAAATTTCATCTCACTTTTCTGCACCTGCCTACATATGCCCCTCCTAATTTTGTTTTCTTCTTCTGCCAGAAAAGTACAGCAGCATGGAAATGCAAGTGTGAGAGAGACGCTGCACTCGACAATCGTTACTCTTTAGATGTTCAATAACAAAGCAGGACACATGGATACATTTATGGAATAGGAACCCTCTCACACGGCGTAGTAATATCTCTCTGAAACTGTGGCTTTATTATTTTTATGAGAAGTAACAACAGTTATCAAGATGAGATGTTACAAAAAAGGTCCTTGTCCAGTAGAGGAAAGGATGCCATTCATGATTATAATGACACATCATTCATGGTTTAATGTCATTGATGATGTCACCTGAGGTGCCAGTCGATGTACAGTTTTTTTTTGTTTTTTTTTAACAGAATATACAAATTAAAGCACTTTTTTGATTTGCATCCCTTCGTTGTAGACTTTAAATTAGGAGTTTTGGAAATAATTGCATTTTTTATATTGAAGAGGTGTCCTTTTAATTTCTAATACAGTAATATAGATTTATAAAACGACAACAATTACATCTTTCATAAAATAACGTCCAAACCGACTTGAAATATTTCAGCATGTCCTCTACAATTGAAAATATATCCAATTTTAAGTTTCTTTAAGAGTGAATTACATAAATAAAGATGGAAAAGTACTTATAATTGTATTATTGGCCATGTAATGTGCTGGAACTTTTTGAGCCTTGCCATAATCCAAAAACACATTCTTTACAGTACGTATTGCCTAATTGTTTAATATGCCATTGGCTGTCCAACCTACGAAGCCCATACTAGATAATGTTTCATTAAGGGAAAATGAAAATATTTAAAGTATCATCGGGAGAAGCAATGAGCTGAATCTAGTTAACAGCCAACCAAATGGCCTGAACAGTACGCGATATTTTGTTTGCGTGTCGGTATCCCAGATTACTCAGCGTCCCCCTGGCAACCCACCTGTTTGGTCTTCCTTTTTAAAGAGTTTTTAGGAAATCAATATCTTAACAAAAAAACAAAAGACACGTGGCTGTATTGATAACTGCACTACTCAAGTGAAAGCAGAGATAAACCGTCTCAAAGCAAATATCTACTCTGGAGTCGTGAGAAAACATTCCACCTGCTTGTTTAGCAAGTGACATTTCCCAAGAGAATGTAAAGATTGTTAATGTTACAAATCACCGCCACTGTCATAACATCAATTGAAAACTCACTTCATACGAAATAAATCTGTGAAAGTGTGAGAGCTATCCTTCTTTTAAAGCACAACAAATGTTTCTGAATGTTTAGGAGTCCTCCGCACTTATCATGCGGAAACTGAGAATTTTTTTTTTCTATTTCCATTCTGTAAATTTGTTGTTGCTCAATAGATTAAATGAATGAATAAAATATAAATTAAATTCCCTAAGCGTGAAGAAAAATGTAGTCAGGAAAACTTTAGCCAAGAAATACAAAGACAGGATAGGGTGTCTGTGTGCGTCTGTGTGTGTGTATATGTGTGGGTGTGTGTGTGTGTGTGTATACATGCTTGCATATGTGTATGTGGGGGACAACACAATGAAAATAAATCAAAAATATGAAAGGCGCAAACTAGATTATTTAGTTGCAATTCCAAAAAATAAGGAAGCTGGTTCCATCAAAAAAGAGGCACGCTACCATCAGACTATTGCGTTTGCCCTTTTAAAAAACATGTTGTCAAACATTTAAAAAATATATTTTTGTGTTTACAGCTTATTGGTTCGTGTTCTGACTCACTCACTGAGTCCAACATTATTACTTTTCATTTATTTTCTTGTATTGTTGTTACAGATACATCCAATGTCTATTGGCCATACAGGAACCACAATGCTGCCTTATGTATGAATTATGCCAGGTTCATGTTTTAACCTATGGATTGTTTTTGTGAGCTGCAAATAACATAAAGTACAATCATAGTATTGGGCAGGAATGGACACAATCAATTCAGCACTACAAACAGCATCCGAGATTTCTTTTTCTCAAGAAAGTTTTACATCCGAATGAAGAGTACTTATCATGAGCTCCCAAAGGAACATTTAGTCGTCTCCTTGCAGTTGTCAAATAGTTCTAGAAAGTAAAGGTTCTAATAGGCTCCACAGAGGAGTGATTAAAACACGGGCACAATGGAGTCTGAAGACTACGCACCTGCTTGTAAGCCTTCCTGATGTAGAAAGCAGGAAATGCAAAAGGGTGGGCCTAGCCTGAAATCTTCTCCGACCTTTAAGAACAGAAACTTCTGACTCAGTCCTCTCTCCTATTATCCACAAAGTGGCAGTGTTTAGGAACATCTATTCAACAATTCCTTGCTAAAAGTTTCTCATAGAATTTCCAAGGGCAGCTCTGTCACCATCCTGCCTCACTTCAGCTTTTTGTCATTCAGTCAAAACACAAGTTTTTTTAGACCTCTGTCCTTAACCCCTTCGCTGCCAGGCCTTTTCCCCCTCAGGTGCCAAGCCTTTTTTTGTCTGTTTGCGGCAGTTCGCGCTTAGGCCCTCATAACTTTTTGTCCACATAAGCTACCCACGCCAAATTTGCGTCCTTTTTTTTTAACATCCTATGGATTCTAGAGGTACACAGACTTTGTGGGTTCCCCTAAAGGAGACCAAGAAATTAGCCAAAATACAGCGAAAAGTTTGTTTTTTTTTTAAAAAATTGAAAAAAGGGCTGCAGAAGAGGGTTCGTGTTTTTTTCCTTGAAAATGGCAAAGGGGTTGCAGTTTTAAAATCACCATCTACCCAGCTTTCAGGAACAGGCAGACTTGAATCAGAAAACCACATTTTTCAACACAATTTTGGCATTTTACTGGGACATACCCCATTTTTACCATTTTTTGTGCTTTCCGACTACTTCCTGTTAGTGACAGAAATGGGTGTGAAACCAATGCTGGATCCCAGAAAGCTAAACATTTCTGAAAAGTAGACAAAATTCTGAATTCAGCAAGGGGTAATTTGTGTAGATCCTACAAGGGTTTCTTACAGAAGAAAACGTATATAACATAATATATCCTGTTGAATGGTACTGTATGACCCAGAGAATAGATTAGGTACTCTAATGTGAATATTGCAGAGTTTTCAGACCCAAGTAAGCTATTCAATGCTTGTTAATTGATAAGGCATTCTATTTCTTGCTCATGCTCAGAGGACCAGAGAGTGGCAATGGTTATGGCACCCGCACCCCTCAATGTTGTGTTGTTATTCAGTATCCTAACAGTTTTGATAACAGTACAGCATGGCAGGAAAGCAGTATGAGGACTGCACCATTGCATTTGCAAACCAAAACCATATGTTCTTCATTGACCAATTTATTCTATCCCTTCATTGCGGTTCAAATGACTCATTCATCATCATATCTCTGCCCCTCCATTACGGAACGCTTTTGGTTGGCTTAACTACATGGCTTTTCTAACATTGTCAACCAACAAAATGCCCAAAGTGATATTTTAGATACAAGAGAAGATACTGTTAACCAAACTGCAGACATGTATTGTGGTTGTATTTTGTTAAAAAAAAAAGGGTAAGCGTATCTGCTGTATCCAAAATATGTAATATTTTTTCTAGCCACAGAGACCACCAGTGCTGGGACCAGCACCAGTGCACCAGACAATGCAGCAGTTGATGGGGGAGTCCCTGTGGCATTAGGGACGGGCAGTGGTAAGTCACATTGCTTGGCTATTGACAATTACTAGTATACCCACCGTATTTGTTAAGCAAGGCAGTTCCCACCCATCATCAAACAAACCCTACTTGCACATGACATTTTGTGACCCATGGGCCATGACCTCACCTAACTGTAGCATGGTTCAAGTCGGCATTGCAGTGTTGGCTTTTCAGTGTGCGTCTGCTTCAAGTGATGCAGCATTTACAAAGCTTTCAATGGATTGCAATCTGAAATAAAAACAAGGTGTCTTTCCCTCCCGTCCCAGGGCTCACTCAGTCACCTCCAACTACTTCACTCCTTTATTCGTGCCTATGTCCTGTCCCAAATTTCAAAAACATTGAAAAAATCATTCTTGGCATGTGGCACATATTATGGGTCAAGTGGTTCACATATTTATTTAATGGTATCCATAATGGATTTGCACCTGTTGAAATGTTTCCCTTTTGACATTCATCAACTTTCAGTATCAACTACATTGACTGACTAAGCCCACGCTTAGGCACATGATGATCAATTACACCCCACTATTCAAAGGCAAAACCTCTACCATACCTACCAGATACTTTCCCTGTAACTTACCCTGCAGGAGAGTAAGTCAAGTCAAGTTTCCTTTCCTTACTTCCAAGCAAATGGGTTTGTTTGAAACTAATTGTTTTTTAGGGTAAGGACAAGAAATAAAGTGGGATTAAGTACCTGTGATTTCATGCTTTATAGATGGGATGCTCTGTGATGAACGTGTACAATAAAATCTATACAGGTTCATTTTTCCCACTCTCTACTTATGGCAGGCTGGATTTCTATCAGCTGCATGTTATACAAGACCTGTCCAACATATATCATTCATGGGTACTTTTGGTGTGAGAGTAGAATTAAAAGACCTTTGGAAATGAGCAGGGCCATTGTAATCAAAGTAACATAATTGTCCATTGCAGCTGCCCAAGCTGCAGGCTGCAGAGACTAGCAAATTGGAAACCAATGAGCTAGCAAGCATGTCTTTATTCATTTGGCACAACAAGAAAAGAATACTTGTACTCCTTAGTAGATGATGCCTTACTCATTACTTTTTCCACACAAAGGCCATCAGTGCGGGGACCTTCCCGCGGCCCCTATCAGAGTTTCTGTCCACTGGCCCAGCGGGAAACAGCCCACAACATTGACGTCGGCTTGTAATCGTGCCGGTGCAATGTTGCAGTGCGTAGGGTGCAACAGCACCCTTTGCTCTTTTCACTGTCTGCTAAGTAGACAGTGCAAAGTGTGACAGGACTGTCCATGGGGGCCCCTGTCAAGTGCATGGGCCCCCATGGGGCCCAATGAACCCCATATCCATCAGTTTTTACATGGCGATGCTACTGCCATGCAAAATCTTTCAGAGTTGGGTACTTGTAATCCGCAGGGTGGTGCTGCATGCGGAGGAAAACTGGCAGTGCCGGTGGTCCAACTGTGGCACTTTCGCCATGGTTATAATGTGGTGGTATGACTGCTGCAAAAGTGGTCGGACCACCACTTTGGCAGTGGTAAGACCACCACTGTGGCCCTGGCAGGCTAAAGAGCGCCAGGGTCATAATGAGGCCCAAAGTGTCTGTGTGGTTTACTTTTTTAGGAAATCCATTACAAGAAAATAAATCACATTTTTTTTTTTTTATCTGAGGTTATGCTGCCTTAAATCCTTCCAGCCAGTCAGTGCTTTTATGAGCGGCATGTGCTGGTAAAATCATGTCCCTGTGACGCTTCTATACAGATCAAAAGTTCCAAAGACCTAGGGGACCAGCAATTTACTGCTACTATGCCTCTATATAATTTTAAACATGTATTTGCACATAGCACTGTTTACAATGTGTCTTTTTTCTTTTTTTTCTTTCATGGTGTAGCTACTCCTGCTGGCTCACCACCACCAACTAAGCAGGAGATAGAGGCCTGGCTCCAGTGACAGAGGTTGGAGGCTACCTGGGCAGAGTATCACCAGCTGGTGTAGGAGGAGGGTGAGGTGCATGCCCCTGCCCCGGGGCCCAATTCTGCAGCCAATAGCCTGCCCCTCTAGCTTCCAGGCCATGTCAGCTCCAGCGCTGTCGGCACCACAGCTGCCCCACCTTCATACCAGCTATTACATCACCAAGTGTTGTTTGAGCTTGCACACTTGGGGCATAAGATGGCACACCTTGAAGCCCACTTTCAATACCTGAGGATCCTCCTGAAAAGATTCCTCTTCTAAGCCATTTTTCAATATTTTGTTTTGGTGGGGGAAAAGGGCATTCCTTTCCTTCTGACTTTGTTTTGGACTTTTATGGACAACTACATTTTGAACATTGGTTGGGGAGATATTGTTTTGAAAGTGAGGTGAGCCTGTTTTGGTGGAGAGGCTGTTTTTTACTTTTGGCAATTTAAAAAAAAGGAAAACATTGCTACTCTACTTTATATATGAAGACTTTTTTATGTGTTACTTTAACTTTGCACTGATGCCTTTACGCACAGCCTGTCTTTTTTAATCTGCTTCTCAAATTGTATGCCAGTTAGTCACAGGTAGTTATACCCTTGTCCTATTGCTCTCTGAAATGATATTGACCATTAGTGGAGTATGCTGCCATTCCCTGCATTGCCTACCGAAACCTAGATAAACAATTACTTATTTAATCTGCAGTAGAAGTTAGATGCCTACTAGCTCAACTAGTTCCCTTCACCCCATAGTTCTCTTACCTGAATAGATGAAGGGATGATGGCCACTTAGATAAATCTCCCAACACCTTTCTGGAGCATTTCTTAAGGTGCCTTCTTAATGGTGGTGGTACTGCACCAATAAAGAGGATATCAAAAGTGATGCCTCACTACCACCTAGGTGAACTTCAACTGTAGGATTCATCAAAAAGATTATCCATCGCATGCAACCAAATTCAAAGAAAAACAGAACGTTAGTGGGCTATACATATACATTTATATTATAGCTTTAGAAAGACTGTGACCAGATTACTACCACAATGACACAACAAAGAATAACAGATATTATAACAAAAACTAGCAATAGTATTTTTTTCTGAGCAATGGTAAGTATGGAATTTAATGAAAACCAAAGTTACCAAATCCTCAAGTCAAGAAAACTGTACTCAAAGTCTGGAGTGGAGAAGGGGGAGTGTTTAAGCATACCAAAGGCCTGAATGATGATGTTGAAGTTGATGAATGATGTTCTTTTATGCAATGTTGGGTGATTGGGGCTGGTGTGGGCTATTGCTCAGGTACTAGAAAATCAATTGAGTTGGTGTCACATATAACCATATCCGTGCCACCAAGTGTGAGATCCATTTGGTGTAAATTAAGTCAAGCCTCAATAAATCACACAGCCCCTTGGAAGAGGGATTAGCGTTTAGATGAATGGATGGGAAAGGGGATTTTGGAAAGGTGTGACAAAGACAAATAGTACACAATGTTCATTAGCAGCACATTATCATCAATATCTGTGGAAGGAAATGAAGGAATGAGTAAGACACAGGTCAGTTAAATGCATTGCAAACAATCCATCTCCCCAGAGACCCAAGTTCTCAGATATCTTAATGTTCTGTCATCTAGGCTTGAAAAATTCAAATTATGGAGGAGTTAATTGAACCAACTCAGTTTCAAAACATATGATTGTTAAAAGAAAAATTATACTGTATTGCCAAATTTGGGGTGTATCTTCATTCCTCTTCGGAATCATCATCACTCTTGGGTGCCTGACTAAACTGGTCCGGTAGGTAAGCAGGAGTGTTGAGCTCAGCTTTCACCTTTCGTTCATGCAGGAGAGTAGAGGGCTGGTGGATTGTAAAACAGAAACTGCATTGTAGAGGTAAAGAGATGGACAGAAGGAAGGAGAGGAGAGCTTCAGGAGGATCGTGCCAAGAAGCCTCAGAGCAAAAACAAGAGTTTCCTGTTTGCCACCAGTGCAGCACACACACTCAGCAGCATTTAACCAAATTATCACACCTCTCTCTATTCCACATAGCTAAGTACTAGGCCTTAGAGTGCTCATCATCATGGTTTCCCTTTGAAGTTGATAACTTACTTCTTCTAGCTGTTGAGGTAGTCCCGCTCTGAGTCCTTCCATCCTCCAAGTAACTCTGTCTCAGTCGCTACATCAAGGAGATAGACCTGTAACGCACTGCTGTTGAAGAACAAGTAGAGAACAGAACTGGAGTGTTTTGTGTAGATTTGTTTTGGTAACTAAAGTGAAAGAGCCAATCACCTTCAGGAAAAATTATCACCCATCAGGCCCTAAACATTTCAAATCATGAAAATAAAGTTTAATAATTAGTTGAACACTCGCCCTCACTCTCTGCCTCCACAGAAACCCCCAGGCATCCATCACAATCACTCAATAATATATCATCACTCAATTGTGCAATAGTTAGTAGTTATCTCTTCCAATCCAAGCATAGTGGTAAGTACACAATTGTATCTCCTCTTAAATGTGAGCAAAACATTATAATTTGACATTGGCAGGTTTGTAAATCAGTTATCTTGCCCTGCTACGTGATGCAACAAAAGGATCCAAAGCCCTGAAGGGAATATGACGGCTTCTTCACTGCACACTTGTCCAACTCCAATCTGGCCATGCATGAGACTAACAATGGTGGGGCAGCATAACTTACGCACAAACATAACATTCCACTAGCTATGTCTTTTTTTGGCAAAGAAATAGGTTTGACGATAAATAAATAAAAAGTAGTATGGTTGAATACTCAGTCCGGGAAGGTGAGTTTGTCCTGAAACTCAGGTGGTTCACCAAGAAGTTGGTCAGCTAACACACTTGATTCTAACCAATCTTCCTCCTCCTGCTCCTGTGCAGTTTCAGGAATGGTGTAATCATGTATTGTGAAATTTTGGTTCATTTTTATATTGGTCCATCTCTCCACGTTTTAAGGGGAGAAACTGGTCCTTCTCACTGTGACAACTGTACCAGGTGCACTTCTCCAGCTTGCTCAACAATCTTGTATTTTGAAACATCCCCTTCAGAAAAAGGAATTAAAGTGGCCATAATCTTTTTGTACTGTGGATCAAGTAGTGTGGCACATATGTACTGTTTGCAAAACATTATGGCCCTATTATGACTCTAAGTGAGACCACCAAAGCCACGTGCGCCAGAAGACCGCCAGTGCTAGCGGTCTTCCGCCCGTCATACAATGGGTATTGCTAGATTTCCACCACACTTTGGATGGAAATCCAGTAGTAGCCATGCTGGCGGATCGCAGTGCACTGGAGTTGCTACCACCTGCACTGGCCTGCCAGAAGGACATCGCCAGCCATATTAAGATCATTAATACGCCCTGGCTGTACCCTCCTGGTGGGGAACTGTTGGCAGTGGCAGCGCACATTCCCATTCCCTGCCGGACGACCTCCTCGCTGGGCAAGGTGAGTCGGGCGTCCAACAGGGGTGGGGGTGGAAGGCTGCATGCCACCAAACGCCCTTAAAAGTATCTTCAGTGTTGAGGCACTTAGATAGCTGTTGCCTAACCAATGCAAAAGAGAAACAGTGTACATTGATACACATGTAGTCAGTTGCTGGACAACTGGTCCACATATCTGTTGTCAGGTGGATAGTGTTCGGGCACATGGAGGCCACAAATTCTAAAAATCCCACTCCTTCCACAAAAAAAGGGAGGAGGAGTTACAGGCCTAACATTTTAGCCAGCTTCCCATTTTTCAAACAGGGCATTGGGTGGTTGCGTTTGTAGGGCCCCTACTTCCTAAACAATAGTAGCCTGGATTTTCTTCTTTTCTGGGCCCACTGACAAATTTGACTTCAAAGAAGTAGGAGAAGTCACTGTATGTTGTGGTGTCTCCATCTGACTGATTCTTGTGCCATTTTGAGGTTGCAGAGGATTGTGATGCTGGCGCTGTGCTGGGGACAGGGATGCTTTGCATAAAGAGGACCCCCTCTGTTCCCGCATGACCTCCCACCATGATTGGAACTGATGTTTCCCAGCTCTCTTCAACTTCACCACCATCACTACATTCAGCAATGTTTTCAGATGCTCCTCCCACTGGATTGTGTGATGTTTTTCATATGGGTCATTGGCCTCAATTACCATAATGTCAACCAGGATTACCTCAATGAACACGCCTGGCAAAAGGGGCACATTGCAATGGTCTCCTCCTGCTTGCTAAGCGTAAAAGTCTCAAACCGCGGAGGAGTACTTTCTTAGTGTGCAAGTGCCAATGCCTGAAGAAAAACTGGAGGCCGGTGGGTGTGTTGTTGATTGCCTCTCTACAGTGCATACTTCTACTGAGGTAGGAGTTGGTGCTGTTCTCAGTTGGGGCTTTACAAGTAGAGGAGCTGGTGGTGGTACCTGTGCCACAACTCTCAGAGAAGCTTGAATAAGAGGAGTAATGTTGGACTCCTCTGTGCCAGCTTCCATAACAATGACTGGCTCATCATCATCCTCTTGCTCATCATCCCATACCATAATACTAAGGATTTCAGAAATGTCTCTATTCCCCTGGCCTCTCCTCGCATCTCGTGGACTCTGCCGGGGTCCACTTCATGCCCAGATCATCATCATCAGAATGGGTGGTGTCGGCTGATGCATTTTAAAGGCAGTGGGGCGGGTGGAGGGGCCACAAGGGAGCGGGTGGGGGAGAGCATGCAGGTGAAGTGGGGGAGTTACTAATGCTAAAAAATAAAACCTTACCTGGTGCTGCCAGCTGCCTTGTGCTCCTCTTCCTGGTACCAGCAGCTTCATAAACTCTATGTTCAATCCCAGCACTGCTCTCAGGCTATTACCAAGCATGAGAATAGTGTGGGATCAGCCTGAGTGGGCTGGTTTACTGCTTGCTCAGGCACAGGGAGTCTGTTCTGTTACTCCATCTCCTAAGACGGCTGGCCAAATAGACATGTGCACTTAAGTACACACACTACTCCACTCCTCCTACTCCTCCCATGGCCCAGCCTGCACATACTGGCTGAGCCAGCAGCTGAAAAAAAAGCAATATTAAAATATAATTTAATGTTTTAGCTGCTGGCTCTGAGCCAGTGGGGCAACGCTCCTTCACAATTGTGGGGGAGATGCGCCTGAGAATGGGTGCTTGGAGAAGATGGTGGAGTATCCTTCCTTTTTCTTGCTGGAGATCTGGGAGCCAATGATTCTAAAAGAGGAAATTCTTGCTCAGCAGGAAGCTCAACCCCCTGTTACGGTCCAACTTCAGGAAGATCTACGATTGCAGGCTGAAGCTGCTACCCACATTGCTCTGTTTCCTGAAGTGATTGGTTACTACTTCGTGAAAGGGACAAATCCAATTCACTGTCACTGCTCGTTGACGTCACCATGATTGCAGTGGCTGCTTAAGTGACCATCATGGGCATGGGCTTAGGTTGAGATTGTGCCATTAATGTAGGAGTTCTGCTCCCAGGTTTCTCCCTAAGACCAGCGCAGCAGGCACATGTCTCCTGAAAAAGGATGTGGTCTCCATGCGAGTAGTGGAAAATTGCTTCTTCTCACTGGCCACGTTGTTGGCAGCAACTTTCTTTGGGGCAACCTTAAAGCTGTTAGTTGTCAGTGGCACTGAGCAGCTCAAGCAGAAGAGATTGGAGGACTGACATTGCATTGTGTGGTCAGATGTTTTGAACAGGCCTTCAGGCAGTACTGTGGGTGATATCTATTCTCTTGTGCACCTAAAAGCAAACAAACAAGAAAAGCTTTTAGTGAAAAGTGGCATTGTTGCAGTTTGAATTAGTACAGATGAAGACAAGATAATTTTAGTGTAGTTTATTACTTAGGTAATAATTAACAACAGTTTATCCCACCATTTCGAAGCCATACCACACCACCATTACATAAAATGTAATTTCTAATCAGGATAACACAACATACAGATATAGCTCTTTGCTTTATGTGCTTCTATTATAAAGGAGACATTGCAGCCAGGAGGTGCATGGGTAAATGGAACAATCCTTAAAAAATTAAGGCTAGTGTGCGCATATGGCAGGCAAGGTGGTCCAAGGGGAAACTGAATAATCTTTAAAAAATGAATGATGCTGGTGTGTGTACATTGCACCTACTCCATGGCAGACAGAGGGTCAGAGTGGGAAATAAAATAATGCCTAAAAAATGAATGCTCTTGAGCATGGATCGAGGCAAAATGCACAAAAAAAAATTACAAACTTAGAAAAATAAAATATGTAAAATGAAAAAAAAGTTAAAAACAATAAATAAAATATTAAAGTAAAAAAATGTAAAAACACATAAAACAAAATGAAAATTTAAAAAAAGGAATTGATGATGTTTATACTACTGGTGTACGAGAAAGCTATTGGAAGGCAAGGAGGTGCTGATAGAAAAGTGCAAAAAATGGATGTATTATAAAGCATTATTCATCATATTCAAATTCATAATATGCGTACACCACAATAATCCTAAAGCATATTATTAAACTGATATCATATGCAATTCCAAAACCAAGGCACTCGTGGTATGATATATACTCAAAAGTCCATATTAAAGTATGATAGAGTTTGTTTCTTCAATTCTTCAGTTTCACTGTAAGTCACTTAGGGCCAGATGTAGCAAAGTGTTCGCGGTCGCAAATGGACTCGCAGTTACCATCCACTTCAAGTGGATGGTAACCCACTCGCAAATTGGAAGGGGTACCCTTGGGACCCCTTCCAGTTTGTGACTGGACCCCAAATTGTTTTTTCAGGGCAGGGAGTGGTCCAAGGGACCACTCCCTGCCCTGAAAAGAAACCGAAACTAAAGGTTTCGGTTTTTTTGAAGTGCAGCTCGTTTTCCTGTTAGGAAAACGGGCTACACTTCAAAAAAAAAAAAACTGCTTTATTGAAAAGCAGGTTGCAAACATGGAGGTCTGCTGACGACAGCAGGCCTCCATGTTTGCGAGTGCCTATACTCGCAATGGGGCCGCAATTTGCGACCCACGTCATGAATATTCATGAGGTGGGTCATTGCGACCCCATTGCGAGTCGCAGTCGGTGTCTGAGACACCGTACTGCATAGCAATTTGCGACTTGCAAATTGCGAGTCGCAGGGACTCGCAATTTGCATGTCGCAAATTGCCGACTTGCTACATCTGGCCCCATGTCCAAAGTCAGTGCTTTGCATCCATGTTTGGTTTATTCTTGAAATGTTTTTTTCATAAATGGTCAACAAAACAACAGCCAACACGTGTTTCGTCTTTTGAGAGAATAATCTCATTGACTTCTTCAGGGCTCAGATAACGAGTTATAGTCGATCACAGATAACTGTGTGAAAGTATTTAATTTGTATACTTCCCAAAGGTTCTGTTGAAAATAGTCAACATGAAAAGACTGAAATTCTGTATCGGGAGTTTAGTACTGCACTCCCTGTTTCATCGTATAATCACCTTAAGGCGTGTGAGGAAATATACTATTTTCAACAGAACCTTTGGGAAGTATAAAAATTAAATACTTTCACACCGTTATCTGTGATCGACTATAAATCCTTATCTGAGCCCTGAGAAGTCAATGAGATTATTCTCTCAAAAGATGAAACACATGTTGGCTGTTGTTTTGTTGACCATTTATGAAAAAAACATTTCAAGAATAAACCAAACATGGATGCAAAGCACTGACTTTGGACTACGTGACGTACAGTGAAACTGAATAATTGAAGAAACAAACTCTATCATACTTTAATATGGACTTTTGAGTATATATCATTCCACGAGTGCCTTGGTTTTGGAATTGTGTTTTGCTTTTCTTTGAGAAACGTTGGAGGAGTTGGGAGGACCCTCCTTCCAAGAGCACTGTGTCCAATATTGCTGTTCTCTAAAAAGAATTTGGTGACTATCTGTGAGCGCCCATTCCTGTAATCCATTCCCCCCTTTCTCTTTTGTGTTTGATATCATATGCAATCCTATGGCAAAAGCACACTGGCTGTCTGCACAAAATTGCTGGTAGCCACATGGTCAAACAACAATAGAGAGCAAGAAGGCATGGAGAACAAAGAACACATGCAAGCCTATGGCAAAAACACACTGGCTGAGTACCTAAAATGGCCATCAGCTAAATGATCAAGCCATAATATCAAACAAGGAAGTATGGAGAAGAAAGAACACATGCAAGTCTAAGGCAAAGTCCCACTGGGTGGCTGTACAAAATGGCTTCCAGCCACATGGTCAAAGAATAACAGCGAGTAAGGGGGCATGGAGATTAAAGAACACATGCAAGCCTATGGCAAAAGCACACTGGTTGTCTGCACAAAATGGCCGCAACCCACATGGTCAAAGAACAACAGCGAGCAAGGAGGTATGGACAACAAAGAACACATGCAAGCCTATGGCAAAAGCACACTGGTTGTCTGCACAAAATGGCGACCACCCACATGGTCAAAGAATAACAGTGAGCAAGGAGGCATGGAGAACAAAGAACACACTCAAGCCTATGGCAAAATCACACTGGCTGGCTGCACAAAATGCCTGTCAGCCACATGGTCAAACCAGCAACAGTGAGCAAGGAGGCATGGTGAACAAGCAACGGGAGTCAAGCCTATGTCAAAAGCACACTGACTGAGTACACAAAATGACCTCAGCCAACAACAGCAAACAAGAAGGAATGGCCACCAGCCACACAGTCAAACAATAACGTCAATGCAAGAAAGCATGGAGAACAAAGAACATATGTAAGCCAATGGCAAAAGCACACTGGCTGGCTGCACAAAATAGGCGCCGGCCACATAGTCAAACAATAACAGTGAGCAAGGAGGCACGAAGAAGAAAGAACACATGCAAGCCTATGGCAAAATCACATTGGCTGGCCTCACAAAATAGCCACCAGCCACATGGTCAAATAATAATAGCAAGCAAGGAGGCATGGAGAATAAAGAACACATATAAGCCTATGACAAAATCACATGGGCTGGCTGCACAAAATGACTGCCAGCCACATGGTAAAACAACAACAGTAAGCAAGGAGGTATGAAGAACAAAGAACACATGCAAGCCTATGGAAAACAAACTGGCAGAGCACACAAAATGGTGTCCAGACACAGGGTCTAATCAACAATGATGAGCAAGGAGGCATGGTGAGAAAAAACATATGCAAGCCTATGGCAAAGCACACTGACTGAGTACACAAAATGGTCTCTGCCAACAACAGCAAGCAAGGAGGCATGAAAACAAAGAAGACATGCAAGCTTATGACAAAAGCACACTGGATGACTACACAAAATGGCCCCAGCCACATAGTCAAATAACAACAGCGAGCGAGGAATCATGGAGAACAAGAAACACATTCAGGCCTATGAACACTGCCTACACCAAATGTCCCCAGACCACATGGCATGGAGAGCAAAGACAAAATGTGTCTCGCACTCACACACAGAACGGCTAGACAAAAGAAGCATGGTAAAAATGAAGACAACCATACCATTTATTCAGCAATGCCAAACACGAAAATAAACTGAGCAATAACATTTTTACAACAACACTCACCCCCCATGACATCATATATTACCTCACAGATGTGTTTGTGGCTGTCTAAAGGGAAACTTTAGCAACACAAATGGATGATGGACGGAGTGCTGAACAATGCAAACACTCACCCCGTCACAGATCTGGGTTTAATCAATCATTCTTTTGCTCACAATGCCACCCCAGTTTGGACCCAGCCAGATGTAAATCAGTCTTAACCTTTTCCTCATGGGAACAGTCCAGCCCAAACTGCCAAGCCAGGTCCTCCCTGGATTGGAAACAAACATCCTGGGACTAGTTTCAGGCTATCACACTTTATCATTCAGGCTAGCTTCTTTTAATTTATACAGCAAAAGGTGGTTTATTGAGTTACGACATTGATCACCGACATCCCTTGCAGCAAACCTCTTCCAACTGCTTGTGTTCAAATTCCCCAGGAACTATGTCATTGTGTGAAATACCATGACCTCAAAGGTGATGGTCATGACATTCCACCGAAGTGATGATACTCAAACTATAACACATCCACCCCCCTTATAACATTGTAACAGAAGTACAATAGTTGGATTCAACATCAAGTAACATGCTTTTAGAATTAAGGAAAAAAAAACTATTGACATAATGAAACTCCCCATAACACAAAATACAGTGTGAAATGAACTAAAAGACGCTTTATGCTTACATTTAAAAAGCACTGATGACCCCCTTTATTTCAATAGTTGTTCAACCAATACCTTACTTCAAATATGTTTGTAATTTGCAACTTCCCCCATTACATAGTCCTTGTGCTAATCAGGTGTACATCTCTGTTAGAAACGGGGTTTTTGGTTGGCAGTCAGGTTATCCCCAGTCCAAGCAAGGACCCTCACTCTAGTCAGGGTAAGGCACACACAATCCAAATTATCCTGTGCCCAGTCTCTGGTAGTTTGGCACTGAGCAGCCAGGCTTAACTTAGAAGGCAGTGTGTAAAGTACTTGTGCAATAAATCATGCAATTACACAGTATAAACACCACAAAAATACACCACAAAGGTTCAGAAATATATAGATATTTATCTGAGTAGAATAAGGTCAAAACGATCGGGATTTATTATATACAAGTTGAAATATCACTTTTGTATGGATACATTGACTATTTAGTTCTCAAAAAGCAATAAATGTCTCTTGCAAGCACAAATACCTGAGTTGCATCTGAATGATCCACACAGAACCACAGAAGAGGAGATGTGTGGAAAATGGGGAGGTGTGTGTTGTTTTCTCCAGGTGCACACAGACAATGCGTCAATGCTTTCCCACGCAACAAGGGCCTTGTGTTGATTTCTGGTGTGCAGGCTTGGATCCTCTTCAGATTTCAGGGGATTTGGATGCCCTGGGAACGATCCAGAGAAATCCTGGGCATGCAGGACGAAGTCACAGGAGCTGTGTCGATCCAGTGAGTGATGTGGGGAAATTTGGCCGCACAGCAGGCACTGCGTCAATTCTTCTTGCAGGAAGTCAGGCTGCGTTCCAGCTTGGCGATGCGTCGATTCGGTGGGCCGTGCATCAAAATTCCGGTTGCAGCGCTGCAACTGCGTCGGTCTCCACTCGGGGAGCTGGGCTGTGTCGTTCCAGTTTGGCGATGCAGTGGTTTTCTCACTGCAGGGCAGGCTGTGCATTAATTCTGGCAGGCTTTGCGTCGATTTTCACTGCACAAGGAGTTCTTTGCAGAGATGAAGTCTTTTTGGCCCTGAGACTTCAGGTAACAGGAGGCAAGCTCAATTCAAGCCCTTGGAGAGCACTTCTCAGCAGAGCGAGAGGGCAGCAAGGCAGCAGGGCAACAGTCCTTTACAGAAAAGCAGTAAGGTGAGTCATTTGAGAAGCAAGGCAGCTTCTCTTAGCAGGTTCCATGTTCTGGTTCAGAGTTCCTTTCCCAGGAGGTATCTTGTCAAGAAGTGTATAAGTTGGTAGGGTCAGGGACCCAGTTTTAATACCCAAATTTGCCTTTGAAGTGGGGGAGTCTTCAAAGAGTGGCTTAGAAGTGCACAAGGTCCCCTTTCAGTGCAATCCTGTCTGCCAGGGGGTTTGGCAGGTCATTGTGTGAGGGCAGGCCACTGTCCTTTGAAATGTAAGTGTCAGGCCCTTCACCCTCCTAACCCAGGAAGACCCATTCAGTATGCATGTTAGTAATGGAGTCTTTGGATGGCAGTCAGGTTACCCCTTGCCCAAGCAAGGACCCTCACTCTAGTCAGGGTAAAGGAGAATCAACCTCAGTTAACCCCCGCTCACCCCTTGGTAGCTTGGCACAAGTAGGCAGGCTTAACTTCAGAGTCTAGGTGTAAAGTATTTGTACCAACACACACGGTAACTCAGTGAAAACACTACAAAATGACACAACACAGGTTAAGGAAAATAGAAAATATTTATCTAAACAAAACAAGACCAAAACAACAAAAATCCAATATACAGAAGTCAAGTTAATAATTTTAAAAGCAAAAGAGTCTTAAATCCTTTAGTAACTAGTAAAAACACTGTTAGCGTTGCAAAGTACCTGGGTAGCATCAAAATAACACGCACAGGCGAGTGCGCGTCGAAAAAAGATTAGCACTGCGTCAGTTTCTCACCCGCAAGCGAGACCGTGCATTATTTCTCCTTCTCTGGTCGGGTCGGCGTGTGTCGTTTTTCCTCTCCGCAGGAGAGCGATGCGTCGATCCGGGCAAGTACTCGGGTCTGGGCAGGCTTTCCATCATTTTTCCGTGCCCCGCAAGATTTGCGTTGAAAATCCTGCCACACGGTACCAGCAAAACCGCGCTATTTGTGTGGGTTGCAATGTTATCAGCCTCCTCAGCGGGTGTTGCACATCATTTCTCCAGCTGCATGCATCGATCTTCCAGTTGCAATGCCGGTGGAGCCTCGATTTCTGCCACGAAGACAGCGGTGCTGTGTTTTTCATCTGCATCTCAGAAGGTGCGTCAATATTTTCCAGGCACTGCGGTCTGTGCGTGCATTTTCAGTCTTGGTCTGCCAGCTTCACCTTTCAAGGCCCCAAAAACTGGATAGGGTATGTTGAAACAGATGGGCAATTAGAAAATCATTAATGCTGTTTATGTGTTTGAATAATGAAAAAGTTTGTAGAAGAATTAATCGTAGAGAAAAATAATGTGCATGTTTGAAATTGTGCCCGAGGGGCATGACAGCCATATGTACGAGATTGTACTAATATAACTGAAACTGTATGAAATAATTAAAATATATGAGAAAAATGTAGTAATAAGTTATATTGAAATGTATAACCTATGTTTTACTTCAATTTGTAGTGTTAACTTAGCTTAATTTAAGGCCTAGTCTTCCTAGGCCTAGCACACAGAGACCAGAAATAATAATCGCGTTTGCAAGAAGCTGGATGCCTGAACTGTCCTTGATCCACCCAATGTTAAAGTTGCTTAGCTAGAATTTTCTGCAATGTACCGGTGGACAGGAGATGATAAAGACAATTTGATACAATTATGTGTAGAATAGGCTAAATGTACTTTCACAGGACTTGAACAATGGAGGCACTGACTGAAGAGAAACATACAACAATTTCGATACTTGAAGAGCAGGATGATGAGGACATCGTATGGCGGACCAATCCGCATCTTGTGAAAGAACTAATATGGAAATTGGTAGATTTGGTAAACAAATACTATGGGTTAAAGTCATATCTGCTGACCAACTGACCAATTAGGAATTAGGGGGATGGACTGGGAGACCCTAATAAAATGTCATGACAAGGGGCTAAAACTTCAGATGTGAGGGATGACGTCAGGAGACGCTGTCCGAGGTTCTGTCTTCGGGCTCATACTCTGAGAGCCTGATGCGTGGCTGACTAATTGACCTGAAGACGAAGACTGAATTTGTTGCTGATCCATTCTGTGGATAGGTAACTATGAATATGTGACTGACTAATTGTGCCTTTTCTTCTAGGTACCAACTGCGCTGATTATAGACTTCTCACTTGGATAGATATTTTCCAAATTGATGCTTTTTCTCTAAATTGTTTTGCATGAAGCCCCACATGCTGATGCTAATCTTCACTAGGTAGGCTGTTAGGGGTGACGTTGACGGTGACAAAGGACTGACAAGCTATCTGCTGAACTCTGCTATTAAAGCTGGTATTCTTTTGGCGTATGAAGGTGCATTTACTCACGTTTTCTTCAAGATATGAGATGATGTTTTCATTAACAAATTAATAATTGAACTGATTGAATAAAGATTGATCTAACAGATGATTTAGAATTGTAAACATAGTGAAATAAAAAAATTGCTTAACTCTTCACCGTGTTGTGGTTATTCAGGAGAAGATGTTTTATTAATGGTAGTTTATGCTACTTATTGATTTCAATGGTTACTACATGACTGGGATACTCCATGTGAATCAAAAGGTTCATCAACCTGTACGCGTCCCCTTGTAAGTTTACTTACTAAGGACCAGGCGCGCTTGCAGATGTCACTTGGCAGGCCAAGAGTCTCAGCAGAGAGTTCAGGTGCTGGCAGAGAAGTCTTTGATGGCCCTGAGACTTCAACAATGGGAAGCAAGCACAGGACAAGCCCTTGGAGATTTCTTCACAAGCAGGAATGCACAACAAAGTCCAGTCTTTGTCGTTTTGCACAGGCAGAAGCGGCAACCTCAGGATAGCTCCACAAAGCACAGTCACAGGGAGGGCAGCACTTCTCCTCAGCTCTTCAGTTCTTCTCTAGGCAGAGGTTCCTCTTGATGTCCAGAAGTGATCTAAAGTCTGTGGTTTTGGGTGCTCTTCTTATATCTATTTTGGCCTTTGAAGTAGGCCTACTTCAAAGGAAAGTCACTCTTGTTTGTGAAATCCTGCCTTGCCCAGATCAGGCCCCAGACACACACCAGAGGGTTGGAGACTGCATTGTGTGACGGCAGGCACAATCTTTTCAGGTGTAAGTGACCACTCCTCCCCTCCCTACTAGCACAGATGGCTCATCAGGATATGCAGGCTACACCCCAGCTCCCTTTGTGTCACTGTCTGGAAAGAGGTGCAAACAGCCCAACTGTCAAACTGACCCAGACAAGAAATCCACAAACAGGCAGAGTCACAGAATGGTTTAAACAAGAAAATGCCCACTTTCTAAAAGTGTCATTTTCAAACACACAATCTCAAAACCAACTTTACTAACATATGTATTTTTTAATTGTGAGTTCAGAGACCCCAAAATCCACAATCTCTCTGCTCCCTAAGGGAATCTACGGTAATCATATTTAAAAAGAACAGATGATGGATTGAATGCAGAGCAAATCATAAATGGTATGGCAAGCAAAAAAACTGATGGATTAAACCCATATCTATGACTGGGGGTGAATGTTTGATTTGTTCTGCATTCCATTCCAGCTTTTGTTGTTTTTGCATTTGTCACCCCAAGTGGGAAGGGTATTCCCAAACATGGGTCCCGTGCTTGCTATGCCACCAGATTGAAGCTAGCCTGGCTGATGGAGGGTGATGCCCTGAAACCGGTCCCAGGATGCTTGTTTCTGGTCCAGGGAGGACCTGGCCTGGCAGTTCGGGCTGGACTGTTCCCATGGGGAACAGGGTCAAGACTGATTTGCATATGGCTGGGTCTGAGCTGGAATGGCATGGCAAGCAAAAAAACTGATGGATTAAACCCAGATCTGTGACTGGGGGTGAATGTTTGATTTCTTCTGCATTCCGTCCATCTTCTGTTGTTTTTGCATTTGTCACCCCAAGTGGGAAGGGTATGCGCAGACGTGGGTATCATGCTTGCGATGCCCCCAGATTCAAGCTAGCCTGGCTGATGAAGGGTGATACCCTGAAACGGGTCCCAGGATGCTTGTTTCTGGTCCAGGGAGGACCTGGCCTGGCAGTTTGGGCTGGACTGTTCCCATGGTGAACAGGGTCAAGACTGTTTTGCACATGGCTGGGTCTGAGCTGGAATGGCATGGCAAGCAAAAAAACTGATGAATTAAACTCAGATCTGTGACTGGGGGTGAATGTTTGATTTGTTCTGCATTCCATCCATTTTCTGTTGTTTTTGCATTTGTTGCCCCAAGTAAGAAGTGTATGCCCAGCCTTGGGTCCCGTGCTTGCTATGCCACCAGATTCAAACTAGCCTGGCTGATGAAGGGTGATATCCTGAAACCGGTCCCAGGATTCTTGTTTCTGGTCCAGGGAAGACCTGGCCTGGCAGTTTGGGCTGGACTGTTCCCATGGGGAACAGCGTCAAGACTGATTTGCATATGGCTGGGTATGAGCGGGAATGGCATGGCATGGTAAGCAAAAAAACTGATGGATTAAACCCAGATCTGTGACCTGGGGTGAATGTTTGATTTGTTCTGCATTCCGTCCATCTTCTGTTGTTTTTGCATTAATCATATTTAAAGGCAGCACCCATGTTAACCAATGAGAGGGATAGGCCTTGCAACAGTGAAAAACAAATTTGACTGTATTTCACTGTCAGGACATATAAAACACATTAGTGTATGTCCTACCGTAAACATGCACTGCACCCTGCCCATGGGGCTACCTAGGGCCTACCTTAGGGGTGTCTTACATGTAAGAAAAGGGAAGGGTTAGGCCTGGCAAGTGAGTACACTTACCAAGTCGAATTGGCAGTTAAAATCTGCACACACAGACACTGCAGTGGCAGGTCTGGGCCATGTTTACAGGGCTACTAATATGGGTGGCACAATCAGTGCTGCAGGGCCACTAGTAGCATTTGATCTACAAGCCCTGGGCACCTCTAGTGCACTATACTAGGGACTTACCAGTGAATAAAATATGCCAGTCATGGAAATCCAATTACACATATATTTTACATAGGAGCACTTGCACTTTAGCACTGTATAGCAGTGGTAAAGTGCCAGAGTAACACAAACAGCAAAAACAGAGTCCAGCACATATCAACAACCTGGGAAACAGAGGACAAAAGTTAGGGGAGACCACGCCAAGGATGCCAAGTCTAACAGTGCAGATGTGAGCAGGTGTGACTGAGCATCCTGTGTTTGGGGTTGTCTGAGTGAAATGCACAAGGGAGCTGTCAACTAACCCAGCCAGACGTGGATTGGAAGGCACAGAAGGATTTAAGTGTAGAGAAATGCCTCACTTTCTAAAAGTGGCATTTCTAGAATAGCAATATTAAAACCAACTTCACCAATAAGCAGGATTTTCTATTACCATTTGTTGGACTTTTGGCCATACGCATGGTCATCCCTAGTCTTTTTGCCTCCTTCCTCCTGGTTTTTCTGACCTCTCGCTGTTGGCTCTAGGACTCTGAGCACTTTATCACTGCTGACCAGTGCTAAAGTGCAGGTGCTCTCCCATCTAAAATTGGTATGATTGGCTTATACCTAATCGGCATATTTAATTTACCTATAAGTCCCTTGTACAGTGGTATCTCTATACCCAGGGCCTGTAAATTAAATACTACTAGTGGGCCTGCAGCGCTGCTTGCGCCACCCACTGAAGTAGACTTTCAAACCTGTCTCAGGCCTGCTAGCACAGGGCCTGTGTGCGCAGTTTTCTGCCACAGGGACCTGGCATCTAAATTTACTTGCCAGGCCCAGAACTCCCCTTTTACTACTTGTAAGTCACCCCTAAAGTACGCCCTAGCTAGCCCTTTGGGCAGGGTGCCATGTATGTAGAAAGGCAGGACATGTGCCATATTGCATGGCCTGTCCTAGTAGTGACAAACAGCCTAACTTGGTGTCTCACTGCTGTGAGTGCTGCCTTCTCATAGGATTGCATTAGAAATGCCCTGCCTTATGTGTAAGGGGTATTGACTGATTTATGAGGGGTAGCGTAGGCGTGTTTGGTATGGTTGTGATGGTGATAATAAATACTGCTTACTGGTGTGGGTGTATTTTTTATTACTATCACAGAAATGCCACTTCTAGAAAGTGCGCATTTATCTGTGCTTATAATTCTGGTGTTTTGCAGCTTGACTCCAATCCACGTCTGGGCAGAGTGACAGTTGGGGCTTTGTGCATACTTTTCAGACAGCCTGTACACAGGGAGGGTGGAGGTGTCACCGAGGTGCATCTGCATACTGAATAGTCTTCCTGGGCTGAGAGAAGGGGGAGGAGGGGCACACCTGCATTTGTAAAGACTGTGCCCTGGCCTCACACAATAGGGTCGTTAACCCCCCACTGATGTTTGGAGCCTGTGCTGAAAGGAGAGAGGGGGCACTCCCAGAACCAGTTGTAACTGGCTGGAACCTCCTCTCCCTACCATTGTAAAACACTGTAAGAACTGACTATAAGTACAGGGGAATTTTCCCCACAATTTGAACATTCTTGGAACTTGAAACTGGACACAGAACGCTGATGAATGGACTCACCAGGAAACCGCCATGGACTGCTGCTGCTGTGCTGACCTGTGACCTGCCTGGTCACTAGGAGGAACTGCCACCATCTGCACCCCTTGTGCTGGCCTGTAGCTGGGCCCACCAGCCCTGTGCTCCTTCTTGTTTAGTTGTTCCCAGGGGCAGGGTGCTGTGGCCCTTGACCCCTGCAACGATCTTTTACATCTTTGCCAGGAGGGAGCGCGAGGCGCCCCCCTCCCTTTTAAAGGATTTCCCTGACTTGGGCCCCCCCCTTGGAGAGGGCCGGTGGAGGCCCGGGGGGCCCCCCAGTGATCACGGGTCCCAGAAGGGGCCCGTCAAAAATTCAGAGAGGGTGCGTGCCGCCCCTCTCGGTCTGCCATGTTGAGGGAGGCCCCCGTTTTTGCGCAGAGGAGCACCAGGGGCCCCATTAGTTGTTTTAGGCACTGGAAGTGCCTCCCCATCAAGACAGGTACTTTTAAATGGACCAATATGTTCCTAATCTAAAGTTCTTTCTACAGACTTTGCTATTGTGATATATTGCCTACCTGTTCTATGATGCTTTTACATATGTGTGCACATGTTCATTTTATGGGCGTGACTTGCTAATATGTTTCCCTAACTTGCCATAGGTTTTCTAATGTTCCTACTATGGGCGTTTTATGATATTCTTATGACAAGTGTTCTAATGTGATTACGTGTTTCCTGACTACTGCTTATGTTGCAGAATACTGAGTAACCTGTGTGTTATGTGTGACTACTGCTAGTTTGCAGAGTAACTAATGTGTAACGTTCTGACTACTGCTAAGGTAGCAGGATAGTACTATTATGTGATGTTGGTCTGATAATTACGTTGTGTACAATACAGGATATTTTCATATAATCTGTGTTGTGTTTCCTTTGTGGTGGGGATATTGCGTCACATGTATGTGTGTGTTGTGCAAACGCTTTACGCATTGCCTCCGGGTTAAGCCTGACTGCTCGTGCCAAGCTACCAAGGGGGTGAGCAGGGGTTATCTTGGACGTGTAACTCATTTGCCCTGACTAGAGTGGGTAAGTTCTGCCTGGCTGAGGTGCATACCCTAACCAACCAGAAACCCCATTTCTAACACCATTCTGGCCATAATAAGTATGACCTGGTTATTCCTTCAGATCAGAATCTACCACTCAACCAGTATATGAGTGTAGGCCAATACTATCCTATGAAAGGAGCAGGCCTCACAGCAGTGTAAAACTAATTTAGGAGTTTTACACTACCAAGACACATAAACTACACAGGTATATGTCCTGCCTTTTATCTACATATCACCCTGCCCTATGGGTTATCTAGGGCCTACCTTAGGGTGACTTATATGTAGAAAAAGGGAAGTTTAAGGCTTGGCAAGTACTTTTAAATGCCAAGTCGAAGTGGCAGTGAAACTGCACCCACATGCCTTCCAGTGACAGGCCTGAGACGTGGGTAAGGGCTACGTATGTGGGTGGCACAACCAGTGCTGAAGGCTCGCTAGTAATATTTAATTTACAGGCCCTGGGCACATGTAATGTACTTTGCTAGGGACTTATTAGTAAATTAAATATGCCAATTGGGTATGAGCCAATGTCACAATGTTTTAGGGCGAGAGCATATGCACTTTAGAACTGATTAGCAGTGGTAAAGTGCACAGAGTCCTAAAGCCAGCAAAAATGTGGTCATAAAAAGAGAAGGATGAAGGCAAAAAAGTTTGGGGGTGACCTTGCAGAAAGGCCATTTCCAACAATCTCTTTCTTCTTGTAAAAAGTACATTATTATCTTCAAATACAATACATCTTGACCTCCATCCACCACCCCTTTCAAACTAGGGTTGCTCCCTTTAGTTAATCTGGAAACATTCCATACTGTCCAATAATGTGACATTCTTACGTAGAGAAGTTATTACAAGTTATTACAAATGATCCCATGAATTTTGAATGTCTCTTTTTAATTAGACCTGGTCTTCTCACTAAAAATCTGTTACTCACTTCCAACTTAGATTCACGTACCCAATTCCTTGCATCAAAGTTGGTTTTCTACTTGTTCTGATGTTTCTTCCTGCGCAACATCAGCTCATCATTAGAAAAGCTAACATCTTGTTCCACACTTAATCCTAACCACACAGGATTGATTTTACAGTGAGGTTTCCTACCTTTAAGTGAGACAAATGGAGATATAGACGTTACTCAATTGGGAGTAGTACGGTGTTCCCACCAGGTTTCTCTCAACACTTCTTTCAGGGGTTTCTTATTCAAAAGTGAATGTTGTGCACAATTGTTCACAATGTGTTCAAGCTCTCTGCTAACCCATTAACTTTTGGTGAATAAAGAGCTGTCCTAAAATTATATATCGATAATTCTTTGAGAAAATCTGTAATTTCTGGAGATGCAACCTCTACTCCATTATCAGTTACAAAAATTTTAGGTATACATTCTCAAGAAAGCTCTTCTTTTAGAAATTCAATTACTGTTCTAGTGTTCACTGTAGCCTCATATTTTGTCACTACCCACTTAGATGTGTAGTCCACCAATAGCATCAAATACCTCTTGTTATTTCCCAAAAGTTCAAATGGGCCAGCTATATCTAAATCTAATTTAGTCCTTGGTTTAATTGGAATCTCAACAGGTGACAGGGGAGCTGTGTGAGTATTCTTTTCCACAAGTTCTACCTCTTCATCCATTTATGGCCACCAGTCACATTCGCATTTTGAGCTTTGGTTATGTTTCTCCCCAAGTGACCTTCGTGAGCCAAATTAATCAATTTTTGTCTCAAAACTTTAGGAGATACCACACTCCTTACCCTTAGCTCTTTCTCATCACTAATGCTTAGTTTATCCTTAACACAAAGAAATCCCTCCATAGTAGTTGGTGTATCTTTCTTGTCTGGCCAGACATTTCCAATGAGTCCCTTTAAAATGAATAACTTTAAATTGCCTGAATTAGCATTTTCCCACTCTCTATTCTCTAAGGCTGAATTATATATTCAATCTACAGCTATTTCTTAACATGCTCCTTCACCCTGGTTAATTGGCAGTCTAGAAAGATAATCTGCCATTCTCTTTCTCGCAAACTTTCTCGCAGTTGAACAGGGGTCATCAACTTGCTGGCATGAGAAAGATGAAGAGCAGTGACAGGCCCTAGGTGATGAACTTTGACTTTATTCTTTGCTTTGCAGTTATGCTATAATATAATCACGTGTTAGAAATGGTGTTTTGGTTGGCAGTCAGGTTACCCCATGTCCAAGCAAGGACCCTCACTCGAGTCAGGGTAAGTCACATACAATTCAAATTATCCTGTGCCCACCCTCTGGTAGCTTGGCACTGAGCAGTCAGGCTTAACTTAGAAGGCAATGTGTAAAGTATTTGTGCAATGAATCATAAAATAATACAACATAGCACCACAAAAATACACCACACAGTGTTTAGAAAAATAAATAATATTTATATGGATATTTGCAGGTCAAAACGATAAAAGATGCAATATGAATTTGTAAAGATATCACTGAAAGTGATATAAAGTGTCTTAAGTCTTTAAAAAGCAAAAACAAGTCTCTTTCAAGCACAAAGTACCTGGTTTGGAGTGGAAAATCTCAGCAGAGGGCCGCAGAGGAGGAGATACGTGGAAAAATGGTGTGTGCATTGGTTTCGCCCCTTCACACACGGACTTGTGAGGAAGTCATGCGTTGTTTTCCAGTGTGGGGACAGTCTCCTTCTGTGGTTCGTGGGATTACCAGATGTCCCGGGGTCTGTGCGTGGAATCCTGGGCTTGTTATCCGGTTGCGCGTCGTTCCAGTGGGCTGTGCGTGAAATCTCCTCCCTCATGGCAGGCGTCGCGTCGATTTCCTCTCTGGAAGTCGGGCGGCGTTGTCCAGGTGGGCTGTGCGTCAAAGTTCCGGTCGCACCGCAGGCGTCGCGTCGAGCGGCATCTTTCCGGATTGGCGTGCGGTGAATTTTTCACTGCGGATCAAGCTGTGCGTCTAATTTTTCGGCGCACAAGGTGTCCAGTTGAAAAAAAGAGAAGTCTTTTTTGTCCTGAGACTTCAGGGAACAGGAGGCAAGTTCTATCCAAGCCCTTGGAGAGCACTTCTGCAGCAAGGCAAGAGTTCAGCAGGGCAGCAGGGCAACAGCAAGGCAGCAGTCCTTTGTAGAAAGCAGCCAGGTGAGTCCTTTAGGCAGCCAGGCAGTTCTTCTTGGTAGGATGCAGGTTCTGGTTCAGGTTTCTTCTCCAGCAAGTGTCTGAGGTGGTAGGGCAGAGGCCCTGTTTTATACCCAAATGTGCCTTTGAAGTGGGGGAGACTTCAAAGAGTGGCTAAGAAGTGCACCAGGTCCCCTTTCTGTTCAATCCTGTCTGCCAGGGTCCCAGTAGGGGGTGTGGCAGTCCTTTGTGTGAGAGCAGGCCCTCCACCCTCCCAGCCCAGGAAGACCCATTCAAAATGCAGATGTATGCAAGTGAGGCTGAGTACCCTGTGTTTGGGGTGTGTCTGAGTGAGTGCACAAGGAGCTGTCAACTAAACCCAGCCAGACATGGATTGTAAGGCACAGAAGGATTTAAGTGCAAAGAAATGCTCATTTTCTAAAAGTGGCATTTCTAGAATAGTAATATTAAATCCAACTTCACCAGTCAGCAGGATTTTGTATTACCATTCTGGCCATACTAAATATGACCTTCCTACTCCTTTCAGATCAGCAGCTACCACTTCAATAACGTATGAGGGCAGCCCCAGTGTTAGCCTATGAAGGGAGCAGGCCTCACAGTAGTGTAAAAACGAATTTAGGAGTTTTACACTACCAGGACATGTAAACTACACAGGTACATGTCCTGCCCTTCACCCACACAGCACCCTGCTCTAGGGGTTACCTAGGGCACACATTAGAGATGACTTATATGTGGAGAAAGGGGAGGTTAAGGCTTGGCAAGTACTTTTAAATGCCAAGTCGAGGTGACAGTGAAACTGCACACACAGGCCTTGCAATGGCAGGCCTGAGACAAGGTAAAGTGGCTACTTAAGTGGGTGGCACAACCAGTCCTGCAGGCCCACTAGTAGCATTTAATCTACAGGCCCTAGGCACATATAGTGCACATTCCTAGGGACTTATAAGTAAATTAAATAGTCCAATCAGGTATGATCCAAGGTTACCATGTTTAAAGGGAGAGAGCATATGCACTTTAGCACTGGTTGGCAGTGGTAAAGTGTGCATAGTCTAATAGCCAGCAAAAACAGTGTCCAAAAAGTGCAGGGAGGCAGGCAAAAAGTTTGGGGTGACCACCCTAAGGCTGTCAGGTCTAACAACATGTATTTGCTGTGTACATTGCAGTTGAGAATCACTTTGATATATTTTTCTTTCATTGCTGTGACTATTTTTAAATGTGTGCCTCCAACCTACTAATCTCCTCTTTCAGGAACCTCGTGGTGAAGTAATAATAAATGTCTTCTTTAAACTAAGAAGTGCATTCCAGAGATTTTTGTCAGCTCGGTCATTAGTGAAAGCAAAACATTTGGTGACTTGGAATCAGCAAGCACAACCACTTGTTTCCCCTCCTACCACAATTTCACACTCAGACATTTCTATTGGGCCAGCATCCACACTGCCATCATGTCTTATACTGAAAACAAATTTCTCTTCATCTTCAACTCACCGCCAATTATTTAGTTCATGTACACACTCTAGCATAATGCCCTTTCCTAAAACATTTCTTGCAGACTGCCAACTGTGCAAAACATCCAGGACTATGAGAAAGATGCCCATCACTCACACATCTAAAACACTTTACTCCTTCACTCAAAAGAAACATCATTTGGAGTAGATTTTTTCATTTCATACTTCCGTTCCCCATCCTTGTCTTCATTCTTTCATGTTTATCTACTTCTTTCTCTGCATACCTGCTATTTCCTCTTACCTCATTAACTGACTCATCTTCATCTATGTTGACTTTTCCTTTTTCATCACGTATTTCATGTGTCCACATACTAATGTTTTCCATACCTTCAACCATAGCTAGTGCATCTTTCAAACTGTTTTTTTTTGCTAGTAACTTCTCTTGAACTTTTATATTATTAGTGCACGTGACCATTTGGTCTTTGAGAATCTGTCAATTGGTCAAATTCACATATATGAGCTAATGTTTTTAAAGCTGCCACATACATGCCAGTTTTCTCTTGTTTTCCTTGTTCTCTCACTGAAAATATGTGTCTTTCCAATGCCACATTCATTTGTGTTCCAAAATGTTTCTTTATTTAACATCATCACCGACATGTGATAAACATTGTTCTGTTTACCTTCCCCTTGACCAAAAGTAATTTCATCCAAACTTTCATATACATTTCTCCCTTCAATTCCTAGATTATGTAATAGTATGGCTTGTTTGCGCATTTCCGAAAACTTTTCTCCCCAACAGCAAGTAGATATGAATCAAATATCGGTTTCCACCTTCTCCATGGTAAAATGAGATCACCTTTATCAGTGAGGAAATTAGGAGGTTCAGACATATTAGTGCTTGCCATGATGTCTGAATATTAATATAAGGTTTTAATCTAAAATATCACTGTTGTACTAATAATGTAAAGATTTAGAAATATTCTAAGGCATAATCCTCATCCTGAATAATACCCACAAAAGATGGTAAAGAAAGTCAAATGCATCTTGTTATTCTTTTTTCTCAATTGTGAAAGTGTGCTGACCACTAAAACAAGGACCAGCTGGCAACCAATACAAAGAGAGTAATGTATATAGATAGATAGATAGATAGATAGATAGATAGATAGATAGATAGATAGATAGTAATAATAGTAATTAGTGCCAATCCCACGTGAAACGTTTGGTGAGCAGATCCCTGCTAGTCAATTAATCACAGTTCCGCTTTAACCAGTAACCTCTATCCTACTTTAAATGCTTGTTGTGCAGATCACCGCTGAAGAATAAATCTTGATACCACTTGTAGTTTTGGTGTGTGGATCACTGTGCTGGTACTATCAAAATGGCCCCTGTGGTTTGCGGTCTAGATCAGCGGTTCCCAACCTTTTGATTTCTATGGACCCCCACTTTAACATTAATGGAACACGGGGACTCCCACTGAATCATCATTGGATTCCGGGGTCCCCCACCTGAGTCTTTACTGGAAGCTGGGGAACTAATTGTCAATATTTGTTAATATTTTTTAATATTCTAGGCTCTCGCGGACCCTCTGAGAAGGCTTTGCAGACCCCCAGGGGTCCCCGGACCACTGGTTGGGAACCACTGGTCTAGATAACATAAAACAACTCCATCCAGAGACTGACGTCTGTCTGGCTTCATATGTTTTGTGCGTGCTGAAGTCCTTTCACTGCACGCCTCGCAGGCTTAACATTCTTTGGCATGGCGGAAGGTTATGCCCTCTATGTCATCATTATTCCGCTGGTGGCAGTGAGAATTTATCTCCTCATGGTTCACTGCTTACTTCGCTCAGTTCCTCAAGTTCATCTACCCTGCACTCCAGCACGCTCGCATCAGTCCACTTCACCTCCACTCACCTTAGGGGCCAGCAGGAGACAACACATTAGAAGTTATTTTGATTGGAGGCAGTGGTAAGTTTCTTCTTTGGTTTTACATGGGTTCAATAGCTTGATGGAGGCTGGCGATGATATTTTCATTTTCTTCCCTCGTCGCCATTGTTAAGAAGGGTTGTTCACTTAATTTGTAATACAAAAGGTGGTTTATTGAGTTACGACATTGATCACCAAACCTCCCCGGCAGCGACCCGCTTCCAACTGTTTGCGTTCAAATTCCCCAGGAACTCTCATTGTGTGGAATGGCATGCCCTCAAAGGTGACGGTTCTGACATTCCACCTAAGTGACGCCGCTCA
The DNA here is from genome assembly GCF_031143425.1 of Pleurodeles waltl. Classification (NCBI taxonomy): domain Eukaryota; kingdom Metazoa; phylum Chordata; class Amphibia; order Caudata; family Salamandridae; genus Pleurodeles; species Pleurodeles waltl. The sequence goes on from NC_090450.1 coordinate 108,979,155, forward strand.
AACCATAACTACACTCTCCACCAAACTGTAAGTCTGATCCTTATACTTTCCCACAGTTGGCAAAGGTTTTTACATTACTATACAACTCTAAATGAAACCCTAAAATATCCTGCAGGTTAAAACTACAACACCAGACTCCTCAGATCAACACATATATCACACGTAACCACAACAAATATTTCGTCACGTATTGTGTTAGTGTCAATGGTGAAGGAGAAACGTATTCCATCAGTTGTTTGCACCAGTTCCTTCCTTGACCGACAGCCCTCTTGAAAATTGCCAAAAAATAACATTTTAAAGCTGACATCTAAAAATGCATTCCAGATCCAGCTGCTTTCTATCAGTGACAGCGAAAGGCCAGTTTGAAGTTTTGAATACCATCATCGTGATTTCAATTTGCATATCAGAAAAGTGAAAATTAATTCTGAATTCATTTTATTCAAATATTTTCACAGAAAATAAAGTTTCTTTGTGCGTTTGTCTATTACTCGGTCAAACAGATGCGTGTTTATGTACAAAGCAGTTTCCCGTTACGGAAACAAATCCGAAGCAAATATGTACGTTTTAATGCTACAAAGCTGATGTAACTGTTAAGGGAAGTATACTAGTCTGGCAGTGCTCCATAAATTAGGCATGTATGGATTCATGACATGGCACTATTGACATATTGTAGAAGTGTCAACGAGTCTTGCTTTTTCATAATGAAGCAGCTGCATGTGAACTTCATATGTTTGTATTTTTATTGAAATCAGAAATGGTGGAATCTTTATTTCTCTTTATAACCATGTGCAAATGAGCCTCCAACGCTTGCAAATTCCTGGGCGATTATAGATGAGTTTACAGTATAAATCTGCAAGTACAGTGCCTTCGAATTTCCCAAGAGATTCTACCTGCTTTTGCTAAGCATAGTAAGTTTAAGCGTCAAAATGATTTCCAGGTTGCTGTACCTTTTAGGGCTATCATGACTTCTCTGAGATTAGAAATTTACTAAATAATTATACGTAACAATTGACTTAAATGCAAAATTGGTTATATTTGTGAGCTTGATGTTCTGTGATAATTTAACCTCTCACGACAGCTATTCTTGTTTCTCCAATACACAAAGCTATGCAAACAGATTAAAATATCCTTTGCAGCTGATAAGGAAAGCATTTCCTTTCACTCCGGTTGCTCTCGCTAAAGCTTTAAATGGAGAGATAAGCAAGTGCCGTGTTATAAAGTGACACATTCTGCAAATTAATCTGCAGGGTGGGGATCGAAAACCGCTAGTTTTTCTGTTCTCTTTGTGTGGACAAGCAGAGAGCCTATATAACAATGTATCTGACGAAATTCATGATGGATTTACAGATCCACATCCCAATTAGGTCTGCCCTCTTGAAACGTGATTTCCTGGTGTGAAATTGTAATTTGTTCAAATAAATAGGATACATATGTAGCCACGAGAATGGTTTTCTTTCTGACTAAGCATCCTATACTCAACTTCCGACCTTCTATATGGGTGATTACTCTCTGCTGAACTCCGTATAAAGTTTGTGCCGTGCTGTTTCGGTCATGTGTAGTGGTTAAACAAAAAGGTATGCACCCAAAACCAGGTCACCTGGGGTGAAATTTACGCAGTGAAATAAAACTAGTTTATATAGGTATTGTGAGCGTTGCCAGGGTTGTTTTCATCCTAAAAGTCACTGGAGCAACTCCTGTGTAAGGATGCCGGGAATGAAAGCTAAGGTTAAGGTAAAACATTTATTCTCACCCCCCACCATCACTTAAAAAGAATGAAATTCATGTTAATGAGTGACAAAATGTATGGGGAGGATGTATTTTCACTGTATACGTAAAAGGTAATACTTTGCATTGTATAATGTGGTACTTTATGAATCAAGATATTTCATGTTAAAATGTATGACGGGGTCGATCTAAAAATCAGTGAAGGTAGGGAATGTCAGTATAACCTGTGAAATTCTAGTCTTTTTCGGTTTTCTTCTCAATTCACTTTTAAACCTTGTTAATCATACTTCCCATTAAACTTTCAAGTGCCTTATTTGTCCCAAGGAGAGGCTGTATTTAGTTCAGTACCCCTACAGATGCTTTTGACTGCCCCTCCCTTTGGACAAGATTGAGGATGCATTTGTCTGCCTATCACTTTTCCCAAGTGTCTAGTGGAATTTAGGGGCATATTTATACTCCGTTTGCGCCAGATTTTCGTTGTTTTTTTTACGCAAATTCGACGCAAAACTAACTCCATATTTATACTCTGGCGTTAGACGCGTCTAGCGCCAAAGTCCATGGAGTTTGCATCACTTTTTAGCGTGGACACCTACTTTGCGTTAATGATATGCAAGGTAGGCGTTCCCGTCTAAAAAATTGACTCCGAGGCATGTGCGCCGTATTTACACTCCCGGGCAAAAATCACGCCCGGGAGTGGGCGGGTAAAAAAAAATGACATCCAGCCGCTTTTCCGTCGTTTTTTAGCGCCTGGTCAGGGCAGGCGGTAAGGGACCTGTGGGCTCGGAAGGAGCCCAGAGGTGCCCTCCCATGCCCCCAGGGACCCCCCCTGTCACCCTTGCCCACCCCAGGATGACGCCTAAGGATGGAGGGACCCATCCCAGGGAACATAAGGTAAGTTCAGGTGAGTAATTTTTTTTTTTTTTTGTGGCATAGGGGGGCCTGATTTGTGCCCCCCTACATGCCACTATGCCCAATGACCATGCCCAGGGGACAGAAGTCCCCTGGGCATGGCCATTGGGCAAGGGGGCATGACTCCTGTCTTTGCTAAGACAGGAGTCATTTCAATGGGGGTTGGGAGTAAAAAAAAATGGCGCAAATCGGGTTGAGGCGATAATTTTGCCTCAGCCTGACTTGCCCCATTTTTTGGCGCCCAAGCTCCATATTCCCCTACGCCGGCGCTGCCTGGTGTACTTCATTTTTTTTCACGCACACCAGGCAGCGCCGCCGGCTAACGCGGCTAACGTCATTGTATAAATACGGCGCCCGCATGGCGCTTCAGAATGGCGTCAGCCGGCGTTAACTTTTTCGACGCACAACTGCGTTGGCGCAGTTGTGCGTCGAAAAGTATAAATATGGCCCTTAGTGTTCCTTCTTGCCCCTTTTCCCAAGGGTATGGAATAAAATACATGTACCAAAACTTGCCCAGTGGTGGAAATGGAATTATTTATTTATATCTCCTCTTTTTCCTGTGAGCAGGCGATATTTTGTCCTATTTAATGGCCTTTTTCTTCAGCTCGCTCAAAAGTGGGGTATATAGAGTTCTCCCGCTGCAATGGCCATGAGTAGAAAGAGCTTATTTGTTGTTCTTGTTCAAAGGACAAGAAGATACTTAGGCCCAGATTAGTAGTTTTTGACGCAACACTGCTCAAACCCAGTTTTGTGTCAAAAAGTATAGCACCAGCTTGCGCTATTCCAGGACGCCAGCCGGGTGCCAAATTTATGGAATGGCACAACCTGGCACAAAGGATGGGCTAACGTCATGGAAAATGACGTTAGCCGGGTGTGGGTGGCAGGGGCGTTTGCAAAAAAAAATGGTGTTAGGCTGGTTGGAGTAAAAAAAGATGACTCTAACCGGCCTTGCATCATTTCTTGACGCAAAACCATCCATACCACATGACTCCTGTCTTATAAAAGAAAGGAGTCATGCCCACCACCCCAATAGCCAGCACAGGGGACAATGGACCCCTGGGCAAGGGCACTGCACCCAGTGCCATGTATGGGGGCCCATTTCAGGGCTCCCAATGGCACTTTAAAAATACAATTAAAATACTTACCTCTACTTACCTATAATTACCTGGGATGGGGTCCCCAATTCTGTGGTGTCCCTCTGGTGTGGATGGGGGTGTTCCTGGGGCTTGGGGAGGGTACCTGTGGACTCTTTCCATGGTATTTGACCATGGAAGTGGGTTCACATGCCCCCTAACGCCTGCCCACACACAGGCGTTAAAAAATGGCACTTAGCAGGCTTAGCGTCATTATTTAGGCCCGCCCCTCCCATGCACCATTTTGCATGGGAGGATAAATAAGGCGCTAGGGCCTTAGAGTCATTTTTTGGATGGGAATACCTACCTTGCATCTCATGCACGCATCCCAAAAATGACTATAACTCCAATATTTTGGTGATAAGAAGTTAAGTTTGCGCTAAATTAGTGTAAAAAAATGCCGCAAATTCAGCGCAAACAGAGTATAAATCTGGGCCTTGATGCCCTATTTATTCCTTCCTGTCCAGTATGATGGAGGTCACCCATAGCTTGACGAAGGGCAGGGCTAACATTGCTAGCTATGCCCGCTTTACCAAATATTGGGATGGTGTGTGCTGGTCTTGCCTCAGGGGGAGGCATTAAGAGCCACAAACTATGAGACCATGCCCAAGGTCAAGGCAGTGTATGTATTATCCCCAAACCTGCCTTAGAAAAAGGCCGTCCATTCTGTGTGCTCCCTTCCCATGGGGGTGCCTCTGATTTGCCCAAAGTTGGAAGTGGATGTATGTTTTCTCCCCAGTACATCTTGTCCGAGGACAGAAGTGGTCTTGTTCTCCTCACAGGCACACCTGTCACTCCCATAGGCCAGAATGGTGTGTGTTTTACCTTCTGTTTTACAAATGAAGAATATTTTTAAGGGATTTGTAGCCCTGCAAGCCAGTTGTGGTAGTCTCATTGCTTTGGAAAAAATAGATTTGTAAAGCGATTGAACAAAAAAGTATGAAGTTGACAGTACAAGCAAAAATATAATGTGGTGTGCTGATAACTTTACGAAAGATTGTCTTATGGGAATGAATCAGTTGAGTCTGAGAATTGAATTTGGTGGGCTAAAAGCTGGTGTAGGCATCTAACCAGCTGACCCATGGCATATGAAAATGACAAGAGGCCATTTAACTGAAAGACTTATCATATATCTGACTTAAATGAGGCTTTATAACAATTTTCCCGGTCTGAAGCAATACTTTTTCAGCCCAAAATGCACTGGGAGTGTGTTCTGCCGAGATGATCCATGTATGAGAAGGGATCCTTGATTTTCACTCTACCCTGAATCATAAGCAGTGCACAGTTTCGAAAGAGAATTGCTTTTCCAACTCAAAACCTTTTGCATTGGAAAAGTATCCTTTTTCAGCGCAAATAGTGCCTGGAGCTGCTTTGTGCCACTTTACTTCAAGAGGGCATTACAAGGAAGGTAGTTGAGCATTCCAGTGCAAGCACCAATTCTGTGACACAAGGAACTGTGAACTAAACTTGTCAGAGTCAGCTCTGCCTCAAAATATAACACCTGCTTGACGAAGGTGCAAATTGACAGACAGATATATTGCAAACGTGTTGCAATGTACTGCATAAATCAAAAGTGTGAATTGTTTTATAAAGAACCTGGCTTTGCAGTTCAACTGCACTTTCCCTATTGGAGCAGGATCAAGGCTAATTTGCATACCAAAAGATGTATTTTTAACTTTTTAGTTCAGAGATACCAAACTCAACATTTCTATCTTTTCACAGTTAGAAATGACACTTAAACATGTTTCAAGTTAACCCCATTGTTATGCTATGGGAGAACTAGTCCTTGCAATAGTGAATAACAAATGTAAGAGTTTTTCACTATGTGAACATGTTAAACATAAAAGTAGTTGTCCAGCATTTTAAATTTGCTGCACCCTGCTCTTAGGGTTAACTAAGGCCTAGCTTATGGTGACTAACCTGTAATAAAAAGGAAGGTTTGGGCCTTGCAAGTAAGTACACTTGTCAGCTCAATGTGGCAGTTAAAACTGCACCCAAAGGCTTTGCAATGGAAGGCCTGAGACATGTTTGAAAGGCTACTGTAGTGGGTGACCTGGCTTGGCAGTTCATGTTGGACCGTTCTCACTGGAGGTGGATCAAGAATACTTTGCATATAACTGTGACTGGTTGCAAGCATTCCTCCCATTATCTTTTTTGTTTGATTTTAAAAACTGTCTTGGTATTGGATCTTGTAATAGAAGTGTATACAGTACATTGTCTGTGAATGGTGCTAGGTGCTGTGTTTGTGCACCAGGATAGAAGGAGCGAGCAGCAGCATGTCATTTTAATAAATATGTTTCTGTGCTGCTTTTCTTCCCTTGTGCAACACAGCACAACAACTTTGGCTGCTCTGTTGCAATATATATTTTATATATCTGCTAATTCGTTTTTATTTACTGACAATTTGTATTTATTAGAGTTTTCAATTTCAAGGGATTCATGATCATTTCACAGTGAAGAACAATTGCTGGTAAGTTTGGCATTCCAGGTCAAGTAAAATGGAACATAATGTGATACAGCACAGCAGTCATGTACTCACCCATACTCTCCCAGCTGAACCCAGAACCCTCACCTCTCAACAGCTTTTAATAAACATATGCACATTCATAGCTGCCTCTCCCATCCCAGAGAGAAATCACGAAAGTTTAATTGTAATTTAGTGCTCCCAAAATGTCGGTTGAATGGAGGGATGGATAAGTGAAAGGAAAGACAGATCATTGGATGGATGAAAAGGAGCTTGGATGGATAATGAGAGAGAGGGTGAATGTACGGATGAGTGAGAGGACAGATGGCAGAGTGAAAGGGAGGGTAGATGAATGGCCAGATGGATGAATGAGTAAAAGGGTGAACGGATGGATGGATTGAGTGAAAGACTGGGTGGAGGGATAAGTGAAAGGATGGATGTAAGGATGGATGAGTGAAAGAATGGATGCATGAATGAAAGGGAGAGTAGATGGATGGCTGAATGAAAGGGTTGATAGATGAGGGAAAGGATGAATGGATGGGTGGATGAGTGAAAGGGTGGATGGATGAGTGTAATAATGGATGGCTTAGTGAGTGAAAGGGCAGATGGAGGAGGAGTGAAAGAGTAAATGGGTGGATGGATGAGTTAATGGATGGGTCGAAGGGTGGATGGATGAGAGCAAGAATTGATGGCTCAATGAAAGGGTGGATGAATGGATGAGTGAAAGGGATGATGGATGGATTGAATGGGTGGATGGATGCATTGAGTGAAAGGGTGGATGGGTGAACAAAAGGATAGATGGCTGTTTGAAAGGATGGATCTATGGATGAAATGGGGATGACAAAGTGAAGTGGGGATGGGTATGTTTGATGGATAGGTTTGAAGACAGATGAGGTGGCTATTTGCAAGGCCATTTACTTATCTAGTTATCGCACCCAAATCGCTTAAAGTAACTCCAGTGGTAAGCCCACTGACTGAACACATGCTAATTATGTGTTCTCTATCTATTAATACAAAGTCTAATACTTTTACTGCAGTTCATAAACTCTCCAGACATCAGAGGAAAGTTATATGAGACGCTCGTTCCCCTATTATACAATCCTCTCTCTCTCAACTATAGAACTATTTCTGTATTTCTTCAGAATAAGTCAAAGTCCTACCCCGATTTAATAGCACTCTTTTCGAGCTTTCACAAGAAACTAAGGGGCATATTTATACTCCTTTTTCACTGAATTCGCATTTTGTTTTACGCAAATTTGGTGCAAACTAACTATATGTATATTTTGACGCTAGACACATCACACATCAAAATATTGGAGTTTGCACTATTTTTTAGATGCGTGAGTCTACCTTGCATCAATGAGATGCAAGGTAGGTGCTCCCATCTAAAAAATGGTGCTAACCCCATAGCCCCATATTTATCGTCCCATGCTAAAGTGACACACAGTGGGAGGAGGGGCTGAATAATGGTGCAAAGCTTGCTTTGCACCATTATTTAATGCCTGGGTCAGGCCAGGCGTTAGGGGGCCTGTGGACCCATTTCCATGGAATGGGTCCACAGGTGCCCTCCTCAAGCCCCAGGAACACCCCAACCACACCAGAGGGACACCAGAAGATTGGGGACCTCATCCCAGGTAAGTATAGGTAAGTAGAGGTAAGTATTTTAATTTTACTTTTAAATTGCCATTGGGAGCCCTGAAATGGGCCCCCATACATGGGTGCAGTGCCCATGCCCAGGGGACCCTTGTCCCCTGTGCTGGACACTAGGGTGATGGGCATGAGTTCTATCTTTCATAAGACCAGAGTCATGTGGTATGAATAGTTTTGTGTCAAGAAATTATTCTAGGCTGTTTAGATTCAACTTTGTTTACTCCAACCAGCCTAACATCATTTGTTGGTGCAAAACCCTCTTCTCCCATACCGTCACCTGTAGTAGATAGTCTAGCCAGACCTAAGGCCTATTGGAGTACTCAAAATGTCAGGTCTTCAGCTTCTTGCAAAACTAAAGAAGTGAGAAGGAGGCACGTCTGTGTAGCAGCAGATCCTTCCTTGCTTTAGGAGTGATGTAGGAGAAGGCTCGACTGCAGGATCTGTTTTGATGTATGGCTGTGAGGTGTTCAAATAGGAGTCTGGTTGAGAGGAGGTATCTGGAAGGTTTCTGGAAGCAGATTCTAGTGTTGAGGTATGGAGTTTTAATTGTGCTCATATGGATAGCCAGTGGAGTTCTTTCAGGTGTGGTGCAATGTGCGTGCAGCATGGAAGTTTAAAAGCAATTCTGGTGAGCTCGGAGTGGTCTGTAAACTTCTGGTGATTTTTCTCTTGATGCTAGTATAGCAATGTTGCAGTGACAGGCTGATTGACTGAGGTCTTCCAGCCAGAAAGGAACAGATCCATGGGAGTGAGTATCTTTGGGTTCCAATCTAGTGTAGGAACTGGATAGGTAGACCATGTCAAAAGCTGTGGAGAAGTCTAGGAGGATGAAGACCACTGAGTCTCCTCTATCCATAGTCATTCAGATGTCATTCATGCCATGATGAGAGAAGGTTTCTCTAAGACCTTCACTGGGAATCACAGCAGGGAGATCTGTCTGTAGTTGGTGAGGTTTCAACAGCCTGTGGACAGCTTCTTCACAGAGAGATGTGTTGGAGCAGATAGCCTTATAGTGGTCTTCCACCCAAACACTTTTGCTTATTCCTCCACATTTTTCTGATCTTGTTAGAAATTTGTGCACATTACCACTGGTAACATTGGCTTGTCTCTAATTGGCACATTTAATTTGATTTTAAATCCCTACTAAAGTGGTCCTACATGTATCCAGGCACTGTTAACTGAATTCTACTAGTTAGCCTGCAGCCGTTGTTCTGCCACCCACTTAAGTAGCTTTGCACACCTGTCTCAGGGCTGTCATTGTAGCCTGTGTGTGAAGTCTTAAACTGCCATTTTGATCTAGCAAAATAAACCTTTTCCCAGGCCCAAACCTTTTTTTTAATACATAAGTCACTCCTAGGGTAAGCACAAACAACCCTCAGGACAGGGTACAGTATATTTAAACATCATTACATGTACTTTTTGGTTTTTCATGTACTAATAGTGAAACTCTTTCAAATTCATTTTTGATTATTGCAAGACCTACTTCTCCCATTGGATAACATTGCAGTTACCTCATTACACTTAACAAGGATAGCTTCCAAATGGGAGCAGGAAAACAGTTCTTGTCTGGTGTCCTTAGAATTGCAATGAAAAACTGTCTTTTATTATAAAATCAGATTTTCAATTACAATTTTTAAAACACAACTTTTTTTAAATTGGCATTACTGGCCTGGCCATTTAGTGTTTGCAACTTGTTTCTGGGTCACATGATTGGGAACTGTTGATAGTTGGTCTTTGTATATTTCTTCTAGACAGCCATACGCAATAGAGAACTTAAGTGTGCCTGAATGGGCCATCACTAGCAGGATAGGAGGGCATAGTCAGGCATAACCGTACTTACATCTGAATAGGCTGTGTCCTACCTTCACACAGACTATACACCCCTGTAGTTTGTCTGGAGTCAGGGCAGGGGAGACAGGAAACCTGTACACTTTAAAAGAAAAACAGAAACCAGAAAAAGTTAGAAGCTTCACCCACTTCAAAGGAGGCACAAGGTATACATATTGGATCTCAGACACCCACTTTTCAATATATTTCTGGACCTGTGGAAGACTCTGCCAGGAAGAAGGACTGCTTTTCTGCTAGAAGGACTGCCACTCTGCTGGGCTGCTGACCTGAAGGACTTCCTTAGGCCATTCATTCCCTGTATAGCTCAACTTCAGGTCATGAAACACTGAAAGGCACTGGCAAGAAACTATTGTATCTCCCTTTTCCCCCTCAGTCTTCGGTCACTGCATGGATGAAGAAATTGGAAGCCCAAGGCGGGCACTTAAAAGGTGGTGGGTGCTCAACTACGGGTACTTTCCACAGACCTTAATCTCGGCAGTGCAATGATGGACAGCCAAGTTAGATCAGCAGCTCAGCTTCCTACAATAGACTCTGCGGCCCCAGTAGTGAATGACCCTATAAAGATAGTGGCTGCATCTAGAATAGACACTCAGATGGGGGTCGAATTGCACCAGATCTTGGATGAGCTACGCAAACTATGTTCAGCACATATGAAGGTACACTTTGAGGTACAGGCTCAGGTAAGCGATATGAATGCTAGTTTGTTGCAGATTAATTCCAGGCTGGCCGCTGCCAAGCAGCAAATCTCTGACTTAGAGGGTTCCCATAGAAGTGTTGAGTCTTTTGGAGAAAAAGCTAAGCAGGAACTTTTGGAAAAACAGACTAAACTGGATGAGATGGAGAATAGATCCCATGCACAACCCTGCATTTCGTAGGAAATCCCGATGGACAGGAGATGAGAAAGGACCTCATTAATTTAATTGAAGACTTGGTTCAAAAGCTTGTCCTTCCTGGTGATTCAGCCACAACCCAGAACTATTCCCCCATGCATGTTCACCGTATACCCTTCACTCAGCCAGCTAACCCTCAATATCTGCGTGCATTTCGGGTTAAGTTTGGGGAATTTCATATAAAAGTTTAAATCCTCTCTGAGACTATCAAGGCAAAAGAAGTTCAGATAGAGGATAAGGGCCATCTCAACATCTATTCAGATATGTATGCAGAAGCAGCCAGGTATATAGCAATTGTTCAGGACAATGATACATCATTTTAAGAAGCAGGGCTTACAAGCAGCTTTGGTTCAGCAGTCTAAATTAAACGTTTTGGTGAAAGGACAGTTTCAGGTGTTGAATTCAGTGGAACAAGCTAAAGAACTTCTACAAGAATGCTCACATAAAGTCATGAATTAATGGGACAAGAGATTCCAGCTTGTATCATATTTGTACAATTAAAGCTTGTGTAGCAAGGGAGCTATGGATGTTGAAACTAGAGAACTTTAAACTACGACACTCCCAGTACTGAGTATGAACTGCCTAGGTGGCGACTGGCCCAGGGAGATGCGTTATAGATTGCCATTCCAGAGCACTCAGCGAGGGTAACTGAGGAGGTAAGGAAGGGGTTGGGCAAGCCTGACTGGGATGTCTGAGGAAGGTGAGTCTCTCAGGTTGAATTTGATCTGGGGAAAGGGAGGAGGGTATAGGGAGGGTTAGATAGCTGGGGGGTGAGTTGGGAGAGCTGGGGTGGGAGGGGTTAAGGGTGCACAACATTCTAAAATAAGGGATGACAGCCTTTTAGCACAACACGACAGACAAGGAGAAGGTAGATCACTCAGTTTACAAGTTGGCTCCTAGACAGTTGAAAATTATTTTGTGCATTGTCAATGGCTTCAACAATCGGGTAAAGGCAAAGTTGATGCTTGCTTGGTTTTAATCTTTGGATGCCACTATAATCCTCTTGCAGTAGATGCATCTAAAAAATAAGATTCCCACATTCGGAGTTCCAGGGTTTGTGCAATATAAGGGCTCGCCTCTTGTGACCAACACCTGGATTCTGCAAATAAAAGTCCTGCCCTGCAAAGTGTTGCCACCTCAGTCTTGGAACATTGGAAGCTGGCCTAAATGTGCTCTGTCAGCCGATCTGTTGATCCAGCAGAACTGATGCATCTGCTCAGCTGTGCAGTACAACTGCAAGCAAAACTAATGCATTGGATCTGCTGCAAGGATTTTTCCAGTGCATGGACTCCGCATCAACCATGCAGCCCACAGCCACTTGAGGAGTATGCACCTCAGCCTACCTGGAAGGACATTGCCGCACTAGGTAAACTGCCTGAGCTTAATGGAAGGCAAGTTAAAGGTGACCAGGGATGAATTCTGCAAAGCACAGAAAGAGTGTCTTACTCTAGCAGGCTTCAGGGGGGAAGCTGAAGCCCAGGAAGCAAATGATACCTCTGGAGATCATCGTATCTAGTGGGAGAAGGACCTCCTTCACAGTGAGCCTAAGGTTCCTTGAGCTGGGGAAGGCTTAGTGCTGGGGGTCCCTTAGTTTTACAGGACCTTCCTACTGGGTTTGGCTCATAATATCCCCTGGCAGGGCATCTGGGGAAAGACAAGACCTTCACCAGGCTTATCATCCCCTTCTATTGGCCTTAGATTTGTTCTGTAAGTCCTGTCCCTTATGCTAGGCTAGTGTGAAATCGGGGAAAAAGCTCAACCCAGAGCAGAACCAATGTATTGCCTCTGCTGCGACCCTGACCCAATTACTTACTTTGCCAAGAGGGGCCACCCCAGTCCTGAACCCTGGGAAATGGGCCTGAAGGTGCTCTACAAGCCCAACTGTGAGCACCAGAGCAGAACCAAAGCATCACCTTTTCTGCAAGGATTCGTCCAGCTCCAGGACTTTGCATCAACCTCATAGCCCCCAGCCTCATTGGAATCACTGGACAATGCATCTCCAACCCAAACCTCGCATCACCTCGGCTGTGCAACACATCCTCGATGTGGTATCTTTCAACACGTACAACCAGGTTTGAGGTACCCTTGTTCAGTAAACCTAACTGGGTTCCTGTAGTGGGCCCACACTCCAATGTGGTCGGCCAGAACCTGTGACTTTGTTCCGGTCTGGGGTGAAAAGATTTCCACAGTTGGAGCTTTGTGCTTTTTGATGCAATTTTCACTGACATATATAAACCTGCTTAGCTCCAGTTCTACTGACGGGATTCTTGTATTTTTGATCTTGTTTTATTTATTAAATCTCAGTCTACTTTTCTGATCTAGTGTGGAACGCTCTTTTTTTTTAAAATTCTTTTTAACTTTATTACTGTTTAATTGCTCCATAAAGACTACATTGCATCTAAGTTAAGCCTGGCTGCTCTGTGGCAAGCTACCAGAGGGTTGAGTACAGGTTAAAGTGGGGTATGCTTGTAAACTCAACTAGTTCCTACTGGAGTAGGATCCCCTCTTAATTAGTAAACCAATTCCTCACATTAGTGATCAAGGGTAAGGAGTTGGACTTGTTGTGTGTAGTGCTATACAGTAAGTTTGTGTTACATCACCATCATACGTGCATATATTATCAAACCATTCTGAGCTTTTTAATTTCTCCTTGATTGCTCTTTTTGCTTTTTCCCAGTCTACTCTCATTGTCACTTCACTGTCTGCAACCATACCTACAGTGAGGGTTTTTTAGCTGGCCAACCTAGTGAGATGCACTGTAGTTGAGCTCCAACAGTTCTGTAAGGAACAGGGGACTAGAAATGAAGAAGAGCACCAAGAAGTTGGAGCTTCAGAAAGTTCTGAGGGCCTGGATGGGGGACAGGAAGAGAGGGTGGAAACAAGGAGGATAATCTGAAGTAGCAGGCTCAAGACCTGGATATCAGCCCTGAAACACAGCCTTGAGGATAGGAGTATGACCCATCTCCTGAGTTTGAAATCCCTGCCAGAGCAGGAAGTAGGTATCTTCACAATGCATGTCCCCAGAGTAGCTGACAGACAGAAAGGCACAGAGGGAGTTCTGGATTAAAATGGAGGAGAAGGTGGCCTTGGAGGAGAAAACATTTGGTCATGAGAAGAGCCTGAAAGAGATGGACCACAAAGCCAAAGAAGCAAAGTCCAGCAGCAATGGTGGCAGCATACCCATAGTGTCTGAAGGAAACAAGAAGGCCCACATACCTAAAGATCTGGTACCAAATTTTAGGGTGAGGAATGCCATTTTTAAGTGATTTTCTGCTTATGATGTGACCCTGAGGTTGTGCGAGGTCCCAGAAGAGCACCGGGGGGGTCACTTGTGGAAACATATGCGTCCAGTTGTGAGGTACACACCTCTTATATTAGAAGTTGAGGACCAAACCAGGTATACTCCCATGAAAGCCATATTTCTTGCTAATTTTGGACATACTCCTAAGAAGTACTGCCAGAGGTTCAGAGACTGCCCAAAACTCCCAAATCAGTCTTAGGTGGATTCCCTGGACTATTCCAGCAAGGCACTGAATAGCTGGGTGAGGGGCAGCAAAGTTAATGATGACAATGCATGGTACATCTTGTTTCTCAGGGAGCAAATGCTCAATATTTGTTTTACAGAGCTGAATCAGCACCTAGTGGACAGCAAGCTGAGCGACCCGAGGAAGCTTACTTAAGAAGCAACACTCTGGGACAGCACGAGAGTGTCCAAACTGCATCTGGGGGGACTGTCAAAAGGGTGGTCAGGGGTCCCACCTGAAAAAAGATTGTAGAGAAAAGAGTAAAAATGAGGCGTTCCCAAACCCCCCCCCCCGCCCCCCAAAAAAAAAAAAAATACCCAAGGGAACAGCAGCAACCAGTCCCAACTTGAGCCCAATAAGAAAGGGTTCATTGATAAACAGACAGGGAGATTTGTCCCCCAATGTACTGAGTGCTACAAGTATGGGCACTCCAAGGAAGACACCAAGGGGGTCATTTTGACCTCGGCGGTCTTTTTTCAAGACCGCCGAGGGACCGCCATGCGGAAGACCGCCAGTGGTGGCGGTTTTCCGCTCAGCCTATTATGACCGTTGGCAGCTCTTCGTCCTTTTACGGACGGAGAGCCGCCAACAGCCATACTGGCGGGAGGCGGGGAAGTGGAGGTTGCTCCACCTCCACCGCCACGCCAACAGAACACCGCCCAGCGAATCACGTCCTGTGATTCGCCGTGGCGGTGTTCTGTTGGTGGTGTGGTGTTGGCGAAGCTTCCCCCATGGCCCCCGTCCCCTCCCAGAGGATCGTCGGACCAGGTAAGTCGATCGTCTGTGAGGGGAGGGGGGTGGGGGGGTGTTGTGTGGGTGCATGGGGGTGTGCGTCTGTGTATGTAGAGGGGGTGTGTGAGTGCGTGTATTGCTGTGGGTATGTCTGCATGGATGTGTGCGTGTATGTTTGAATGTGGGTGTGCGTGTCTGACTGTGTGTGTGGATGTAGGCATGTATGTCGGCGTGTGTGCGTGTAAGTGTGTAGGTGGTGCCTGTGTGCGTGTCGTGTGGGTATGGGTGATGTGATGTTGGGGGTCGGGTGGGGAGGGGGGCCCTGCCACCTTTGGGGGGTGGCAGGGGTGGTGGGGGGTGTAGGGGAGGGAGTCAGGGTGGGGGTGGGGAGACCCCTATCAGTGCCAGGGAAGGAATTCCCTGGCACTGATAGTGCTTACCGCCATGGATTTTGTGCCGGTTCAAACTGCTGGAAATCCACGGCGGTAAGCCGGGTCCAAATACCGCCGGCGGTCTAGTGACGGCTGCCGGGCTGGAGACCCAGGTCTCCAGCCCAGCGGTCGTCTCCGCCCTAGCGGGCGAAACGGAGAACCGGCGGATGACCATGACGGTAACTGCCATGGTCATAATTCCACAATGTAAGACCGCCAGCCTGTTGGCGGTCTTACCGCCGGTTTAACACCGACCGCCAGGGTTGTAATGACCCCCCAAATGTCCCACAAGGACACAGCCCTTCTACCAGTGGGCAGACACCTGGTTTGGGAAGTAGAGCACTTGAAGAGGAGGCAGTCCCAGTTAGCGTGGGGAGCATATGCTACCCTAGTGTCCCTGAGGGATAAGAAGAGGGTGCAAAAAGCCCATATGACTGTAAATACTTCTAAGTGTAGGCAGTGGGTCACTATCAATGGGCTATGGGTTGAGGGGTGCAGGCCTGACTAATGCAAGGTGTCAGCTGATGTCTTCAGAGCAGGTCCCTCCTAAAACATTCCAACAAGTTATAGTCACAAATAACTGCAAGAGTCATCTACCAGTAGCTCTGAATCTTTTTTAGTGGCGGGTGCGGTCTCAGGCTCTCTAACAGTAGCTGCGAGCCCTCCCATGCCAGTATGTTGTCTGCTGGGTAATGACCAAGAGCACACTGTCTGAAAAGAGTTAGTGCTGATGTCACACTTTCAGATGTTAGGATTGCCTGAGTGATTCTGTATGACCAGAAGGTCCATGGCTGCAAGGGAAGGGAGTCAAGTAGGAGTAGAGACTGTGAAAATGGCTCAGGCAGCTACCAAGAACAGTAAGGGCAATGGGTACCATTTCTGGAGTTCCTGCTGTCCAGGTTGACACAGAAAATGAGGAGGACGCTCTTGAGCCTACCAGGGAAAGCATTGCTGCCCTAGGTGACCTACCTGAGCATGCTGGGTGGCAAGTTGAGGGTGGACCCACAAAGGAGGAATTTTGTAAAGCACAGAACAAATACCGCACTCTAGAGGGCCTGAGATGACAAGCTGAAGCCCAGGCAGCAGGTGATACTTCTGGAGATCATCTGATTTATTGAGAGTCTAACCTCTTTTACAATAAGCATAAAGTTCTTGGAGCTGGAGCATCATTTGTGATGGTGGTCCCTCAGTGCTACAAGACCTTGTTATTGAGGTTGGCTTATAATTTCCGTGTGACAGGACATTTGGGGCAAGACAACATCTTCTCCGGGCCTGTCTCCCACTTCTATTGTCCCCAGATGAAGACAGCCTCAGATGTGGGTTCTGTCCCACCGGCCAGGCCAGTGGGAAGTAAGGGAAAAAGCTTAAGGTTCCCCTGACCCCATATCCTACCCTGCCAAAAGGGGCCACCCCTGTCCTGTAACCTTGGAATTGGCCCTGAAGATGCTCTGCCAGCTGATCTGTGGATTCAACTGAACCGATGCATCTCCTCTGCTGTGCAGATTCTTCCAACGCAAAGGCTTCACACTGACCTCGCAGGCTACAGCCTCATTGGAACTGTCACTGTGCAAAGCATCCCTGATGCAGGCCCTCACATTGCAGCATCTCAACGACAACTGCCTTGATGACGATGATGTAGGACTTTGCATCACAAGCCCCACAGTCTCTTCTGAATCAGCCAGTGTGCGATGCAGCCTCAGCTCAGGACTTCACATCACAAACTCCCCTCATCAATGGTCTTCTTGACAATGATGCAGGCTCACTCCTCCCCAGAACTGACACTGCATGATGCATCTCTGACCTAGACCTCGCATCACCTCACCTCACCTGCTTGAAGTATCCTTGATGCAGAACCTCCCAACACTCCACAATCAGAATTTAAGGTACTCTTGTTCAGTGGGCCTAACTGGGTTCTTGTAGGGGGCCTGAACTCCATTGTGGTCGGCCTGAACTTGTGGCTTTGTCCCTATCCGGTGAGACCAGATATCCACAGTTGGAACTTTGTGCATTTTGGTGCTAGTTTCAATGAAATCTTTCAACCTACATATATCCAGCTCTACTGATTGGATTGTTGTTGTTTTGATATTGTTGTATTTATTAAAATGTACTCTACTTGTTCTATTCTGGTGTGGGATGCTTTTTGTTTGGTTATTTCACGGTATTATGTAATGCATAAAGACTTCATTGCCTCTAATGTAAGCCTGACTGATCTGTGTCAAGATGCTGGAAGATTGAGCACAGCTTAAAGTGGATAATGCTTGTGACTTCACCCTGACAAGGATTGTGGTCCCTGCTTGTGTAGAGTTTCACCCCTCTTAACCAGTAACCCTATTTCTTTCAGGTCATGAGTTGGGTGTTTCCAAGGCTTTCGGAAGTTTGCGGAAGAGTTGGAAGTGTTCAGAATGGGTGTGACTGTGGCTCTGCTGGGTTGAATTTTCTTTATATTAAACAATGTGCCTATTAGTTAGTTGGCAGAAAGACAACAATGGTTTGTTTGAAAGTATTTATGCATCTCTGTTTTAGTATGTACTTTGCGTAAACTTAGCCAAAAGGCTTTTCTAGTCTTTCCTAACTTTGACAGTTTGGACTGACCCTTATGGATAGCCTTATGGATACGAGAATGTTGTTCTATGCTCTGAATAGTTATATTGAGAATACTAGTTTCCCAGTTATTTTTTCTTGCTGTTGGAAGGTGGATTATTAGTAGGGGTAAGTATGCACCTATCACTAGCAATAAGGCCACCAATGCAATATAAGGTTCAGTCAATGCCTCAATACATTACCCCCTGGCTTAACCCTTGGTAGCTGGCTGCGAGCAGACGGACTTAACTCAGGAAACAGGCATGTAAGGCATTTAAAAACACCAATACATTAAATAATTAGACACAACACACAATAAAAATCCCAATCCAATTTATAACAATAGGAAATATTTTTATCTTTAAAATTGTACCAAAATGACAAAAATATAGGGAACCGGTGATATGAGTTTTTTAAAGTTAACCAATTTCTAGTGCTTAAAAACCTATAATACTAATTTAGGATATATGGTCACACTTGACGAAGACAAAGTCAAAGTTTGAGGCCAACTGTAATGGATCCCCGGTCTGATACAGTAAGCGGGAGGCCCCGGTAAAATTTTTACTTTCGGACTTACAAACTATTCTGGAGGATTTTCTCTTGGCGTTGTGCGATCCCTTCCAGCAGGCCAATTTCAGTGCAAGATTGTCAGATTACTTTTCCGCGAGGTCCCAGTCAAATCCTTGAAGTCTTGAGCTTCAAATCTTTCAACAAGACAAACCTAAAATCCAGGCCTGGTCGCGGTTGAAGGTTGTCAGTTTGACTCTTGAAGACCAGTTGGTGCACTCATGCAGCTTTTTCCAAACATTGCTCCAAACTTCTCCAAACCTCTGGAACTTCTTCGTGAAGTTTCCCTTGAGGGTTAAAATTGTCCAAAGCGCACATCTGAGGACCTAGGTGCTTTGAATTGACTCTTGGAATTTTGAAACTACAACTCCCACAATGCAATCTGTAAAAGTACACTGGACGCAGTCCAGGCTGGGGAGTTCTTGAGGGCGGTGGTGCCGGGAAGACCCCTTAATGTGTTTCTTTTAGAGAGTCTACTCCTTATTCCTTTTGGAAGCAAGGCAAAGTGCTCAGGGCTGTAGTTCCCAGAGTGTAGGCATGGCTGACATTCCTTACTGTCATGCTCTCTTTGAAGCCCAGTTTGATTTACCCAGCCCCCTTTCTGTCCTGTCCTGTGTAGCTACAGAGCTCCCCAACCAGAAAGACCTCTGATCTGTGCAGGTCACGTATCACCTCTTCAAAACAAATTGGCTAAGGCTGTTAAAACAGACCAATCAGGAGAGGCTGTTGTGGGATTTCTCTTTACCAATCTTTAAAGACATTGAATTATATTATAGCTCCTTCCTATCAATATTTATACTTAAATAAAATATTCCAATGTTAGCCTATGGAGCTAAGTATCTACAATGAGGCAAAACAAAATGGGCAGTTTTTCCCTCCTCAGTGTGTAGAAAATATCTTTTGTAATGTCCCTGCTTATAGTTACATGGAACCCGCCACTGGGAGACCTTAGAGGTGACATGTCAAAATAAGGTAGATTAACACTTTGGAAGTACCTTCAATGCCAAAGTCGAATTTGCATATATTTTACTTTTAAAGACAGTCTGGAAAGAAGGGCTCCTTTTACAAATGACAGCAGAGAATGCAACAGTGTGCATTCCAGTGCAGGAAATCTACTCGGCCTCTAAACCACCCTACCCTATTATATGCTAAGAACATATGGGTAGTTTGAATTACTCTTTGTCTTATTATGTACTAGGGACTTAGAGGGGTCTGTCATTGCCAGTTGTAATTTTGGCTAATCACCATATAACTTTTTAATAAGAGCACTGGCCCTCGGCCTGGTTGGCTAAGCCCAGGTCACAGTCAGAGTCAGTTACCACCAGCATCAGTCACAAAAATGGGGGTGATGAGGGCTAAAAGGATGACTTTCTCTCACATTATTTCTTCTTCAGTTTGATGTTGACCTGGTCGTGATGGTGCCAAGAGGCACCAAAGATGGGGAGCTTTCATTCAGACAGAAACAATTATTGCATAATCAATAGTGAAACCTGGTGGTAGTTGCATTGCAAGTGATGATGTATGCCAGCACCATAATGTATATTCCTGGCATTGTAATAGGGTGCAAACTTGTCTGAAGGAAAGAGCTTGCTGCAACAGGTAAGGGCAGAAGATGTCAAAAAATGTTACATTTCTGTCTTGAACGAGCTATGCATGTTTGGTCAGTATTAGTCCACTGTCAGATAGTGATTGGAAAGTCGGAAATTATACAGTGAAGGTGAAGATGAAAAATCGTAAGGGTGTAGTTGCTTGTCTTTGGCAAATAAGTAATACATGAAGTGAGATCAGCAAACTACGTCACTGGGCGAGTAAAGGGCGAATTCAGACGGCCCACAACTAAGATTTCAGGGATATTAACAAATAAGATGTTGGGTAGAGATTATTGAGGGCACCTCCAGGTGACAGATGAAGAGCTTTGAGAGAGATCAAAGGAGAGTGGGTGACCAAGATGCAAGGGATGGTTCTGTGTTCAAGCGGGGTAATAGATACAAGGATAATTATTTTCTAATTTTCTTTTAAGACTGTCAAGATTGAGGACAGAAAACAGTTGATAGAAGAGAGGGGATAGATAAGAGTTTATTGTAACTGGCAAAGGTTAAATAAGTTGCAATGGGGTAGGGCAGTGAGCGTTATTTAACCAAGGGATGACTAGGTTATGCAATGTTAAGGATTTATTGAGACAATTGGACTTGTGTTCTTTTTTCCATGCAAGTGTAAATCCTATTACAAGTTTAATCGTAAATCTATTTACAAAACAGGATTTCAACTCAGTCACTTATTGCATGCCTAAGGATTTTTGCCAAGACGATTTGCACGTTTTGGCTTGTCTCAGACCAGGGGAAAACATGCACAATTATTGAATTATTCCCCATTTTGAGGTCCAGGAGTGAGAATGGATTTCAAATTGTGCAGGCAGTAAATGCAATGTTCAGATTGTGTTATCGAAAATGAGTGTTAAGAAAGAAAAAGCAATAGAGGTTCATGAAGGTGGGGGGGCATCGATTTCTTGACTAACTGGATTTCAAGAACAGAAATCTAGCATTGTTGATAAGTGTCTGAAAGTCAGAGGCTTGATGATTCAGGAACTGAATGGGCCATAGGTGTAATAGAAAATGTTAAGCTTTGAAGGTGGAGAAATGGGTTGAGAGCACAAATGTAAAACTGAAGATGAGATCTGCAAAATGGATGCTGAGCACATTCCTAATGAAGATGATTTTGAAAGGGAAATAAGAGGCAAGACTCTTAGGTGATTTACAAAAATCGCCAGCATGTCACGCCTTTGATCCCATAGAATTATTCTTTAATTTGGAGCATGGATCAATATTTGCGGAATTCCTAAATAATTTAATGATTACTCCTAGAAAGTTGTGTCACCATTTTAAAAGAGGACTCTCAAGCATAACATTTACCATTCTAATACTCTCACTAAGTGGAAAAGTCTGCAGCAGAAAAATTGTTCTAACATTCCTTTGTCATGCATCCTTTACTGTTATTTCTGTATTGGGTGAAACAGCCCTCTACATATATAAATGCTTTCAGTAGGCTTCCATTAAATCCAGGGGTGCTTCCTTCTCCTTTCTGCGACTGATGCACTTATTTCTTCCCTTGACAAGTGAACATTTTCAGTCTTCTACAGTGTGATAACTTACCTGCAAGGGGTATGTGAATACTCATAAACTTAGTATTTTGTAGGAGTTTACCTCCATTGAAAGTCTTCAAATGTCTCTCATGTGAAAGGTCTGGTACCACATTATCTAATTCAAGTAATTTCTATGAATGGAGGAATATCTTCTTCCTCCAAAACATACAGGGGTCTAGTCACAATACATCTGTGGAACTCTTTTACATACTCTTACATGCCTTTATGAATATGTCTCTAAACAATTAAAATCAGAATAAAATGGGAATATTCAGGAAATATTCATGTACAATTACTACCAATAGAAAGGCTATGCCCTCTATGTTTTTTTACTAGTTGGGAGCTCGCCATTTTCGGGGCTGATTCTCAAAGAAATGTAGGGAGTACATAATATATTGTCCCCAGTAGTATTACTTCCTATACTCTTAAAAGGTCTTGTGAATGAGCCTTATAATGTATTCATTTTACTCTGTTCCCACACGACAAAGCAACATCCAGCAGAATAAATTAGAACAGGAATGTTGTATACGTATTCGTCTTATTAATATCAACATCACTTATCTCCAAGAAAAAAAAACATCCAAAAGGTCACATTAGTGGACCATCTACAATACACTGAGAAAGCACAGATATGCAATAACGTCGACTATTATGGTGATTTCAACACCACTTCCAACTAAGACAGACCACATTCAGTTAACTGCCATAAAAGAAGTGTGTTACTAATCTAGGAGACGCACGATCACTGGTGAATCTTCCCAGCCAAATGACACAATACTTAATTCTAACACCTGTAGCTCATCAATAAAACAGAACCTCACAAATTAGAGACAGAAGAGAACACTAAAGACATCAGGTCTGGTTGCTCAGTGTCTGGACAGTGGTAGTAAACTGAGAACTCTATAGAAGGTACTCCAGACAGCATAACCAGGCAACAGTATAGGCAGATTGTGAACCATGCAAAAACCTAAAAAATAAATAATAGATGTTAGCAGAAAAATGTCATTACATGGCAGCAAAAAAAGAAGTTGTAGTTATGTTACCAGAACCCGATACGTCATAAATCCCTGAGGATCCATTTGTCATATACACGTACACTATATTATGCAAATAATAACATGTACATACATGAAAATATAGCATGCATTTCACAAATATCTTTCCGCCTTCATGAGTGGTTTAAGCACTGAAAAAAAGCTTAAGTTCAGCGTGTAAAACTCACTGTTGAATTTCCTCAGTAATGACACCATGATATGTAGAAATGATTGTGACTAGTTTAGTGTTTGAGGAGTAATCAGTGAAAGGAAATGCAAATGAGGTGATATTCTCCGATGTGTGAAACTTTTCCCCACACATAATTGAAAGTGAGGTAAGTGACAAGTGTAGGAATACACACCCAGACATCTCATATTAATGCACGAGAATGGAACGCTTTCCAAAGTAAATAAATTTCCATTAAAAAAAAGGGAAGCCAATGACATTGTTAAAAAAATCTCTACTTTCGAATCTTTTTAAGGTGAAATCTCAGCAATAGAGATCTCCACACATACATGTCTAGGGACACTGGTTTGGGCCAGAAATATTGTGACTATTCCACATTTTATGCATTCACTCTGAAACTCGACTGCAATTCTGCCCACCTGGGAATTTTGTTAATGAAGGAAGGAGTCCTAATTCTTAGAAATGTGGAGGCGTATGGCGCACATTCAGTTTTTCAGGCCTGTCTTTATTAATTGTATGAACATTTCACTGAAGAAGAGTGCAGTGATGGATGAAAGCCCTTTCCTCCTTCTTTGCTGATAGTAGTAGAGAGATGAATATAGCTTCAAGGTCAAATATGGGGGGTTGTTGGGCTTCCCTCTGCCGTTGAGTAATCGTGTGAAGGTCTATCAATTTGATCTTTTCTCTGATAATACATAGTTAAATGCATGTAAATGCAACATTAACCACAAGAACACTTATTATTACAGGAAAAAAATGGGCGCTTCGTCGACCACTATTGTTCTACACAGATATCAATAGCTTCCTATTAGTACCTATGTCATGCAGCCGTTTTTTTAATAAGATTAATGTATTAAGAATAAATAGTCGTGTAAAGGAATGAGTTGAATTTGCTCTGGAAATCAAGACGTGCAGACAATCCTTCCCCTGAAAATCGTCCTTTCTTTTTCACTGGATTCATCTATTTCTGGTCTTTCTTTTATTGTTTCAGTAGTGTGTCACAGTTAAAATTAATGAGACCCATGGGGATGTCACAGCGAATCCTGGTCTGACTGCTTCTGTTACTTTTCTTAGACATTTTGTGGACTGCATTGTTTCCTATGACAAGTACACTATGTGTACTTTTTTAAAATGGGTCACTGCAGGACTTGGTGTAGTTTAACGATATATATGTTGGTTGTTAGCTCGAAAGGTGGCCAAAATGGCCAAAGCAAGGACCCTCACTCTAGTCAGGGTAAGTCACACACAATCCAAATTATCCTGTGCCCACCCCCTGGTACCTTGGCACTGAGCAGTCAGGCTTAACTTGGCTATGTGTAAAATATTTGTGCAATAAATCATACAATAACACAATACAGCACCACAACAATATACCACACAGTGTTTAGAAAAATATATAATATTTATCTGTTATTTGCAGGTCAAAACGATCAAAGATGCAATAAGTAAATGTAGAGATATCACTGAAAAGTGATATAAAGTGTCTTAAGTTTTTTTAAAGCAAAGTCTCTTTTAGCACAAAGTACCCGGTTCGCATGAAAAATCTCCGCAATGGGCCGCAGAGGAGAAGCGTGGAAACAAAGGAGGTGTGCGTTGATTTCTCAGGCCGTTTAGTTTCCATGCAGGGACGGCGTTGCGTCAAATGCAGATGTATGCAAGTGAGGCTGAGTATCCTGTGTTTGGGCTGTGTCTGAGTGAATGCACATGGAGCTGTCAACTAAACCTAGACAGGCATGGATTGTAAGGCACAGAAAGATTTAAGTGCAGAGAAATGCTCACTTTCTAAAAGTGACATTTCTAAAATAGTAATATTAAATCCAACTTCACCAGTCAGCAGGATTTTATATCACCATTCTGGCCATACTAAATAGGACCTTCCTACTCCTTTTAGATCAGCAACTACCACTCAAACAATATATGAGGACAGCCACAATGTTAGCCTATGAAGGGAGCAGGCCTCAAAGCAGTGTAAAAACAAATTTGGGAGTTTTACACTACCAGGACATGTAAACTACATAGGTACATGTCCTGCCTTTTGCCTACACAGCACCCTGCCCTATGGGTTACCTAGGGCATACCTTAGGGTAGAAAAAGGGGAGTTTTAGGCTTGGCAAGTACTTTTAAATGCCAAGTCGAATTGGCAGTGAAACTGCACACACAGGCCTTGCAATGGCAGGCCTGAGACAAGGTTAAGGGGCTACTTAAGTGGGTGGCACAACCAGTGCTGCAGGCCCACTAGTAGCATTTAATCTACAGGCCCTGGGCACATATAGTGCACAGTACTAGGGACTTATAAGTAAATTAATTAGTCCAATTGAATATGACCCCATTTTACCATCTTTAA
Source organism: Pleurodeles waltl (assembly GCF_031143425.1). Classification (NCBI taxonomy): domain Eukaryota; kingdom Metazoa; phylum Chordata; class Amphibia; order Caudata; family Salamandridae; genus Pleurodeles; species Pleurodeles waltl. Next base: position 109,004,312 of record NC_090450.1, read on the forward strand.
GGGGAGAGAGCAAATGTACTTTAGCACTGGTTAGCAGTGGTAAAGTGCGCAGAGACTAAAAACCAGCAAAAACAGTGTCCAAAAAGTGAAGGGAGGCAGGCAAAAAGTTAGGGGTGACCACTCTAATGCTGTCAGGTCTAACAGTCCCTATTATTGTCAATAAAAGGATGCATACATCTTAGAAGATGCTGAGAAATGAATTTGTATTGTCACTGTTAGTTCGCAAAATGTGTATGTAAATAATGATTTGCCTAAAAATTTTGCAATAGGAATGTTTAGATGATTTCTCCTTCCACTAATTTTAACGAGGCTTAATGAGTGCTATTCCTTTCATGAGGCTATATGATTGAGAATATAAACAGCTCTTCCGATTGTGCAAGAGTAAATGTGAGATGCTTGGTGCAGGTTCACAAATAATTTGATTAACACACTTGAAGCTTGAAGCATAGAATTTTATTCCTGATCCTTGCTGGTGTGGAGCAGGAAGGACAAACATTACCCTCATGCAAAAATAGTAAAAAGGAACTGTGGCCTAAATTAGCTGTACTGTGTTGCATGAGAGAAATGAGGAATGCGCCGTATCTACATATCTCCTCCCCTCTCTCTAGTGCTGATGCACAATTAGGCTATCAAGCGCCACACACACTTACCTTTTCACCATAATGTTGAGGTGTCTCCATGGGTCCAAGTGGGTGCCCATCCAGTACAAAATACTATGTCTAGAGAAACTTTAAAACTGTTGCTACTTCAGATGTGTGCTGTACATCTCGGTACAATTGCAAAGAGGGAAACATTAGGAAAAATAATATCACTTCTCCTTTTTTAATGCCTGATTTCATGTGGCATTATTCTTTTGGCACAAAACCCTGTCTACTACTGTAAGTAGATAGTTTTTTTGTATCAAACACAATGGTTGTTGCATGGAAATGCCATGCACCAACCATCGAACGCCCCCCTTTGCTTTATATTACTTTCAATCAACTTTCCAGTACAAGCAGGTTTTGTGCTGAAAAGTACATCCAAAAACATTTTGCACAGGTTTTCATCACTTTTGAATAAAATGTTTGCTAATCTGGTCCTGTGTATAGTTCAAAATGTGCTGAGTGCGTTTTTTACATGCATCTTCCACATGCAAATGATGTACCCTGCAGCAGACCATGTTGTGTTTCAGATGTGGATTCTGGTAAAGGCCCTATTCCTACAAAGACAAACAGCAATCTCTACTGTCACACTTTTACATCCTTTATTGGTGTCCTGCCATAGTGCAGGTCTGCCTCAGAGAAAGGGACGATGGGGTCAGTCTAACCACCCTAATACAGCGTTCGAAAGGATGCAATTTTCAGCATACAATCAGATGAGTGTAGGCATCTTCCAAGTGAGCAAGAGGTATGTGGATCACCCGATATTACATTCTCTAGTCTATTGCCCCTAGAATACAAAATGGTTTTGTTTCCTATTTAATGGATGTACTGGTATTTTATGGTACTTTGCCATTCTGTTACTAAATAGCTTTCTTTAGTAAATTTAAATAAAGTTGTTGGAAAAAATAAAAAAGAAGTTATGAAAGTGTTTCTGAGGAAAATGAATAATGGGTTCACAAAGCACATTTGCCATTAATTGAATGATCCTTTTGACCAAACGTGACACCTGGAACATGTCACATACCTCTGAAAGCCTTGAGCTTGGTGGAAGACATTAGAGGTTGACCGCATAGAACGTTGGACTCAGGGACGGAATTAAAGCTAGGTCTTGCGCTTACCCTCCCTATCCAGGACCAAGATCTGTGCATCATTCATGATGGCAGGACAAAAGGGGGAGGCTGTGAGCAAGGTAAGGCTGAAAGCTTGCCAGAGAGACATGGGCTAAATCAAGGGGATTGTACATTCTAGAGGCTGGGCATATGGGAGGTGGGTGGAGAATGGCTGAATGTTACTCCTGGTGGCTAACCCCTGCTGCACATTGATGAGAGTTGCATGCCATAGGGCTTGGACAGACATGAGTTCATACACTGGGAAGGTTGGACAGACGAACTGGCCAATATTTTCTGGCTGACATTCGACCCTGCACAGCAAAAGTCAGACGTGAAGGAGGTGGTCACAAAACCTGGAAAAAAGGCAGATATAGGGTATCATTTAATATGTAGAATATTGGTGTAGAATATTGTTAGAAATGGGGTTTCTGGTTGGCTAGGATATGCACCCAAGCCAGGCAGAAACCACCCACTCTGGTCAGGGCGAGGGGGGTCACACACCCAGGATAACCCCTGCTCACCCCCTTAGGAGCTTGGAATCAGCAGTCAAGCCTAACCCGGAGAGCCCTAGGTGCATAGCATCCTCTCTTTACTCCACTTCCCACCAGTTCAGCAGTTCTACCAGGCCACTGATCCTCCAGCCTAGGGACAGATCCCATATACTGAATAGGGGTCAGGGGAGAGTCCTTCTTCTAGCTGCCCCTTGTTCTAGGGTTCAGCACCCTCCTTTTGAGAGTGGTGCCCCCAGAATCTAGAACTGCCAGGGCGGTGGAGTCAGTCATCCTGCTCAGATTACCTACTAGCTCAGGGGAGCCCTTCGTAATTGGTTTTCCCACCTAGGGTCCTCCCCCTCAGGCTGAGCTGGAGTCAGGGGAGAGTCCTTCCTCCCCCTGCCCCTTCTCCTAGGATTCCACACCCTCCTACCAGGAGTAATACCCCTAGAAGTAAAAATGGTAGAGAAGCTGGGGACAGCTGTCTCTACCTCCTGGTTAAGGGGGTAGCCCTGGATCTGGTTCTCCAACCCAGAGTCCGTACTCTTGGGCTGGTCATGAGATAGGGGAGAGTGATCCCTCTCTCTCAAACCCATCCCCTCAGAAGTGGTACCCTTAGAGGCCAAAACAGTAGGGGCGCTGGTAACAGTGCCCTTTATCCCCAGGTCAAGGGGATTTCCCAGGACCTGGTTTCCGAACCCAGAGCCTGTACCATTAGGTGGGACTGGAGTTAGAGGAGAGGCGCCCCTCTGCTGCAAACCCTTCCTCTCAGAGGCATGCACCCTCCCATTAGGAGTGGTGCTCCTAGGGGACAAAATAGTACAGACGCTGGGGACTGCTGTCTCCACTTCCAGGTCATGGGGTTGCCCTGGACCTGGTTTCCCCACTTATGGTCTTTATCCTTGGGTGGGACTGGAGTTAGTGGAGAGTCGTCCACCTCCTGCAAACCCCTCTGTGGAAGCTTCTGTACCCCCCTTATGGGGTGATACTAACAGTCAGCAGAGCTGGTGGGACGCTTGTTACAGTCGTCCTCCCATTTTCTACTGACACTAGGTGATCCCCTTCAGTGGATGACTTACCAGCATAGACAAAGTTCCCTCTCTGGGGTCCCCTCAAGTGCTTTCCAGGGACTGCAGCGGAGCATAGGACCCTCTAGAACCTACACCTTCTCTACTCTGAAACCTGTCGGTATAGACTAAGTTCCCTCTCTGGGGCCCCCTGGGGGAGCTGTCCAGGGACTGCAGCGGGTCATAGGACCATCTAGAACCTGCACCCTCCCCACTTTTAAACCTGTCTGGGTTACTCTGAACTCTCCCCGCCCTCTGGTGGGGGGAACTTGAGCCATTCCCTTTTGGGTCACTCCCAGTGCCTTACCAACTCCTTTAGCACTCAGCCTGAGGTGGGCCTCCTTTGCGAGTTTCCTGGGGGTCAGAGAACTTACTCTTTGACAGGTGTTGGCGTAGCCCTGGAAAACAGGTAGGGAACATGTGCTCTCTGACAATCAGATTGAATAGCCCATCATAAGTGTTTGCTGTGCTACCTTTCACCCATCTTTCTAGTGCTTTGCAACAATTCTTCACAAAATCCTCCGAAGACTGGCGAGACCACCTCACCCTGTAGTCTTCAGGGGTGAGATTATACCTTTTTATCAGGGCCTCTTTGATGAGGGGATACTTCTGCCCGTAACTCCCTTCTAGTGCCAGTAGGGTATCCCTCCCCTCCTCAGGAATATAGCACCCCAGGCCAGTCCACTAATCCTTCTCAGGGATCCTGCACGTAACCAGAGCTTCTTCACACACCATCAGCCACTGACATAAGTCTTGCCCCTTCTTGAACCCAGCCCAGGCACCAGGTCTGTGGGTACATAGGGATTGTGCCTAACAATACAATCAATTCAGCTGCCACCACTGGACTCCACCTGCAGTGCTGGTGAGTCCAGATTTGTCAGAATGTGAGTCTTTCCCTACCAAAGGCCCTTTTAGCCTCCACCATCCTCTCCTGTACTAAGGCCTTCTCTACCTCAGCCCTCCTCTCTTCTACAGCCATCTGGGCTATCTGGAGCCTCAGGTCCCTCTCTTCCCGCCGATCTCCGATCTCCTCAGGTGACAGGGAATAGGAGGGACACTGCTTCTAGGCACAGACCCAGTAAGGGACTCCCTATCTATGTGGTGCTCTCTCTCTACTGGCATCCCTTGCAAGTCATCTTCTCCCTCTGTGCCAAACTCTCTGGGGTCACTGTCCCCCTGGGGTGTGGACTGGCGACCCTCCCACTCATAGTCCTCACTACTCTCATGGTCCTCTTCAGGTTCACCTTCAGAACCATCACCCCCTTGTGCCTCCCTTAATGTAGCTACCCAGTGCACCTCCTCAAAATTAAACAGGGCTCTCCTAAGGTCCCCCCTCATCGGATTCTCCACATACAGGTATACCCCTTTCCCTGCAGAACCCTTTAACTCCTCTAGAGTAAAGCTTCACAACTTGTCTAGGTCAAACATAGATTCCATTTTGATGAGAGCAACCACAGGTGTAAAACAACAAGAGTCCCAAGTACAAGTATATGACACAGGAGTAGTAAGTCAAAATGACTGGTTTGAGAGAACAGGAGAATAAAAAAAAAGAATTAGAACATGTAATGGTCTAAGTGCAATTTGTAATACAATAGTGAGCCACAGTGGTATTGTGCAAGCGTAAGTCTTATCCTCACAGCTGACAACCAATGTTAGAAATTGGATTTCTGGTTGGCTAGGGTATGCACCTAAGCCAGGCAGAACTCCCCCCCCCACTCTAGTCAGGGCGGAGGGGATCACACACCCAGGATAACCCCTGACGACCCCCTTGGTAGCTTGGCACGAGCAGTCAGGCCTAACCTAGAGGCAATGTGTAAAGTGTTTGCACAACACACACAACACACGTGATGCAATAAGTACACCACAAAGGAAACACAACACCAACTAATATAAAAATAAACTGTATTGTACACAATATCATTAGACCAAACACAGCCTGTCAGTAATACCCTGCTACCCAACCCAAGCAGTTGTCAAAACATTACACAGTACTGTTACTCTGCAAAGATCAGCAGTAGTCACATATAAAACACAAGTAACTCATTATTCTGCAACATAAGCAATAGTCAGGAAAAACATTATTCCAAAATGCACGTCACAAGATCCTCATAAATACCCATACCAGGACCATCAACAAACACATGTCAAGTCATGGAAAATACATATTAGCATAGAATGCCCCTAAAAAGAACATTAGATAGTAGATGGTGCATCAGCAAAACCACATCAAAATTATTGCACCATAACAGGAGCCTCATAAGCCATAGCAACATCACCATGAAGGCCTATATCAGGGTAAAACACATGATGTCCTAACACAATGCCAAGATATCATCATACCGGCACCTGCTTTTCTGTCGGACGCGAGCCGGTAAGCCCCGATGCAGGCGAGGTACCCAGGAGCTCCTGTGCTCCTAGTAGAAAACAGCATGGGGATGGGTGACCCCACACCTCCTTCTGGGACTACCTCGCCTTCGTTGTGTCCAAGCCGGGCAGGGGCTCTCCTCTGCGCCGGCATGGTGGGACTGTCTGGGTAGGCACTCCTCTCCACTATGGGAGCCCGGGGTGGAAACAACATAGAAAGTGGGGCCATCACCCTCCAACTGAATGGGGAGACGTCTCGGGGTCCCCTCCTATGGTGGGGGTGCAACTGGCAGCCGCTAGCATCCTTGCAGCGTGGCTGCCCACTCCAGGCTCCTTCCCCAGCCTCTGCACATGAGAGCCGGCTCCCTCCTCAGAGGCAACGGTGACGCGGCCGCACTCGACCAAAGCCACCAGAAATGGATGCCTATTTGTGTCCCGGGAATGCCTCGTGAGAGCTTCCCGCATCCCGCAGGCACCACCAGGAGCGCTCCTGCTCCTGCCTTCCTCTTTCTTGTGCCCCGGGGGCAAATTGGACAGCGCTTTTGACACCCTCATTGTTTTCCCAATGTCCGGGTCATGGTGGTGATTTTCTTCAGAGGGCACACAATCAAGCGCTCCCCAGGCGCTATAGGAATGAACAGGGCGCTCTCAGGGCGCCTTCAGGCCAATTAAGTAGAAAGTCCTTTTTCAGGCGCTATGCGATAAAAAATGAAGAGTTCCTCATACAAAGGTGTAGTACAGGGCGGCAGGGCCCAGCAACCGGCCAGCACAAATGGGATGCAGACCGTAGCAGTTCCTCAAGTGACCTAGCAGGTCACAGGTCAGCGCAGCAGCAACAGTCCAAGGCCGTTCCTGGTGAGTCCCTCCAACAAAATTCTGTATCCAGTTCAAAGTATGTTTCTTTGTGTGTTTTTATGAGGAAAAATCCCCTGTACTTATACAAAGTTTTGTAAAGCATTTTCAATGAGAGGGAGAGGTGGTTCCAACCAGTTATAACTGGTTCTAGGAGTGTCTCCTCTCTTTTCCAGCACACATTCCAGTCATCAGTTGGAGATAAACAAGCCCTTTGTGTGAGGCCAGGGCACAGCCTTTACAGATGCAGGGGTGCCCCACCTCTCTGTTCTCTCATCCCAGGAAGGCCATTCAATAGGTAGATGCACCTCTGTGACACCTCCACCCTCCCTGTGTACAGGCTGTCTGAAAAGTATGCACAAAGCCCAGCTGTCACTCTGCTCAGACGTGGACTGGAGTCAAGCTCCAAAACACCAGAGTCGTAAGCACAAATAAATGCTCACTTTCTAGAAGTGGCATTTCTGTAATGGTAATAAAAAATCCACCTACACCAGTAGGCAGCATTTCTCACTACCATTACAACCATACCAAACATGCCTACGCTACCCCTCATAAATCAGACAATACCCCCTTAGACATAAGGTAGGGCAATCCTATGAGAAGGCAGCACTCACAGCAGTGAAGAACCAAATAGGCTGTTTGTCACTACCAAGACAGACCACGATACTAGGCACATGTCCTGCCTTCTATATACATAGCACCCTGCCCATAGGGCTAGCTAGGGCCTACCTTAGAAGTGACTTAAAAGGAGAGTTCTGGGCCAGGCAAGTATATTTAGATGCCAGGTCCCTGTGGCAGTAAACTGCACATGCAGGCCTTGCTCTAGCAGGCCAGAGACAGATTTGAAAGGCTATTTCTGTGGGTGGCGCAAGCTGCGCTGCAGGCCTACTGGTAGCATTTAATTTACAGGCCCAGGGTATAGGGATACCACTTTACAAGGGACTTATAGGTAAATTAAATGTTCCAATCAGGTATAAGCCAATCATACCAAGTTTACAAAGGAGAGCGCATGTACTTCAGCACTGATTAGAAGTGATAAAGTGACCAGAGTCATAACTACAGTCAAAAAGGGTCAAAGGAATTAAGAGGAAAAAGCACAAAGTTTGGGTAATGACCCTGTAGAAAGGGCCAGGTGCAACAGATATCATCAGAGAAGAAACCCCACTACAAAATCTAGGTTTGTATATGTGGTCTGTGTGGTACATGCATAGAATGTGTGACCAGGCAGAGTAATGGAGGCTATTTTAGATGCCACTGGCTTGTCATTGTGTACAAGATGACGGTGGGATTGCTTTCTCAGATATGGGGCGGGGAGAGAGGAAACAAAGCTCCTTTGCTTTTTCCTGAGATGTGCTGTTGATTAGTCTTCCTGTAAGACTGAAATTCAGCAGATGGAGGGACAGATTGGTGTGATTGCAGTCTCTGTTGTTCAGTTAAAAGAAACCCCTTAGTTCAGGACAGCTTTTGTCTTTCTCCTGATCACTCTTCAGTGTAGCCGATGATAGATAGGTGCAGAAAGCCCATACCTCACCTCTGTTTTGTGTGCTACAGACTGACAACCAGCTTCCCAGAGTGAAGGGGACATCATCTGAGTCTATCCCTTCTGGAAGAAGCTGTTATTCTGCCCTTAAACTCTGAGAAACATGTCTGTCAGAGTGATAAGGAGTCTGTAACCCCTTCAGGAGAAGTGACTCTCCAGGATGAGCCTGGTAGAGGGAGACTCTGATGTGGTCTGATAGAGGAGAAGGATGGAGGAAAGCAATCTGATCCCCCAAGTGTCAGTGGGTAGTAGATTTTCCTGTTGTCAATTCTAGATGGGAACCATGGGAAATGCAGCTTGTCCTCCATCGCCGTGACAAAAATATAATCACCACCAAGCAGCGTTACAGTAACCCAAGAAGATGCTCACACTTTGCTCTGTGCCACTGTGTCCAAATAGTGTCTGTGTTTGTGTCATGACTCACAGGAATCTTAACAGACAGCAAGGCCAATCCCACCTTCTCCCCTTGGAGACTCTCTCATGTTCTGTAAAGACTCCAGGAGAAGTGAAGGAAACCTGATCACTATGGAAAAAGAGGGTCAGAGAGAACGAGAGAGAAAGAGAAACACTCCAGGAAGCTGACTGGAAGAAGACCTGAACTGGAATCACTGGACTACAGGAGGACAGAGTGTCACAGATCACAAGGGCACAGCACAATGTATCTTTCAAAATATAGAGCTCTAAGACATTTAGTATGTGGACCCAAACAGAGAGTCACAATGTATGAAATCATAAACACCACATAGGGCTTTACCCAGTGCAGAGAGAAGTAACATTGTAAGTACCCCCCACACAAACCATGAAACTTTCCCAATAACTGAAGAAGGGATGACCTCTGCAGCACTGATGAAGCTGAGTTGTAGTTGCAGCCACTCCAGAGCCCCCACCTACCCTTGCCTACACTACATCTTCAACAAGGCCATTGTCTTGATCACACCCGACCTCAGCAAGACCATAAACTGCTCCCTAGAGTCAGCCACCTTCCCGAGGACTGGAAGCACGCCAAGATCCACCTTCTATTAAAGAAACCCACAGCCAACCAACGGATCTCAAGAATTACCACCTCATCTCACTGCTGCCTTTCCCAGCCAAGGCCGCCAAAAAAGCAATCAACGATTAGCTCTGCTAACACATTGAGGCCAACAACCTCCTGGACATCTCCCAGTAAGGATTCAGAACTAAACATAGTACCAAGACAGTCCTGCTTGCCGGCACAGATAACATCTGCTCTCTCCTCGACCACGGTCAAACAGCATCCCTCATTTTACTGGACATATCGGCCATCTTCGATAAAGTTTCCCACCGCACCCTAGGCACCAGATTCCACACAGCAGGCATACACAGCAAGGACTTATGATGGGTACACTTCTTCCTGACAGGCAGAATGCAGAGAGTCAGGCTCCAGCCGCACCTGTCAGACCCTACAGAGATCAGCTGTGGAGTACCCCAAGGATCCTCATTGAGCCCCATGCTGTTCAACATCCACCTGGCCCCGCTCACCCCAATCGTCAGGAACTACGGACTGAACATTGTCTCCTACTCTGATGACACCCAGCTGATCATCTCCCTGAATGAAAACCCTTCAACGGCCAAGAAGAATTTCCAAGATGGGATGGAGGCAGTCGCAGCCTGGATGAAGGAGAGTTGCCTTAAGCTGAACTCCAACAAGACCGAGATCCTCATCCTGTGACCATCCTCCTCAGCCTGGGATGACTCCTGGTGGCCCTCAACACTTGGCAACCCCACACTCCCACAGACCACACACGCAACCTCATCTTCATCCTCATCTCAGCCCTCACAATGACAAGACAGGTCAACTCCGTCGCCTCCACCTGCTTCGACACCCTCAAACTCCTAAAAAGATTTCAGATGGAGCCCTAGTGACTGCCGCAAACCGTGACACACGCCATGATCACAAGCAGACTTGTTTACAGCAATGCCCTCAATGCTGGAACTACCAAGAAGAAACTGAGAAAGCTACAACAAATCCAGAACGCCACCGCCAGACTCGTCCTATACATCCCCCACCAATAATACATCACAGGACACCTCCACTGAATCCCTGTTGAGAAGAGGATCAATTTCAAACTCCTCGTACATGCCTACAGGGCTCTCCACAACCTTGGACCCAGATACCTCAACCACCGCATCACCTGGTACTCCCCTACCAGATCTCTCTGCTCCTCCAAGCAGTCGCTCACCCCTGTACCCCACATAAAGAAGTCCTCAGCAGGACGAAGATCGTTTACCTACCTTGTGGCAAAATGTTGTAACACCTTACCTCTCCACCTCAGACAGTCACCATCGCTAGCTCAATTCAGGAAGATCGCCAAGACCTGTCTCTTCTACTGAACCCTGAGACATACCCCACAGCACCTTGAGAACCTATGGGTGAGTAGCATACTCTAAAAATGATTGACTGATTGATTGATTGAGTGCTTGAAATGAAATTGTTTGCTCCTGAGAAGTACCGGGACTCTGCCCATGAAATGTAATACATTAGTGCATTAGTGCTGTGAAGTGCAGTACTCTCCTTTACAAACTAAAGAAGGGCAGGTACTCAGTACTGGGCAGTACCTGCTCACTTACACACTGATTGCATCCAAAGAGGAGCAGAGGAGCAAAGTCAAGGAGATGAAAGCAAAGGAGGGATCGATGAACACCAATGAAGAGTAAAACAACAGTGCTGCAACTATTCCAGGTGTGAACAAGTATGAAAGCAAGAGACTCATGACAACCACTGTTACCAGATGCAAGCTTTCAGGTCAGGGAAGTCTTTATAGCCTTTATTTAACTTGAGCTGGAAATCCCATTAACAAACACTGGCTCTGTAGTGGCTGGAGAAACATGTTCCTGAGAGCACCATGCAAGAGTCTGTCTGGCAAGACTGTATTTCCCATAGTCCGTCCTCCTTACTCTCAGAGATCTGATACCTAGGCCGAGACATTGTGTCAAGGGTCTTTGGGGAACCCAGTTGCCTCTGATGTTGGTTTATGCATGACTACAACAAGGCTACTCCATGTGGGGCTGCTGCTGTTAACGCGTCCTTTGTGATAATTTATTTCACATCAGGACTCGTTTTAGGCCAATGAATCTTTTGACCCAGTTGAGAGACACCGTAGGACGAGATAGCTAATCAATATATCAATCAATACATCAATAATGTCATCAATATTTATCACGACAATGCATTTCACTTTAGTCAAAGTCATTAATCAGTTCAAATGACGCTACCATGACCTTTCAGCCATGAATAACCACACCTTGTTTAGTAGAATTGTATGAATTTTATTCCCTATTAACTACAATCTAGCAGCAAATGCGTTAATCTCAATACCAAGAAACATAATAGCATAGTCACAATATGGCAACTTTGATAAGATTTCATTAAAGCAAGAATCACAGACATTAGAACATAACACGGCGTGAACATAGATCAAATTTAGCAGAGTGTCAATATTGCGTCAGTTCAACAAAGCATAATCTCGGTCGTTTGTCTATTTGCGTCAATTTTGGTGAACACCTGTCCTAACCACTGATTAGCATTAGCATGTTGGGCTTCATGCAAAACAATTTAGAACACCAATTTGGAAAACATTTAGCTAAGGTCTCTGTCAAAAGTAAGCAGTTGGTACCTAGAAAGGAAAAGCAAACAGACAAATTACAAATGCATTGTCATAATTACCCTCCAAATATTAGGTCAGCGCACAGGTCCAGTCTTCGTCTTCAGGACATCAGTCAAATCGTCATCAGTCAGTACTCAGCTCTAGGACCAAAAAAAAAAAGGGCACTTCCCTCATAAGGAGGAAAGTGTAAATGGGCAAACTAAGGGCAAGGATGGTTTTAATAAAATCTCAAGTCACCAAACAGAGTGACAGAGTTTCTGGATAAAATCAGTAGCATTCCCTAACCCACCTCCATGACCTCTCTGTGACATGGGTTTTTATCCCTTTTTCGTAGTACATTCCCCAAAAATTCTATTGGACATTTGCTATACCCCACTATCTTTAACCTATCAGAAAATACATTAGGTAATCCTAATCTTCACCCCATATTGGTTTACAAGTCTTTGATTGGTCTTCTTAATTGACGTCTTCAGAGGTGGCACGTCCGGTGTGACTTCATTACCTTGTAATTCTTTGCACATCTTTTGGTCAGTAGTTCTATTGTCTTCCCCGGTTTGAATGACCTTGTACATTATTACATTAATCTACACTGTTTCAATTCATTTATAACATTTAGTTTTCAAGACGATGAGAAGCGGTGGGAAACGGATCTACATGGTTACATTCATCTTCCAAAAAGAACTTGCAGGGTCATGTACCCTGTGAGTCAGCACACTGAAAAATAGAAAAATGCATTTAAAATGAGAGCCAGGGCACCTAAGCTTTGGCTCATGCTAACTTAAGGCCTATGAGGTTTTCAATACAGATTTAATAACGTAAATGTTAATATAAGCTCATTTGAACGTAACATAAACATTTTGGTCACCATTATTAGTTCGCGTATACGTTGGTGGCCACTCATCGTGGTCACAATTCATGCGCACGTCTAAGCAAAATTGCTACTACTACAGTTTCTATGTGGCATTATCACACCTTAATTCATAAACATTTCATGTTAATATAGATTATATAAGCTACACTCTCTCACTGCTATCACAGAACAACTGGATTTCTCCAACATCTGTCATGACTGATGTTCCAACTCAAGAAACCGTTGCCTGCCAATCACATCCTTGCTGAAAATAACACTGAAATGCCAGCAGCTGGGACGATCCTCGCTTTAGCATCAGTTTGCATGACCTCCCAGAAGAGGTAGAAGGCCTGTACATTGACAAAGTCGGGCAGATATCCGCCCACCGAAACACCACGGATCAGCTTTGTTTGGTGAGATCATACTATTTGAACTGTGAGAGACTGAGCAACGGGTTGTAATCTACTCATGCAATCACGTTTATTCCTGAAGGTGAACCACATAGATTAATAAAGCGGGAGGCACCAGGACAGAAGGCAGGTAAACTAGATAGTGCAAAGACAAATGTGTGTGGAAATCGCATCTCAGTGATTATCACTTGTATGTCACTAAGTGAAGCATCTTGGTTTCTTTCAATCCTTTTAAAGTGTTTTTTTCCATCACACTTTGGAATTTAAAAAAAGTGCTTTATTTGTGCTTTCCTAATTACTGTTATAATTTGAAATATGTGTAAGTTTCATTTCCTTATATTTAAATGTTGTTGTTTGTTAAAAACCTGACATGCTACAGCCTTTCCTTTCGTTTCCTGTACTCCAGCAGGATTCTCACAAAGACGACATTTACAAAGTCCTCTCATTTTGCAGTGAGAAAAATAAAATTACTCTCCAGCTTCCAAATAAGTGTCAATTTGTCAGAAGGTGTAGCCTGATATTTGACCTTTGTCTTGGAAGTGTGACAGAATAAACACAAAAGGCAAAGGCATCGTTGTTACGCATTTACCTTCTGGACTCACGCATGAATATTTCTGGGGGTGCTGCAGCACCCCCAGCAACTCTACTTCCATGCCAAAGTCCCAATCTCATCTCAGAAGGAGTAGTGCTTCCCATGGCAGGCTACTGTGTACCTATAATGAATCTGCCCTTTTCCCTTGGAATACTGACTATGTGGCCAGGTAAAGTGGTGTGGTCCTCTACCTAACCCTGCTCTGCCATTGCTGATTCTGACAAAAATGCAAAGAAAAAAACTAAAATGTGTAAAAATTCCAAATATGAAAAATAAAGGATATAAAGTAAGCAATAAAAAAAATGAGAGGAATAGGAATTCAGACACTTTAAAACATCCTACAAAAATATTGAAACGTCTGGCACACGTGTTGTGCATTTGTCCAGTAATTTTGCCCGTGAGTGTGTACGTTTGCCTCGTAACTGACAAGGTCGTGCACTGTTGTGTGGAAAAGGAATGCAAGATGATTTATACCCAACAACAGATAGTAGAAATGTGAAACTTGTGATGAAAAACATTGGGAACATCCCAATTTACATGGACATGCCCACCATCACTATACCTGTGAGTTCCTGTGAGAATTAAAGGTTCTTTTTTAGAAAGACAACTACATAATTTCAGCCACACCTAGAAAACTACCAGCAGAAATGGTTTCAAAAGACCTGTCCTACAAAACTGAGATAGTCCAACTTATGTCCACTAGATGATGTTTTATAAAGAATGTTTTATTTTACGTGGTTTTACTTACAGCAGAATTGCATGAATGAATGTGTGTGTTTATGTATTTAAGTATGAGGTGTTCTTTTACAGCATGGACCCTGCGTGTAGTAAACAGAGAGCAGAACATGAGGAAAGAATGGGATGTGAGAGGTCGGCAGGCAGTCAACAGCTAATTTAATCAGCTGTCCCACACCCCCATTCCTCTAAATAAGGACCTAGGTGTGGCATCGTTTTCTGAATGTAAACACAAACTAGAGCTTGTTTTGCTGTTCAAAATATACCAAGATTATTTTGGTACAAATTCATGTAGGACAAAAACAGGTTTCAGATAAAGGGGGTCTAGTTGATTCAAAAACTGAAAGAGTTCGATCTCACTTCACCATCAATATCCACCAGCACACAGTTGAGGCTCGCGGGAGCGAAAAGGGCTGACACGGCACGTGACAGGGGGAAATACAAAAAAAAACTCTAAGAACCAAAGAAAATGTACCTATTTTGCCGCGCCGTTCCAGTGCGGTCCGGTCCTGCATTGCAGGCACAGGTTCCCAGCCTGACCTGCATCCAATCCTGCTGGCAGCATGTAAGCAGTGTTAGGATTGGATGGAGTGCCCAGCCAGGATGCTCCAAGGCAGAGTGGAGGTCTGCCTGCTCTCTCTAACCAGGCACTGCGTTGCCAGGTTGGAGAGAGCCTAGTGCACATGTATGTTTGGCCGGCCCGAGACAGCTGGGAAAACATACATGCGAACTGAGGGGAAGTGCACAGCACTCCCACTCTGTCCCTGCCATGCCTGTGGCCCGGTCCCTTTTACAGTAAAAACATACTAAACATAGTTTATTATGTTTTTGCTGTAAAGGTTTTGCAGCTGCTGCTGCTGGGGTTGGGAGGACGTTCCTACGCCATAGCAGAGGAGCCACCCCTGCCAGCACAACAGACGGGATGCTGAAGTGCAGTGCATTCTCCTATGTCTCTTGCTCAGTGCGACACCATCAGTAACACACACTTATCACCAAGCAAACAGCTATACATGCTTCAAAATGGCTCATAAATAACATAATGGAACAAAATCTATAGCAAGCAATATTTTTCGAGTGGTTGTCACTTTGCAAAGTACAGTGATAACATATTTACAAGTGGAGTAGAAGTAGCAAAACACTGATGGACACAGACTTGAATGATTTAAAGGGAATAGCATGCAACAAACATGTATAGAACACATGAGTGATGTTTGAGATGTACAACATTATTTAGCTTTAGAGGTGAGAACGAGGCCCACCCACTTATAACTTCTAATTTCAAAACTCCAAAAAAACGAATTTCAAGGTCAGAGTTCCGCAGAGCAAAGGCGCTCAACCAATGGCGGTTGATGGAGTCCAAGTTAAGCAGCTGGACTACTTTGCAAAGGAAAAATTTCATTATTTCTCTGGTTGTTTAGAAGACTGTGGGGCATATTTATGAGAGCTTTGGGTCATGCTTGCAGCACGCAACATGCTACAAACATGATGCAAACCTTTTAAGTCTGATTTTTTAATCCACCCAAAGCCACTTTGCGTCGCTTTCAATGGCTTCAAAAATCTGAAGTAATGCAATGCAGAATAAATCTCTGTGTTGCATGACTCTGCTCAAGAGAGTTATTCCAACTGTGTACCCACCCAACTTCCATGGTTTTTTACACATTCCCAGATTTACCAAACCATGAAAACCTGGGAATGCACCAAAAAGATACACCTCCCCAGGAGAGGAGTAATTAGGAGAAATAGCTTTATTTCTCCTCACTCCACCACTATTTATCTGTTAAAGTAGTAGAGCAACATGATCACGATGGAAAAATTAACTCAGAAAAAAACATGGCAAGGATGAATAGCAGGGGGATTCCCAGAGGCAAGATCAAGAAATACAAGCAGCTCATGCTTAAATGAGGCCCACCTTTGTGCAAATAGTGGAAAAGGTTGCTGAGAACAGGATGGTATGTAGCCAAACGTAACTGACTATCTTATAATGCATTTAGGGGCATATTTATAAGCCCTTTGCATGGCCTTAATGCCATTTTAGCGTCATTTGTATGACACTAAGGCAGTGTTAAGATGGCCATTTCCCCGGACCATATTCACAAAGTGGTGCAATGCATGTGTTGCAACTGTGCAACTCCTTGCGCCATAAGGTACGCAGGAAGGCCCATAAAAATGTCAAAGTAAAACTTGCAAGATTTCACTGCACCATTTTTTCCATTATTTTTAACAGATGCTCAGGGCAGGCGTTAAAGTGACACACCCATAATAATCTATGAACCTCTCTGTGCTTTGCTCCACTAGCACCAACATTTTTGGCAGCAAAGCGTGACAACAGCATTAAAAATATTGACACTGTTGTAGTAACGACTGCCATGGTGGTCCGTATTGTAAATCTGGCACAACCATGATGTCATTGGGGGGCAAAGGGGTTGCAAGAAAAGTGGCACATCGGGACCCTTGCACCACTTTCTCGTTCTCGTAAATATGCTCTTTACTTTTTTAAGGTTACCAAATATGACCTGATCCTGTGGCTTTTGTATTCAAGCATTTTACATTTATTGACAAAAAAATTTAACATATTTAATCTCTGGAGAGGATACTGACTGTCAAAAATTACACTGAATTCCTTTAATTCCCGTTTCTTGAAAACGTTATCAAAGATTTAATGCATGAGCACATCCAAGTTGGTCCCCATCATTATGCATGTCAATCATGTGAATTCAGGACAACATTTTGTAATGCGATATGTTCTACTAGGATTTGGTGCATGATACTGCTGGGGCTGAGTTTGTAGAAAGACCCACTTGGGCAGACTGCCATTCATTCCACAAGAAGAGAAGGATTTGTGCTGACAATGGAAGAAAAGGTGACAAATATTTGTATCTATGGTAATTTGAAGCAGGAGAATTGAGTAACAGTTTCACGGTCTTAAACTGCTGCAGTTAAAAAGTTAAAATGGTAATGTACAGTGGCATTTTATTATCCCAATCCAGTACACGTAGTTGTTTATTTGTTCTATCATTTCATTTTAATACATTTATTTACTTTATATTATCAAACCCCAAAATATGCCTATACAAGGTGACAAATGTAACTAATTGCCCCGCTCATTATTAACATATTGTACAAAGGGCATCTCCTATTTCACACATATGCAGTATTGTCTGCACTCCCAGCTCCACTTTAATCCAGGTCAAAACAACCATCAACACATCAGCTATGCTATCACACAATGGTCTCCTTAGGCTACTGCCAAACGCAGAGATCAGTGTGAAGAATGTTTGATATCAGAAATCAAAAGACTTATCCATCACGCATAAGATGTACCGACAATAACACTGTAGACACCATTTGCATTCGACACCACACTGAAATTCAAGCGATAAATATACAGTTCGAGCGGTCAACTTGTGAAATAAAGTGTTTTCTGTATAACATTTGACAGCTATTTTTGAAGGTGAATAAATACAGCTGCCCCTAAGTAAAGCTCAACACAAGTAAACCAGACACTACACTATAGCTTCCTGCCAGAATCTTTCAGCATTGCCTTTGACAAGGAACACAGCAAGAGTAAATATACATTGTCATCGCACTATTGCTGCTAAAGCGATTTTTGGAAGCACTGAATGCTTTGAAAGATCCTACAACCCACATTCTGGTCGCTTGCTAGTCAAAGCATGCATTGTTCAGATCAATTATGAAAATTCGAAAAATAACTACGGTTGCAACAGCACTATGGAGTAATATCAAAAACAACAATTTCTGATTGCAGAAATATGGAAACAAATTATTGTATACAAATATTGAGTTTCATATTTTATATGTAAATCACAAAAACATTTTGTTGAATATGTTATGTGACAGAATATCGACAGAAATCGTAATAGTCTTTGTTTTCAATAAATATCGAGTTACAAGTAATGTATTTTAAATATTAAATTAGTAAGAAAACTGTTATTTAAATTAAAAAATAATAATATGATAAATAGTGCAATTCAATTCAAATTGTATTCAAGATTTGGAACTCAAATGAGGTCCACATAAAACAGAACAACATAGCATATGGCAATAAAACGACCACATTGCAAATCGTTTGAAGAAGCATTTAAAAACTGCAAAAACGTTTTGACCATTGGTTTTAAAATTAGGCGACTGGAAAGGTGCAATGCAGGTCAAACAAATAATGCTTGATTAAAATGTTGGACACCCGCATTACATAAATTGCAAATTTTTGCGTTATGATGTCAAAACATTTTGAGGAATAACTTCATTTGTAATAGAGTCCAGAAATGACGAATTCCATGATCTAGGTTGCACCGCAAATATTGCTGAGCTTCCTGTAACAGGCAAGAGGTGATTGTCACCTTACAACTTCTCTTTGACTCATAGTATTTGAATGCTTAAAAAAACTTTTAAGTTAGGTTTCAGAAAGGGAGTACAATGTATCCAAAGCTAGATCAGATTCATTTACTGCATATTTAAAATCTTTAAAAAATGAATATTTTCTTGTTTATGAACCAACATGTTTGAGCACAAACAACCCCTCAATGAACGCTGCCTTCTCCTTTTTTATCTGGTGTCCACATCAAGTCACAATGGCCAGGCCTTGCACATGACGACTAATTAAGACAAATCCAAGTCTTAACGGGGGAACAGGATGGACAAGTTAAAATTGCAGCTTATGCAAAATTTGACATTCCTTCCTCTCCAAAAACTCCCACTTAGTCTGGTTAGTTGACCCTATGGCATACAGTAGCGTTGGGAGAACCTTTACCTTACATACCAATAGCAGGTGTAAAAAGTGCCTCCGACCCATTCAGTTATGAAATGCTCTAAACCACTGACAGGAGATAAGGCCTTAGAGGAACAGTGATTGATATGGTTCTTTTCGATCAAGCTGCTTGACATAATTTTCCATAAGTAGGGTTATGATTGTGTAACTTCGAATTTACCTGAACCCAAATACTAGCCAAAATTGCAAGTCTTCCTACTTTTGCTATCCTTAAACTTTAAGATCAATACATTTTTTGGTGAAATATTGATTTTCAAAAACTGACAGCAACCAACTACTGACGTGAGGCTAACCGATTATTTAGCCCTTGGGAGTAAGGTCCATAATGATGACATCATGAGCATACATGAGATATGGGAAATTGCCGCCAATACTAAGAGAATTCCCCTTACCATTGATCAACTTTATGGAAGGTCTGACATGTACAAAGAAAAAAGAAGAAGGGCCAATAAACAGACTGTTTCAGACCATTTTTAATTGGAATAATGGAGGGAAGACACTAATCGCCACCCATTAACACCTGCACCAGGTAGAGGAATGAAGGGAGATAACATATGTAAGGAAGATTCCTGGAAAATTTAATTTCTTCAGTTTTCTCCTTATGGTTCGGCTATCTACCCTAACAAAAAGTGTAGTAAAATGAAAAAATGCAGCATTGGCCTTAGACCTACAAATAGACAAATACTTTTCCATGAATATTTTCAACATAAAGATGTTTTTTAATGTGCAATATTTCTTCCGAAACCCAGCTTGCTCTACAGGAAGAATCTTTTCCTCTTCTACCCATACTGAAAGATGATGAAGAATACTCCTAACAAATGTTTTTCCTACTGCATCCAATTAGGCAATTTGCTGGTAATTAAAGAAAATTACTGGAGCCCTTTTTATGTAGGGTAATTCAAATACTTTCTGACCAAGAATGAGGAATTGTTCCATATGTATAATGATGTGCAAAAACAGGGATAAAAAACAGTCCATAAAGAGGCCTCTCTCTTAATTATGGAGATTGGAATCACATCAGGCCCATTCTCCCTAGAGTCTCTCATACCCCAAATTGTAAATTAAATCTATTTTGTTGAGGGAGGACCGAACATTGCAGTTAAGTGGTTGGGAAAGCCAAAGTGAAGTGATCGAAGACATCTCTGTACTAGAATTACATGAATACATATCACTGATATAAGTCCACCATCCCCCTCCTTAAACTTAAAGCCATTTTTTCTCCTTAATGAGGGTAAACTGCAAACTCTGTCTTCTTCTTTTCAATAAAGTAATTAGTTTGTCTCTTTCAACAGAAAATGATATAAATTGTCTTTTCGCTAATCTATGTATCTCCCTATTTACTTGTTAAATGTAGAAATAGGTATCAAGGATTTCATATCACGTTCATACTTAAGTTTAGCATCCTGGGATAAAGGCAGCAGCTCCGAATTTAATACTGCCATATTTAGCAATTCCCTCATAATTCAATGTGTTCTGCCATTAGGTTTATCAGAACCCACTGATATGTCTTTAAGGTTCCAGGACCCTACTTCCTTTCGAGCCAGGTCAATCAAAAAGGAAAGTTCTTTGTGATCACTAGAGGAATTATCGATGCCTATCATATTTTTAGATCCTCTCAAAAGTGGTAAGAGGGACAATCACATAATAGAAGATTTAGCAGCTAACCAAAGACATGTGTAAAACTTGCAGAAGTATCATTCTCAATTCTTCAGCACACTATTGAAAATTCAGTATTCTTTAAGACTTCCTTTAACAAGAGACCGTTTTTGTCAGGTTTACTTTCCGGAAAGAAGACTGAGGGGGAAACTTTTAACACTCTATCTTTGGGCTCATTTGTAAAAAGACTTAAAGTATAATTTGATATCTTAGCATTAATGCCACCCACCAATAATGTGTATTTACAATCTTGTCATTCTGTAATTTAAGACATAAGAGTAGATTTCCATTACTAATTGCTAATGGATGGAGTTGGGAGGCAGGGGGGAATATACACATTCACCACCAGAAGAGAGTCATTAATTACCTAGTTGACCTTCTGGAATATTTGTATTAGTTTTGAGTCAGGGATAAAGTGACTACAAAACCATTTGTAGTTATTACTTAGGAGAATCACCATACCCCCTTATGCATGGGCTATCATAGAGGAAATAGCGAGACAATTCAGGACAAAATACGTTTTTAACACATACTCATTTGTTGACCAGGTGTTCTGGATGCATATTACATTGGCAGCCAGACTATTAAAAAAAACATTTTATTATCATCAGTCAGAGCACCTGCAGAATTCCAGAAAACCACCTTAAAATGTTTATGTTAGAAATGTGGTTTTCTTGATGGCAGAGGTGTGCATCTTGCCCAAGCAGGAACCATAATCCTATTCAGGTTAAGTCAGATCATTAACCTCTGCTACCCTCTGGTGGCTTGGCACAGAGCAGGCAGGCTTAACTTAAGAGGCTATGGGGGTGATTCTGACCTTGGCGGTCTTTTCGCAAGACCGCCGAGTTACCGCCGCGGTGAAGACCACCGACCGCGGCGGTATGCCGCTGTGCGCATTCCGACCGCTAGGAGCGTTCCGCCGGAAAACCGCCAGCAGCCACACTGGCGGTCGGCGGGAAGGTGGAGACTGGTCAACCTCCACCGCCACGCCAGCAGAACACCGCCCACAGAATTACGACCCACATTTCTGTGTGGCGGTCTTCTGTTGGCGGTCTTCTGTTGGCGGTCACCTCCCCATGGCTCCTGTCGCCTCCCGGAGGACCAATGCACACGGTAAGTTGATCGTCCGTGAGGGGAGGGGGCGGGGGGGTGTTGTGTGATGTTTGCGTGCATGGGGGTGTGCGTGTGAGTGTGTAGAGGGGGTGTGTGAGTGCGTGCATGCGGGCGGGGAGTGCTGCTGTGCCTATGGGCAATGTGTGTAGTTCGGCGGGTGCGCATGTCGGCATGTATGTGTGCGGGTATGTGTCCCCGTTGTGTATGTGTGTGTGTAGGGGGTGTGTATATGTGCATGTTGGGGGTGTGTGCATGTCGGGGTGCGTGTATGTGCATGTCGGGGTGGGGAGGGGGTTCGTACCACCTCTGGGGGGTGGCAGGGGGGTGGAGGGTGTGGGGGGAGGACTCGGGGGGCAGTGGGGGGTGGGGGAGACCCCTATCAGTGTCAGGGAAGGAATTCCCTGGCCCCGATAGTGCCTACCGCCATGGTTCGCATGGCGGTTCCCGACCGCCAGAAACCGCAGCGGTAAGCAGGGTCATGATACCGTTGGCGGTCTTGGGTCGACCGCCGGACCGGAGTGCGCAGACTCCAGCCCGTCGGTCATGACCGCCGTGGCTGTCGGAGTGGGGAAGTGGCGGTCGATCGCGGCGGTGACCGCCGCGGTCAGAATGCCATTTTTTTGACCGCCGGTCTGTTCGCGGTCCGACCGCCGCCTCTCCGCCGACCGCCAAGGTCAGAATCAGGGCCTATGTGTAACTTATTTGTGCAACACTTCAAACAGTAACATAGTGAAAAGACCCCAAAAAAGACTCCTCTTTAGAAAAATAAAGCTTAATTTTATGAACATAACAAGACCAAAATTACAAAATAAGTAGAAGTTGAGATATTCATTTTAAAGATGAAAAGCAAAAAATATAAATTGGAATCTATAAGCACCTATCGGGATATCTGGTTGCGCTGGACCTGGGCAAAGTCAAGAGTTCAGCCAACAGTGATGGAGCACAAGATGGCTATTGGATCATGCAAGGCCCGCTGCACAAAAGTACCTTGATCCTGGTCAGAACAGGGAGATGCAGGTGCAGCCGAGGGATGTGTCAGTGTTGGTCCCGCAGTCGAGGTGATGGATCAATTTTCTCCATGCAACAAGAGAGATGCGTTGGTTTTGAAGACAAAGCGAGGGTTCCAAAATCCACCGGCAAAGAGGCCAATCCACACAGTCAAGGGGATGCATTGATGGACTCCCTGCAGTGATGGCGATGCGGTGATTCCAATGCAGCAGTTCCGATGGTGATGTGCTGATTCTGAGTGCGATGACGGAGATGTGCTGTGCATGTAAAGGCAAAGGTGCACTGGTTCTGATGAAGACACTTGGGCTGTGGCACTGCAGCATTTTCTACCCACTTCCAAAGGTCCATGACTGGATTGGCACCACTAGGCAGGGCGAGACTTGCAGCAAGCAAACTCTATGTGCCGGAAGTGATGATGAGTCAAAGTCTTTTGTGTCCCTGAGATGAGAGAAGAGAGAAGGTAAGCCAGCAAGCCCTTTGAATCACTCTGGGTTCAAGTGAGATGGGTCTAGTCCTTCCTCAGCAGGGCAGAGAGCAGCAGGAAGCAGGACAGCACAGCAGGAATGCAGTTCTTTTAGAGCAGCAGTCAAGAGTGGCAGTCCTTGTAGCAGCACAGCAATCTTTCTTCCTAACAGAGATATTCACAGGTCTAGCAGTGTACTGAGTTGGGTAGGGTCAAAGGTCCAATACTTATACCCAGTTGTGCCCTTGAAGTGGGAGATGACTGTAAAGCAGGGTCTTAAAATGCACAGAGGTCCCTTCTTCCTGACCTGGCTCCATACTCACTACAGGAGGTAATGTAACTGTTAGAAATGAAGTCTCTGGTTGGCAGTCAGTTTGCACTCTGTCCAAGCAGGAATGGTCAACATATTCAGAGCAATGGAGATACACACTTAATATAACTCCTGCTCACCCCAAGCAGTCAGGCTTATCACAAAGGCAATGTGTAAAGCATTTGTGCCAACACACATATTAATGTAGTGAAAACACTACAAAATGAAAACCAGACCAGTTAAGAAAAATAAGCAATATTTATCTAAATCAAACAAGAACAAAATGACAAAAATCCTACATACACAAGTCAACATATGAATTTTTTAAATTAAAGGAGTCCATAGAAAACAATAAAAATGTTGTTTTTAAACAAAGTACCTGGTTTGCATCAAAAATGAGGTTGCACAGGCAAACGTGATTTCGAAAAGTAAGTGATGCATTGATTTCTTACTCGCAAGTGAGGCCGTGCGCCATTTCTTCTCCGGTCGGGTAGGTGATGTGTCATTTTTCTCTCCCTCAAGAGAGCAATGAGTCAATTTCCAGATGGGGCACCTCAGATCAGCACAGGTTCATGATGATTTTGATGCCAGCGACGATGTGTGAGAAATCTGACAGCACGGTGATGGAAAAACTGTGATGCAATGGGTTGCGTCATTTTTACCTCCTTGTTGCAGGTGGTGAGTTGAATATTTCTTCACACAGCTCCATGTGCGTGGATGTCAGTCCGTGTTCTACCAGCTTCATCTTTCAAGGGTCAAGGGACTGGATAGGGCACCACTTGGCAGGGCAAGAGTCTCAGCAGAGAGTCCAGTTGCTGGCACAGGAAGTCTTTGATGGTCCTGATACTTCAAAACAGGAGGCAAGCTCAATCCAAGCCCTTGGAGATTCTTTACAAGCAGGAATAAACCACAAAGTCCAATCTTTGTCCTCTTTGAGGGAGAAGCAACAACTGCAGGCCAACCCAGAAAGGCACAGTCAAGGCAAAGGGGCAGTACTCCTCCTCCAGCACTTCAGCTCTTCTCCTTGCCAAATTTTCCTCTTGGTTCCAGAAGTAAATCTAAAAATCTGGGGTTGTGGGTCCACTACTTATACTCCTTTATGTCCTTGAAGTAGGCAAACTTCAAAGGAAATTCTTTGTTGTTCACAAGGTCCTGCCTTGCCCAGGCCTGGCTCACACCAGGGGGTTGGAGACTGTATTGTGTGAGGACAGGCACAGCCCATTCAGGTGTCAGTGGCCACACCTCCCTCAACTCCAACCCAGATGGCCCATCAGGATATGCAGGCTACACCCCAGCTCCCTTTGTATCACTGTCGAGAGGGGACTCACAAACAGCCCAACTGTCAGTCTGACCCAGACAGGGAACACACAAGCAGGCAGAGTCACAGAATGGTTTACATAAGAAAATGCCCACTTTCTAAAAATGACATTTTGAAACTGACCATTTCAAAACCAACTTTATCAAATGATGTATTTTTAAATTGTGAGTTCGGAGACCCCAAACTCCAAATCTCGATCTGCTCCCAAAAGGAAACTGCACTTAAGGGATATTTAAAGACAGCCACCACCTTAATCTATGAGAGGGATAGGCCTTGCAACAGTGAAAAACTAATTTGGCAGTATTTCACTACTAAAACATATAAAACACACCTGTGCATGTCCCACCTTTAACCTACACTGCGCGCTGCCTATGGGGCTACCTAGTGCCTACCTTCGGATGCCTTACATGTATAAAAGGGGAAGGTTGGAGTCTGGCAAGTGAGTACACTTGCCAGGTCGAACAGGCAGGTTAAAACTGTACAACCAAACACTGCAGTGACAGGTCTGAGCCATGTTTACAGGGCTACTCATGGAGGTGGCATAACCAGTGCTGCAGACCAACTAATAGCATTTGATTTACAGGCCCCTGGCACCCCTTGTGCACATCATTAGGGTCATACTAGTAAATCAACTATGCCCATCATGGAAAAGCCAATTACACAGCCAATTTACACAGGTAGCACTTGGACTTTGGCACTGGTCAGCATTGGTAAAGTGTCCAGAGCACCAAAAACAGCAAAAACAGAGTCCAGCATACAGTCAAAACACGGGAATCAGAGGCAAAAAAGACAGGGGAGACCACACCAAGGATGCCAGGTTTAAAAGCAACCCTTTGTGTTGAAGCAGGACACTTCCTTGAGGTGTGTCAGCTTTTCACTCCCATCCTGCCCATGATGGTCCATCAGGATGTTGCTGGTCTATCAGCCATACTTAAGCTAACTTTGTGTGTGGCTGTCTGGAGAGAATACAAAACACCCAGCTGTCACCCAACCCAGATCTATATTGGAGACAGCCTGCAGGGACTCAGGGCTTAGAACAGAAACATGCCAACTGTCAAAAAGTGTCATTTTTAAAATTGTAACAACAAATCTGACTTTACTAATAAAGAGGGTTTATTATTACAGATTCATAGGTGTTAACAAGAATATCTACATGTTTTCAATTAGGAATTACAGCTATTAAATATAATAGGAAACCCCCAAAGCTATGAGAGGAGTGTGCCTCACAGTAGTGAAAAATTAATTTGGGATTTTTTCACTACCAGGACATGTAAAACTTAAAAGTATATGTCCTGCTTTTTAATTATGTAGTACCCTGCTCTTTGAGCTACCTAGGGCCTGCCTTACTGATGACTTATATAATAAAAGGTGGGTTTAAGGTACAGCAAGAGGTTTTACATGCAAGTCGACATGAAAGTGTAACTGCACATACAGGCTCTTTAAAGACAGGCCTGAGACATATTTAAGGTCTACTTGAGTGGGTGGCAAAAGCTGTACTGCGGTCCTACTAGTTGCATTTAATTTACAGGTCCTGGGCACATGTAATTCACTTTACTAGAGACCTACAATTAAATCAAACATTCCAATTGTGAATGTACCAATCAAACCATGTTTTAGGGAGAGCACAAACATTTTAGCACTGGTCAGCAGTCAGATTACTAAGTACAACAAAAACAAATTCAGCAAGAAGTTGAGGGTAAAAGGCAAACCGTTTGGGGGTGACCCTGTAGAGAAGGCCATTATAAAATGATCCGCTCCATCCTAAAGGCAGGGTGGACTAATCCATACCTTAATGGACATCCCTGCTTAGGCGATAGAATGTGGACAACGGCCCCCTACCACAGGGGTACTTGTCAGTTCTTTGCTTCTCTGAACGCAATAGGATCCCTCTCTCTGTACTGTTCTGAGTCACTGGACTGAACCATGAGGAACCTTTCTCCTCACCTGTGCATCTCTTCCGTTCAGCACCTAACCTCATTTTGCTCTCAGAGGCATCCCAATACGCATACCATACTACCATGACCCCCAAAGTAATGTGGCCTTTCCACCCCATGCATCAGATGTCTATTCCCACCCCAAGGAAAACACTGTCTACAAGGACAGTAATCAACAGAGGCCATTGGCAGCTGTCAGTGTCAAGCGAAAGGCCCCAGGCCATCCAGAGTTCTCAGACCTCTGTAATTTCTCAGAGTGGGTGGCAGGAGCAGTGACTGGGACCCCTTTTCACTTCCACATGGTAGAAGTGGCGACTCCCACCCTCAGGGATCAGCAGCACACTCTCTGAGTCTGTCTCCCGTATAAGAGAGATTATCTTCGGACCCTTGGGACTTACTCTCCCCAAGGCCACATGGGCCACTCCTGTAGAGTTCCCACCAGTAGGTGGTTTCTTAGGACAGAGTCCCCCTGCGTGGGTCTTAGTTGAGAACAATCAAAGGAGCAGGTTTGGAAATGGGGCACCTGGGGTCATTACCCATTAGAACCTTCCTTCTTCTTCCCTGAAGGGACATGGGAACCCTTTTCTTACTCCATGAGACTTTGGTGCAGACCCAGAGGTCCACCTCCTCAGCAAGCTTCCTCACGTCAGTCAGCTTGCTATCTACTAGATGCTGGTAATATCTTCTACCTTGCTACTCCTCACCCAGCTCTTCAATGCCTTGCTGGAATAATCTAGGAAGTCCACCCAGGTAGGTGTGGGATGTTTGTGGCTGCTCCTGAATCTCTGTATATATCTCTCAGGGGTTAACCCAAACATATTCATAAGCATGGACTTTATAGGATTGTAGGGCACCTGGTCCTCTACCTGTAGTGTAAGGAGCGCGTCCCTCCTCACTGTGGGCATGTACCGCCACAAGCTACTCCCGCAACATTCCTCTGCAACCTTGTGCTCCCATAAAGTCACCTTATGGGTAAAGAAGCAGTTATTAATGTCATCCCCTACCACATGACTGGGTACAAAATCTTTTGGGATGCAAACATTCCCTCTCTACTGTACACACAAGTACGCTGCCTCCATTACTGCTGGACTTCACTTGCATGGTTTTGAAGTCCAGCTATCTGAGGCTCAGCTCATGGGCCATTTGTTTTTCTTCCATTCCCAGACTCTTCTACTCAAGAGCTTACTTCTTCTCTAATTTTGCAAGCTCCAACTGAAATGTTCTCTCCTTCCTCATGTCCTCCAGCTCCTCTGGGGACATGCAACTTTTCTAGGTGGAATCTCCAGTCCTCCTCATTAGCCAGCTCCTCCTCTTTGTCTGTTGGGGCTTGATGAGACTCACCCATTACCCTTAAAGCCTTTTGAACCTCTATCTTTTTGATGTTCCTCTTGGCTGGCAACCCCTTGACCTGGCAAAACTCCTTCAACTGAGCCATTGTGTAGCTCTCCAGGATGGTCAGCTCAAAAATCACAGATCCAACCGGCATGCTTAGAGAGAATGACTTGGAAAAAATCACAAAATGCTAATCAGGGATGTTGGACTTTTGGCCATACGCATGGTCATCCCTAGTCTTTTTGCCTCCTTCCTCCTGGTTTTTCTGACCTCTCGCTGTTGGCTCTAGGACTCTGAGCACTTTATCACTGCTGACCAGTGATAAAGTGCAGGTGCTCTCTAATCTAAAGTTGGTATGATTGGCTTATACCTAATTGGCATATTTAATTTACCTATAAGTCCCTTGTACAGTGGTATCTCTATACCCAGGGCCTGTAAATTAAATACTACTAGTGGGCCTGCAGTGCTTCTTGCGCCACCCACTGAAGTAGACTTTCAAACCTGTCTCAGGCATGCTAGCGCAGGGCCTGTGTGCGCAGTTTTCTGCCACAGGGACCTGGCATCTAAATTTACTTGCCAGGCCCAGAACTCCCCTTTTACTACATGTAAGTCACCCCTAAAGTACGCCCTAGCTAGCCCTATGGGCAGGGTGCCATGTATGTAGAAAGGCAGGACATGTGCCATATTGCATGGCCTGTCCTGGTAGTGACAAACAGCCTAACTTGGTGTCTCACTGCTGTGAGTGCTGCCTTCTCATAGGATTGCATTAGAAATGCCCTGCCTTATGTGTAAGGGGTATTGTCTGATTTATGAGGGGTAGCGTAGGCGTGTTTGGTATGGTTGTGATGGTGATAATAAATAATGCCTACTGGTGTGGGTGTATTTTTTATTACTGTCACAGAAATGCCACTTCTAGAAAGTGCGCATTTATCTGTGCTTATGACTCTGGTGTTTTGCAGCTTGACTCCAATCCACGTCTGGGCAGAGTGACAGTTGGGGCTTTGTGCATACTTTTCAGACAGCCTGTACACAGGGAGGGTGGAGGTGTCACCGAGGTGCATCTACATACTGAATAGTCTTCCTGGGCTGAGAGAAGGGAGAGGCGGGGCACACCTACATTTGTAAAGGCTGTGCCCTGGCCTCACACAATAGGGTCGTTAACCCCCCACTGATGTTTGGAGCCTGTGCTGAAAGGAGAGGGGGCACTCCCAGAACCAGTTGTAACTGGCTGGAACCGCCTCTCCCTATCATTGTAAAACACTGTAAAAACAGGACTATAAGTACAGGGGAATTTTTCCCACAATTTGAACATTCTTGGAACTTGAAACTGGACACAGAACGCTGATGAATGGACTCACCAGGAAACCGCCATGGACTGCTGCTGCTGTGCTGACCTGTGACCTGCGTGGTCACTAGGAGGAACTGCCACCATCTGCACCCCTTGTGCTGGCCTGTAGCTGGGCCCACCAGCCCTGTGCTCCTTCTTGTTTAGTTGTTCCCAGGGGCGGGGTGTTGTGGCCCCTGACCCCTGCAACGCTCTTTTAAACCTTGGCGCAGAATGCTGTAACCAGGAACCAGGCATTTCTTCAATTGCTGGGCTGTTGATGTGCCATAGCGCTTTGAAAGCGCTTTTCTTTTTCTAAAGGAAATCACCGCCACAGCCCGGGCTTTAAATTATGCCCTCGCGCTTCCTGGAGCGCGTCTCTGCTAAAAGAAAATCACCGCCGCAGCCCAGGCTGCATAATTTTCCTAAGCGCTGTGAAAAGCGCTTCGTTGATGAAAATCACCGCCGCAGCCCGGGGAAGTAAGTTCTGTGAAGCGCGAGGATCGTGCTCAGCTCCGTGCCCCGGGGCACGAGGAAACCACTTTAAAAGTACCGAGGAGCAAGCCTGCTCCTAGCGGTGCCCCCGGGGTAGGGATCGCTCCGAGGAGCGCCCCCAGGGCACCGGCCGGCCCGACCTGGTGCCGCCGTTGTGTTCGAGCAGGAGGGAGAGGAGGACGCCTCTCCCTCACCTGCTCCAGCCCCAGAGGGCTCTCCCTGCGCGTGCGGGCGGGGCAGCAGCCTCATCGGAGGCTCCCCCGTGCCGCCGGCTCTCTGGTGGGCCCCCTCGTGGGCCCAAGGCAATTGTGAAGGGGTCTCCCTTCGAGGAAGGGCCACGGAGGCCCTGGGAGACCTCAGGAGTTAGCGGGTCCCCGGAGGGGCCCGTTTTTCAACCCAGAGGGGGTGCGTTGCGCCCCCCTCCCCCATCAGAGATTTCTCTGACCTGGGCCCCCCTCGAGAGTGCCGGTGGAGCCCTAGGGGCGCCCCCAGTGTTTACGGTCCCCAGAGGGGCCCATTTGTGGCATAGAGGAGGTGCGTGCCGCCCTCCCCTGACCACAAGAAATCAGGGAGGACCCCGTTTTGCGCAGAAGAGCGCTGGGGGCCCCATTATTCGTTTTAGGCACTGGAAGTGTCTCTTCATCAAAACAGGTACTTTCTAAAGGGACCAATATACCGATAATCTAAAGTTCTTTCTACAGACTTTATTAATTGTGTTATATTACCTGCCTGTACTATGATGCTTTTACATATGTGTGCACATGTTCCTTTTATGGGCATGACTTGCTAATATGTTTGCTTAAACTTGCCATAGATTTTCTAATGTTCCTACTATGGGCGTTTTATGATATTCTTATGACAAGTGTGCTAATGTGATAACGTGTTTCCTGACTACTGCTTATGTTGCAGAATACTGAGTAACCTGTGTGTTATGTGTGACTACTGCTAGTTTGCAGAGTAACTAATGTGTAACGTTCTGACAACTGCTAAGGTAGGTGGATAGTACTGTTATGTGATGTTGGTCTGATAATTACGTTGTGTACAATACAGTATATTTTCATATAATCTGGTGTTGTGTTTCCTTTGTGGTGGGGATATTGCGTCACGTGTGTGTGTGTGTTGTGCAAACGCTTTACACATTGCCTCCGGGTTAAGCCTGACTGCTCGTGCCAAGCTACCAAGGGGGTGAGCAGGGGTTATCTTGGACGTGTAACTCCCTTGCCCTGACTAGAGTGGGTAAGTTCTGCCTGGCTGAGGTGCATACCCTAGCCAACCAGAAACCCCATTTCTAACATTGGTTGTCAGCGGTGAGGATAGGACTTGCGCTTGCACAATACCATTGTGACTCATTATTTCACTACAAGGATTGCGTTTAGACCATCACATGTTTGGCTTCTCTTAACTTTCTCTCTTTGGTCATTTTTCCTGTTTTCAGTTCTCACGCTTGGGTATTGTGATTGTCACAGTTGAGTTATTTGTACCTTTTCAAGATGGGGCTTACCTTTGATTTAGAGGACCTGCCGTTTTACACGCAGGGGGAATTAGAGGGGTTCTGTAGAGAGAGAGGGCTGCCTGTAGAAGGGGACCTCAGGAGATCTCTGAATTTCTTTGAAAGGTTGGTGACATTTACCCAGGGAGGGAGTGTGCTTAGGGGGTACCCAGAGGATCCTGAGTGTAGCGAGGGTTCCCAATGGGAGGGCTCCCAGACCTCATCCCTAGAGAGTGGTAGAGAGACTGATCAGGAGGGTGAGAATGACCGGTTGGGGACGCCAGTTGACAGGGAAGGCCCCAGTGATAGGGAGTCCCTTGCTGGGTCCAGTGTAAGAAGCAGGGCTACCTCTCATTCCTTGACGCCTGATGAGCTAAGAGATAGGCGGGAAGAGAGGGACCTGAAGTTGCAGTTAGCGCGCCTAGCTGTTGAGGAGAGAAGGGCTGAGGTGAGAAGGGCTGAGGTGAGAAGGCCTTAGTACAGGAGAGAATGGCAGAGGCAGAGAGGGCCTTTGCCAGAGAAAGACTCGCTCTAGAGCGCAGTCTGAAGGTTCTGGACTCACCAGCGCTGCAGGTGGAGTCCAGTGGTGGCAGCAATGTACAGTGCTGTGGCAAAGATGTTCCTCACATACCCATAGATCTGGTACCTAGGTTCCAAGAGGGGGGTGACATACGTCAGTGGTTAAAGGAATATGAGAAGGCTCTGGTAGAGCGCAGTATCCCTGAGAAGGATCGGGGGAACTGGCCTAGGGAGTTTTATTCCTGAGGAGGGGAGGGATGCCCTACTGACTCTAGAAGAGAGTGACAGGGAGGGGTACTCCGCTGTGAAGAACGCACTGATTGTGAAGTATGGTTTTTCCCCTGAGGAATACAGAAAAAGGTTTAGGGGTGGTAAGAAACTGTCCCACCAGTCTTGGGAGGAGTTTGTGGAGGATTGCTGCATTGCACTAGATGGATGGGTGAAGGGTAGCACAATAAACAATTTTGAAGGGCTGTTTAATCTGATTCTCAGAGAGCACCTGTTTCGTTGTTGTTTTTCAGAGTTACGCCAACACTTGTCAGTGTGTGAGCTCTCTGACCCCAGGGAGCTCGCAAAGGAGGCAGACTTCTGGTTGCGTACCAGAGGGTCTGGTGTGGCATTAGGGGGTGTTCCTAATGAGAGTGGTCTAGGTGTTTCCCAACAAGGTGTGGTGGGAAAGGAATGGAGTGTCCCAGGTAGGTCCCAGTGGACTGGGGTGGGTGAGGGACCCCATGTCCCGTCTCCGAGGAGAGGGAATGGGGCTGGGCTGAGGCCCAAGGTGCCCAAGATACCGTCCCAGGTCCTGGAAGGTTCCATGAGTGAACGCCAGGAGGTGAGCCTAACCTGTGCCGTAGGGCCAGCTGTTCAGAAGGATCCCATTTTGTCATTAGGACTTAGGCGGGTGGCTTGTGATAGCGTTCCGCCGGTCCTGGTGTCTGGTAGTCTCGCTCTACAGCGGAGGAGGCGGAAATCCAGGCATAGGGTTGAGAGGGGGCTGCGGGCCCCAGTGGAGAACCTGGAGGGTCAGGGGTCAGCTCTGAGTGCAGAGCCCCCCAGGAATGACCTTGGTGAGACCATTTCTGGGCTGGGAGGAATCCAGACTCTGTCAGATGGGCAGAGGTCAGGAGACCTGCGCCAGCCAGACTCTTGTGTGGCCCTTGGGGAAGGTGTTTCCCTGGTGGGGGGTAGGTGTGCCCCCCAGGAAGTCCTGGTGCGCCAGGCAATGATTCAACTGCAGGGTGGTGACTCTGGGTTGGATGATCAGGTTCAGGGGGTAAACTCTGACCTGATGGGGAGTACGTGTGCTCCCAAGGAAGTCCTGGTGCGCCAGGCAGTGGTTCAACCGCAGGGTAGTGACTCTGGGTTGGATTGCCGGATTCAGGGGGTAAGCTCTGATCTGGTAGGGGGTAGGTGTGCTCCCAAGGAAGTCCTGGTTCGCTGGGCAATGGTCCAGTCTAAGGGTGTCGTCCCTGGACTAGATAGACAGGTTCAGGGGGTAAACTCTGATCTGGTTGGGGGGGCGGTTAGTGTGCTCACCCCCCGTGTGAAACTTCTGGTGGCTTCTCCCGAGGTGGGGAGACACAGAACTCTGGAAGTGGGGTTCAGGGAGGTGGAAGCCCGCCCCGGACCCCGATGCAACCCAAGGGTGTCGTCCCTAGGTTGGGTGGTCAGTCGCCAGGTAGTGATCCTGGGCTGGCGAGAAAGTTGTGCAGGGCTGCTGTACCCAGCACCCTGGCAAGTGTGGATTCTGGTGATACCCCTCCTAGGAGAGGAGGGCGGGATCCTAGGAGGAGGGGTAGAGGGAGGAGAGCCTCGCCTCTAGCCCCTGTAGAACCTATGGGTGCGGACCCTAGGTTGGTGGATCAGTGGCAGGGTAGAGCCCCTGAACTGATCAGAAAGGGAGTGGAGACAGGCTGATATGCACCTGGGGCTACCGCCCCCCACTCATTATGGTTTCATAGACCAGAGGCTCCTAGATGGCCTGGGGCCTGGTTCTGGCCATTGGCAGCTAGAGAATCCCCGTGGGTTGGTCTAGGCTGCCTGGAACGCATTGACAGAGAGATCCCAGTGGAGTCAGGAAGGCGTAGAACTGGAACATGCCCCTGCTGTTGTGGGCCTGGGTCCTTGTTCTATCGCCCCAATCAGGGAAGTACATCAAGGTATTTATTGTTCTCCCCTGGCTTTTGGCTGGTAGGGGGTTGTGTTGGACTTTTGGCCATACGCATGGTCATCCCTAGTCTTTTTGCCTCCTTCCTCCTGGTTTTTCTGACCTCTCGCTGTTGGCTCTAGGACTCTGAGCACTTTATCACTGCTGACCAGTGATAAAGTGGAGGTGCTCTCCCATCTAAAGTTGGTATGATTGGCTTATACGTAATTGGCATATTTAATTTACCTATAAGTCCCTTGTACAGTGGTATCTCTATACCCAGGGCCTGTAAATTAAATACTACTAGTG
This sequence comes from Pleurodeles waltl, assembly GCF_031143425.1. Classification (NCBI taxonomy): domain Eukaryota; kingdom Metazoa; phylum Chordata; class Amphibia; order Caudata; family Salamandridae; genus Pleurodeles; species Pleurodeles waltl. Next base: position 109,038,791 of record NC_090450.1, read on the forward strand.
GGCCTGCAGCGCTTCTTGCGCCACCCACTGAAGTAGACTTTCAAACCTGTCTCAGGCCTGCTAGCGCGGGGCCTGTGTGCGCAGTTTTCTGCCACAGGGACCTGGCATCTAAATTTACTTGCCAGGCCCAGAACTCCCCTTTTACTACATGTACGTCACCCCTAAAGTACGCCCTAGCTAGCCCTATGGGCAGGTTGCCATGTATGTAGAAAGGCAGGACATGTGCCATATTGCATGGCCTGTCCTGGTAGTGACAAACAGCCTAACTTGGTGTCTCACTGCTGTGAGTGCTGCCTTCTCATAGGATTGCATTAGAAATGCCCTGCCTTATGTGTAAGGTTAATTGTCTGATTTATGAGGGGTAGCGTAGGCGTGTTTGGTATGGTTGTGATGGTGATAATAAATACTGCCTACTGGTGTGGGTGTATTTTTTATTACTGTCACAGAAATGCCACTTCTAGAAAGTGCGCATTTATCTGTGCTTATGACTCTGGTGTTTTGCAGCTTGACTCCAATCCACGTCTGGGCAGAGTGACAGTTGGGGCTTTGTGCATACTTTTCAGACAGCCTGTACACAGGGAGGGTGGAGGTGTCACCGAGGTGCATCTACATACTGAATAGTCTTCCTGGGCTGAGAGAAGGGAGAGGCGGGGCACACCTACATTTGTAAAGGCTGTGCCCTGGCCTCACACAATAGGGTCGTTAACCCCCCACTGATGTTTGGAGCCTGTGCTGAAAGGAGAGGGGGCACTCCCAGAACCAGTTGTAACTGGCTGGAACCGCCTCTCCCTATCATTGTAAAACACTGTAAAAACAGGACTATAAGTACAGGGGAATTTTCCCCACAATTTGAACATTCTTGGAACTTGAAACTGGACACAGAACGCTGATGAATGGACTCACCAGGAAACCGCCATGGACTGCTGCTGCTGTGCTGACCTGTGACCTGCCTGGTCACTAGGAGGAACTGCCACCATCTGCACCCCTTGTGCTGGCCTGTAGCTGGGCCCACCAGCCCTGTGCTCCTTCTTGTTTAGTTGTTCCCAGGGGCGGGGTGTTGTGGCCCCTGACCCCTGCAACGCTCTTTTAAACCTTGGCGCAGAATGCTGTAACCAGGAACCAGGCATTTCTTCAATTGCTGGGCTGTTGATGTGCCATAGCGCTATGAAAGCGCTTTTCTTTTTCTAAAGGAGATCGCCACCGCAGCCCGGGCTTTAAATTATGCCCTCGCGCTTCCTGGAGCGCGTCTCTGCTAAAAGAAAATCACCGCCGCAGCCCAGGCTGCATAATTTTCCTAAGCGCTTTGAAAAGCGCTTCGTTGATGAAAATCACCGCCGCAGCCCGGGGAAGTAAATTCTGTGAAGCGCGAGGATCGTGCTCAGCTCCGTGCCCCGGGGCAAGAGGAAACCACTTTAAAAGTACCGAGGAGCAAGCCTGCTCCTAGCGGTGCCCCCGGGGTAGGGATCGCTCCGAGGAGCGCCCCCGGGGCACCGGCCGGCCCGACCTTGTGCCGGCGTTGTGTTCGAGCAGGAGGGAGAGGAGGACGCCTCTCCCTCACCTGCTCCAGCCCCGGAGGGCTCTCCCTGTGCGTGCGGGCGGGGCAGCAGCCTCATCGGAGGCTCGCCCGTGCCGCCGGCTCTCTGGTGGGCCCCCTCGTGGGCCCAAGGCAATTGTGAAGGGGTCTCCCTTCGAGGAAGGGCCACAGAGGCCCAGGGAGACCCCAGGAGTTAGCGGCTCCCCGGAGGGGCCCGTTTTTCAACCCGGAGGGGGGCGTGGCGCTCCCCCGTCAGAGATTTCTCTGACCTGGGCCCCCCTCGAGAGGGCCGGTGGAGCCCTAGGGCGCCCCCAGTGTTTACGGTCCCCAGAGGGGCCCATTTGTGGCATAGAGGAGGTGCGTGCCGCCCTCCCCTGACCACAAGAAATCAGGGAGGCCCCTGTTTTGCGCAGATGAGCGCCGGGGGCCCCATTATTCGTTTTAGGCACTGGAAGTGCCTCTTCATCAAAACAGGTACTTTCTAAAGGGACCAATATACCGATAATCTAAAGTTCTTTCTACAGACTTTATTAATTGTGTTATATTACCTGCCTGTACTATGATGCTTTTACATATGTGTGCACATGTTCCTTTTATGGGCATGACTTGCTAATATGTTTGCTTAAACTTGCCATAGATTTTCTAATGTTTCTACTATGGGCGTTTTATGATATTCTTATGACAAGTGTGCTAATGTGATAACGTGTTTCCTGACTACTGCTTATGTTGCAGAATACTGAGTAACCTGTGTGTTATGTGTGACTACAGCTAGTTTGCAGAGTAACTAATGTGTAACGTTCTGACAACTGCTAAGGTAGCAGGATAGTACTGTTATGTGATGTTGGTCTGATAATTACGTTGTGTACAATACAGTATATTTTCATATAATCTGGTGTTGTGTTTCCTTTGTGGTGGGGATATTGCATCACGTGTGTGTGTGTGTTGTGCAAACGCTTTACACATTGCCTCCGGGTTAAGCCTGACTGCTCGTGCCAAGCTACCAAGGGGGTGAGCAGGGGTTATCTTGGACGTGTAACTCCCTTGACCTGACTAGAGTGGGTAAGTTCTGCCTGGCTGAGGTGCATACCCTAGCCAACCAGAAACCCCATTTCTAACAAGGGAGAATTGACTCAAATTGGTTTCAGATGTGGAATGGTATTGTACAACAAGTTACTGCAGGGCACAGCACAAACACAAGTCCTATCATCACCGCTGATCCCAAATGTTAGAAATTTGGTTTCTGGCAGGAACATCAGTCTTAGTCAGGGTAAGTCAGATACACCCCAGAAATGAACCTGTGCTCATCCTCTGGTAGCTTGGAACAGAGTAGGCCTGCTTAACTTAAGAGGCAAAGTGTAAAGTGTTTGTGCAACACAGCAAACAGTAACACAATGAAAACAGCACAAAAAGACTCCACACGAGGTTAGAAAAATAAGGCTTTCTTTTATTAAGAAAACAAGAACAACAATATAAAAATGATAAAAATCCAATAAATAGAAGTTGAGATATGATTTCTTAAAGATTAAAAGGTAAAAATAGAAGTTAGAAGCAATAAGGCCTACTTAGTTATCTGGTTGTTCTGGTCCGGGGCAAAGTCAAGAGTTGAAGCTGACCATGATGGAGAATGTGCCAGCTTCAGTAATCACACAAGGCCCAGCTGAATAAAAGTACCTTGATCCTGGTCACAATAGCAAGATGTGTGGTGCAGTCGAACGATGCGACAGTGCTCATCCTGCAGTCAAGGTCGCATGTCCATTTTATCCACTCAACAAGTGCAATGCATTGGATCTAAAGATGAAGCGCTGGCTCTGAGATGCTCTAGCTCGAAGGCTGATGCGCCGGGTTTCTCGAAGCAGTTGAGAGTATGCATTGATTGTCTACCTGCAGTGGTGGTGATGCAGTGGTTCTGATGCAGCGCTTTTAATGGTGATGTGCTGTTTCTGAATGCAACACACAGGGTCCGATTCCTGCAACAATGAGGAAGTGCTAGTTCTGACCAAAGCAAAGTTGAAGATGCACCAGTTTTGATGAAGATGCCTGTGCTGTGGCAGTTGCAGCAGTTTTTATTCACTTTAAGGGCCGAGGACTGGATTGGCAACTCTTGGCAGGGCAAGGCTTGCAGCAAGCAAAGTCCAGGTGCTGGAGGTGATGACGAGTCAATGACTTTTGTGCCCCTGAGACTTAAGAAGAACAGGAGGCAAGCCGAAAAGCCATTGGAGTCGCTCAGGAATCAAGTGAAATGGTTGCAGTCCTTCTACAGCTGGGCAGAGAGTAGCTGCAGCACAGCAGAAAAGCAATTGTTTCAGATCTGCAGTCCAGAGTGGCCGTCCTTGTAGCAGCACAGCAGTCCTTCTTCCTGACGGAGTTCTTCACAGATCCAGCAGTGTTCTCAGTTTGTAGGGTCAGAGGTCCAGCACATAAACCCAGTTGTGCCTTTGAAGTTTGTGTGACTTCAAAGAAGGGCCTTTGAAGTGCAAAGAGGTCATTTCTTCCTGCCCTGGCTCCAGACTCACAATACGGTGCTATACAGCCCTTTGTGTTGAAGCAGGACACTGCATATTCAGATGTAACTTCCGGCAGCTCCTTTCCATCCTGTCCAGGATGGCCTATCAGGATGTTCATAAGTCACAACCCGGCTCTCTTTGTGGGAGTCTTTCAAGAGGGAATGCACAAGGTCCAGCTGTCACCCAGCTCAGACATGTATTGGAGACAGTCTAGAGGGACACAGGGCTAAAAGCAGACAAATTCCACCTTTCTAAAAGTGGCGTTTGCAAAACGTTTATTACTACAATTTACAGGCCCTGGGCACATGTAGTGCACTTTACCAGGGACCTATAAGTAAATTAAATATGCCAGTTGAGGATATACCAATCAAACTATGCTTTAGGGAGAGAGCACATGCACTTTAGCAGTGGTAAAGTGCTCAGAATCCTTCTTCATCTCTCTGACAGGCTTTCTATTCCTTTTCCAACACCAAGGAGGTCTTGCTTGAATACCAATATCCCTAGATAGAAAGTTGGATGAGAGCTCCTCCCTAGGGCCCAGAGTTACATATTTCACCCAGCTTACTTTTAAATCATGATGAAATGTGCTAAGACATTTTGGTTATACTGATTTAAATTGAGGCATTTAATATACGATCTCGCTTTCATTTTTCTTTGTCTTTCCCCAACCAAAACCACAGCTTTAGACTTTAAGAAGGTGGTAGATTTTAATATATTGGAGCCCGTTTCAAGTGTGGTAAGCAGACCATTATTTATAGGTAAGGGTTAGGTTAGGATGTTTGGTAAGGCACAAAGATTTTCCCTTACATATTTTAAATGTGAATTATGTTGCCCTTTCAGGGACGGGGAAATATCTATTGTTAAATATCCCCTAGAGGGAGTGATTAAATATGTTAAACTATTATTAATTGGAGGGGAACAGGGCAATATCCTGGGCATATTTAGGTGAGACGTTTTAATTGTTTGCAAATCTCTTGACGCCTGTCCGTGTCAAGATTCCTTGATGAATAATAGGTCCCCTTTTTAAAAATATAGGCTGCATGATAGAAACAGCATGATGATAGCCCAAATAATTCCCATCAAGGAGAGAAGGACCGGTTGTTGACAAGAATTAATTGATGGAACTGCTAACGCATCCCTTTCTAGATATTTTATTCATTCTGGGACTCGTTTTGGGCCAATGAATCGTTTGACCCTGATTGAAGACACCTTAGGACGAGATAACTGATCCACATGTCAATAACGTCATCAATAAGACTCAGAAACCACCATGACCTTTCAGTCATGAATAACCACACCAGTTTAGTATGATTTTGTGATATTTATTCCCTATGGATTACAATTCTACTAGCAAGTTTATTAGTCTCAATACCATGAAACACATCAGCATTGTCATAATATGGTAACTTGAATAGGATTTCAATAAGGCAAAAATCATGAATATTAGGATATAGCACCACGTCAACATAGGTTAAATCAGCAGAGTATCATTAGCGCATCATTCAACAAAGCATTGATTCAGTCATTTGTCTATTTGCGTCTGTTTTAGTGAACCCTTTAACTAACCTCGAATTAGCATTGGCATTTTGGGCTTCATGCAAAACAATTTGGTAAGACCAATTTAGAAAACATCTAGCTATGGTCTCTGTCAAAAGAAGCAGTTGGTACCTAGAAAGGAAAGGCAAACAGACAATTACAATTTCATCATCATATAGTTACCCTCCGTATTGGGGCAGCATACAGATTCAGACTTCGTCCTCAGGACATCAGATGATTCGCCATCAGACAGGGAATTCAGCAAGACGGGTAAGAAGGGACACTTCCCTCATAAGGAGGAAAAGTATATAACGGGCAAGGTAAGGCATGGATGGTTTGAAGAACCAAACAGCAAAGTCTCTATGCAAAGTGTCTGGGTCATAACAAAAGTTTGCAACGGCATCTCCTCTAATAACTCCTTGTGTCATAGGTTATTATCCCTTTTCTGTTGTACAGTCCCCTAGTTTTCGATTGGACGGGGTCGATATTCCACTATCTCCAGCCAATGGGTTTACAATGACTTCATTAAAATTGTCACCTCATAACAGTTTTCACGTAGTTTATTGGTTCTTATGATTGACATCTCCAGCGGGCAGAATGTCCGGTATGATTTCATACTCTTGTGGTCCTCTCGCATCTTCAGTCAGTAGGTGCATTGTTTGTACCGGTTTAGGCGACCTTGTACCTGTTCTAGTCTACAGTGTTGCATTCGGCAAAAATGTTTCACTAAGCAAGTCGAATTTCATGGGAACGGATCTACCACGGTTACATTCATCCTTTAGCTTTGGAAAAATACGAGTAAATGTCCTTCAGCAAGTAAGCACACTGAACGTTAGAAAAACACATTTAATATGAAACCGGGCAGCTAGGCCTTGACTCATGCTAACTAAAGCCTAATGATTTAGTTGACGTTAATGTCCATGTTTTGGTGCTCAGAATTGTCATATGTTATTTTTACTAGTTTTGTCCTTTTGTAGATATCATATGACAAAATATTCAGGACGTGATTTTTAAATTGCTTTAAAGAAGTTGGCTCGTATTTGTTGTGTCCACCAAAATGCGTTGACAAATTTTTTAAAGCATGATCTGCAATGCACTGGAAATCTGTATATGTTGTTCAATTAATTCATAGAGACCTAATGACATAAAAATGGGATGTGTTGGTTCCAGTAGACCAATTGTATCATCTCAGGTGATTTCCGCCTTGTTGTATATATGTTGTATTTGTAACTGTGTGATTATACATATAAAATTTTACATGTGAAAATGTTTTATTATGTTTATATGAAAAAACGTAAAGCCATATATATTTTTCTAAATCTTCAGTGGTAAGTGCTTCTGGTAAATCAGGTGTTTGTTATATATGCATAGTGTGAGTGTCGATGTGAGCAGTGTACTTAGAGGAAATGAATACTTTTTCCTCATTAGACTTTGACTCAGAGCAAGAGAGAGAAACTCTACAAAAGGGGGGGAGGAGGGAAAGAGAGCTGGAAACACTATAGCAAATAAAGAAAGCAGTGATAAAAAACCATGAAGGGGTGATGTAAAACGGTAAGAAGCATCTGATGTTGGATGAAAGAACCATGAGGTGGAGTCAAGACTATACAGCCTTGGCATTTGGCACCCTTGACATTTAATAGCATCAGCCTGGAGTTCTGATAAAAACTTTGGGCACCAGCATGTATCCTTTTATAAATGAGGCACTGCCAAATGGATATTTGTAAACAATATTTGCAACAACTGACCTTAATTACAGCCTGTCATAATGTTGCAGATATTCTGTCCATTTATTACAGCTTCCATAATCTTTAAAGCAATTGTGGTATGGGACAGAGGGGGTCATTACAACCTTGGCGGTCTTTTTACAAGACCGCTGAGGGACCGCCGTGCTGAAGACCGCCAATGCAGGCAGTTTTCCACTGGGCGCATTATGACTGCTGGCAGCCCTCCGTCCTTTTCCGGACGGAGAGCCGCCAGCAGCCATACTGGCGGTCGGCTGGGAAGTGGAGGTTTCTCCAATTCCACCACCACATCAACAGAACACCCCCCACCGAATCACGTTCTGTGATTCGGCGTGGCGGTGTTCTGTTGACGGGCTGCTGGAGTCGGAGCAGCCCCCATGGATCCCGACCCCTCCCAGAGGATCAACGGACCAGGTAAGTTGATCGTCCGTTAGGGGAGGGGGGTGTGTGAGTGCGTGTATGCATGCAGGGGTGTTGTCTGTTTGGAAATGTGTGCGTTCCTGTCTGTATGTATGTCTGTATGGATGTGTGCGTGTATGTCTGAATGTGGGTGTGTGTGTATGACTGTGTGTGTGGCTGTTGGCATGTTTGTTGGTGTGTGTGCGGGTATGTGTGTTGGTGGTGCCTGCGTGCGTGCCGTGTGTGAATATGTAATATGATGTTGGGGGTGGGGGTGGGGGTGGGGAGAGGGTCCTGCCACCTTTGGGGGGTGGCAGGGGGTGGGGGGTGTCGGGGAAGAAATTGGGGTGGGGGAGACCCCTATCAGTGCCAGGGAAGGAATTCCCTGGCACTGATAGTGCTCACCGCCATGGATTTCATGGCGGTTCCCAACCCCATGAAATCCATGCCGGTCAGCCGGGTCATGATACCGCCGGCGGTATTGTGCCGGCCGCCGGCCTGGAGACCCATGTCTCCAGCCCAGCGGTCGTCTCCGCCCTGGTGGTCTGATCGGAGAAGTGGCGGATGACCATGGCGGTAACCGCCATGGTCATAATTCCCAAAAAATTCTTACCGCCAGCCTGTTGGCGCTAAGACCGCCGCTTCTCCACCAACCGCCAGGGTTGTAAAGAGGGCCTGAATGTCTGACATATTTGTGATGGAGCAGATTATCTGCCAAACTCTAAATAAGGATGAAAATATTTCTGTCAAGGACTAACTTTGCAAACTGTAAGAGATTGTAATATTAGTTGGGGGGGAGGGTAAGAATCCACCTCAAATAATAATCACAAATCTTGTGTGGGTGAACCACAAAAGTCACTAAATAAACTTGTGCTTTATGCTCTTGTGGTTTATCACAAAGGGGTCAAGTTTAATTTAGAGGCAATGTGTAACCTATTTGTGCAGTACTCAAACAATAATAAACTAAAAACACAGCAAAAGAAACATCGTGACACAATTGGGAAAAATAGAGACTATTGTGATAAATACAATTAGACCAAAATAAAATAAAAAACAGTCAGTAGAACTGAAGATATGATTTTTGTAATAGTTTCAATTAAAAATATGGCTCAAAAGGACAAAGTGCCAACAGCGGTTAGCTAGTCATGCTAGACCAGGTCAAGGTTAAAAGTTAAGGCTGGTGGCTCACCAGTTGGATATAGGGACCTTGTTCATACCAGGGGAAAGATTTCCTTAGAAACTCATCTGGAGGAAACAGGTTGTTGATGAGTTGTCGGCATGGCAAGCTGAAGTTTTTCTAGAAATTCAAATCACCTATAGCAGATTAAACAAGCCAGCTGAGGCTGACCTGTAATTCGACATTGATGGCTGCAACTTTTACAGCAATCCCAGTCTCTGGTGTTCTTCCAGGCAGAAAAGTGGCAAAAAAAATTAAGTCCCAAGTTGTTGCAGTTTGGGGACAGAAGGAATACACTTTAACACCTGACAATGGTCTAGGATCTGGGGGGCACACCTGGGGTGTTAGGACTCACTCCAGCGGAGGCTAGCAGCAGGGTCCAGGGCAAGTCCAGTATAGAAGCTGGTTGAGTCCTTGTAACTAAAAAAGGAGGTCAGCCAACTCACCATTGGAGTCACCTCTATGTTTCTAGTTTTAATGCAAGCAGGACCAGTCTTCCTTCAGGTTCTTCAGACAGCAGGGCAGTCCTTCAGATTCCACGTAGGTTGGGGAATGATCTGAGGAGAAATCTGTGAGGTCACTATTATGCCTAGTCCCAGACTGTGGGTAGAGGGCAAGCCTTTGTCCACCACCTAAACAAGTTCCTCACCCTTAATGAGAGTTCCCCCACCTTTACTGAGTTTGGTGCCAGCAAGATTAGATAGACAAAGGGTAGGCAGGTCAAGATGTGAGTTTCATCTGCCAGTCGAAAGGTAGACTTCCTTTGAAGCCAGGAAGAGGTTAGGCACAGCCCCTCAGTCATCCTGTTAAGGAAGGAGTCACCTAACCCACACTCAGAGAAAGCTCTTGTCCACTCTCTGGGAACAATACACTTCGAAGCACGGGGAGCCAGGTGACAGCTGAAAAGTGTCAGGAAAGCCTTTTTGGTATAGGCAGGAAAATGAGTGCTTTTTAAAAGTGTAAATTTGAAAGTAGTAACATAAAATCTGATGTGACCCTGTAGTTGGATTTTAAATTACTATTATAATGAGTCCCTGATCCATTTTATAGCTATTTCCAAACTAAAGTTAGCACTTATTAAAAGTATTAGTGTGGGCTAGTGCTAGCCCATGGGAGAGCCAGTCTTGCCACAGTGAAGAATGACTTTGGAAGTTTTTCACTGCCAGAACATGTAAACTATAAAATACACATGTCCTATTCTTTTAAATACCATGCACCCTGCTCTATGGGCATTTCGGGTCTACCTTAGAGGTGATTAATTAAAGGGAAGATTATGTATATCAAAAGGTTTGTTTTTCCAGGTCAAAATGGCACTTTTAAAATTGCACACCCAGGCTGCAGTTGCAGACATGGAAACATGTTTTACACTGCTGTTTTAGTGGGTGACAAAGCAAGTGCTGCATTCCACTGGTTTCTTTTAATGTTCAGGCCCTGTGTACAGAGACTAGGGACTTACAATCAGGGTACTTACAATCAGGGTACTAGGAACTTAGGTACATTAAATGTACCTATCAGGCATAGGAAAATTTTAACATTTTTAAAATAGAGAACAAATGTACTGTTGGACCTGGCCCATTTACAGGGTCATTCCCCAGACTTTTTGCTTTTGGCCTCCTCATTTTTCTGACCTTTGTTGGCTGACGTTATGACTCTGAGCACTTTTTCACTGCTAACCAGTGCTAAAGTGCATGTGCTCTCCCTTGTAAAATTTGTATGATTGGCTTATACCTAATTGGCATATTTAATTTATCTATAAGTCCCTTGTAAAGTGGTATCCCTAAACCCAGGGCCTGTAAATGAAATGCTACTAGGGGGCCTGCAGCACTGCTTGTGCCACCCACTGAAGTAGCCTGTCAAACCTAACTCAGGCCTCCTAGCGCAGGGCCTAAGTGCACAGTTTCTGCCAAAGGTACCTGGCATCTAAATGTACTTGCCAGGCCCAGAACTCCACTTTTACTACATGTAAGTCACCCCTAAGGTACTCTTTAACTAATGCTATGGGCAGGGTGCCATGTATGTAGAAGGCAGGACATGTGCCATGTTGCGTGGCCTGTCCTGGTAGTGACAAACAGCCTAACTTGGTGTCTCACTGCTGTGAGTGCTGCCTTCTCACAGGATTGCATTGTAAATACCCTGCGTTATGTGTAAGGGTGATTGTCTGATTTATGAGGGGTAGCGTAGGCATGTTTGCTATGGTTATGATAGTGGTAAGAAATGCTGCTTACTGCTGTAGGTGTATTTTTATTACTATCACAGAAATGCCAATTCTATAAAGTGCACATTTATCTGTGCTTATGACTTTGGTGTTTTGCAGCTTGCCTCCAATCCACGTCTGGGCAGACTGACAGTTGGGGCTTTGTGCATACTTTTCAGACAGCTTGAACACAGAGAGGGTGGAGGTGTCACAGAGATGCATCTACATATTGTAAAGCCTTCCTGGGCTGAGAGAAGGGAGAGGAAGGGCACGCCTGCATTTGTAAAGGCTGTGCCCTGGCCTCGCACAATAGGGTCGTTTACCCCACACTGATGTTTGGAGCCTGTGCTGGAGGAGAGAAAGGGCACTCCCAGAACCAGATGTGACTGGTTGGAACCCCCTCCCCTCCCCATTGTAAAACACACTGAAAACTTAGTATAAGTACAGGGGAATCTTTCCCACAATTTAGACATCATTTGACATCACTTTGGACTCCAGGAACCTTACCTGGAGCTGGACAGGATGCTGCTCAAAGGACTCACCAAGACCACCTTGGACTGCTGCTGCTGTGCTGACCTGTGACCTGCCTGGTCCCCAGGAGGAACTGCCACTGCTTGCACCCCCTTGTTGTGTTGACCTGCTGCTGGGCTCCCCAGCCCTGTGTCCCCTTCTTCACTGACTGTCTCCAGAGGCAGGGTGCTGTGGCCCCTGACCTCTGTAGAACTTATCTGGCCCCCAGAGTGATGCTGTGTCAAGGCAGCGCCATTTCAAAGCGCTCCTCGTTTACTCCAAAATCACCGCTGCAGCCCGGGGTCACAGTGAGGCCTTTGCACTTGTAAAAAGTGCCCTTTGAAGCCCCCAAGATCACCAACGCAGCCCGGGCACTGGATTAGCGTTAAGCGCAAGGTTTGCACTGTTTTCAGTGACCCCGGGCACGAGAAGAAGTCTAGAGGAGCAAGCGTGCTCCTGTCGGTGCCCCCGGGGCACGGTCCACTCTCGGGAGCACCCCCGGGGCACCAGCTGCCTCCAATTCCCTCAGTGTCACCGCAGCGGCCCAGGAACAGCTTGGGACACTCGCGCACCACGTCGGGTGCAGGTGAGTGCCTTCTCGGGCCCCAGGAGGGGTCCGAGCTTCCAGGGAGCCGCATCCCAGGACTCGGGTAAGGCGCGTGGAGCGCCCCCTTCCCCGGTCTCTGCAGTAGGAGCAGGGCGCTCCTTTTCTCCTTAAAAAGAAATGGGCATTGTTGGAAAACCAGGAAGGGACACCTCAAAGGAGGCCCCTTGCCCCTTGCCCCTGATTGTTGTTGGGCCTCGCCTGGCCCCCACCCCGAGGACAGGGTGTGAGGAGGCCGAGGCAGGCCCCCATCCAAATTATGGGCCCCCAGAGGGGTCTGTTTTCTGCAAGGAGAGGGTGCTGACCACCCCTCTGCCCCAGGAGCACCGCATGGCTCCCGTTGTGCACAAAGGAGCGCCGTGGGCCCCCCATGCTCTTTTAGGCACAGGGTGTACCTCTTCACCAGGAAATAAGGTACTTTCTATGAATATAGTGGCTCAGTGAGCTAAGTATGGACCTAGGAGAATTCATATGTTTTACCTGTTTTTCCTGCCATTACATATACGTGCTAATGTTCCTTTTATGGGCATGATTTGCTGATATGTATGTTTATGACTTGTGAGATGTTTTCTAATGTTCCCTTTTATGGGTATTTAGGAGTTATTCATGACAAGTGCATAGAATTCTTACTGTAATTCCTGACTACTGCTCATGTTGCAGAATCCTGAGTACTTACGTGTTCCAATGTGACAACTTCGTATGCTTGCAGAGTATTAGTAATTTGTGTAACGTTCTGACAACTGCTAAAGTAGCAGGGTATTACTTACGTGTAATGTTGGTCCAATTATGTTTTGTGCAATATAGTTTATTTTTACATAGCTCAATGTTGTGTTTACTTTGTGGTGTATATTTTGCGTCATGTGTGCTGTGTGTGTTGTGTAAACGCTTTCCACATTGCCTCTGGGATAGGCCTGACTGCTCATGCCAAGCTACCAAGGGGGTGAGCAACGGTTATCTTGGACGTGTATCTCCTATTCTCTGACTAGAGTGGGTAGGTTCTGCCTGGCTAAGATGCATACCCTAGCGAACCAGAAACCCCATTTCTAACAAGTACTTTAACACAGGTTAGCAGATAAAAAATTTACATAGTTGTGCAGCCAACAAAAAAAGGGTTTATTAAAGAGACAAACAAATCCTGTGTGACTTTGCAGGAAGGGAACATTTTCAACACAAACAATATTTTGAAATACAACGTTTGCATATGCCAAGGTTTGTCATGCTGTCTTTCAGGGTGTTTACCACAATGAATAGAACAGTGAGAAAGTTACTCAAGGTGGTAACCCAAAAGGTACAAGCAATTTGATTCAGGATTTAGAGGGAGACATGTAGAGGCAGCAAAGGGTTTGAGATGCTAAAACGTTCAGGCCCACTGTCCCTGAGAAGTTCATGTGCCTATTACAGATGTTCAGTGTCATATTCCTTTCTATGGGCCCCAGAGACCTTTGAGGCTGAATAAGGGGGTTACCTGATTATTATTGTTTTTCTTTTAAATGCTGCTCCTCATGAATATGCTGTACTCATTGTGGTGGTTCTGTTTAAATGGACCTCTGGTTTAATAATATTTGACTGCATTGTTTTGCATGGGTCATGTATGATTATCAAACGTGGTGAATTAGCATCCATTGTCTGCTTGTACTTTATGGTGTATGTCACCATACAAGCATTGGTGACATTATGATCACAGAATACTTAAAAAGGTTATGGTGGTGAATGCCGATCATGTGCAGTCCGAGTAGGAGAACACAAGGAGGAGAGGCCTTGTGAAATTGGGCCATCAGAGATACTGGAGCCACAGGAGTTGCTCCTGGACCCGGGGATGCTGCAGGACAGGGAACCAATGTCTCCCACAAACCATGCGCTCAATCGCTCAATTTGAAGAGTGAGGTTGGCTGCTGCTGTAGCTCCAGACTGAGGACCTCTGCTGAAGACCCAGCTCCTGCATAATACGTGTGCTGCAGGTGGCTGTGGCCAAGGAGGAGGTGAAGGCTGCAGGTGAGGAGGTGAAGGTGGTGAAAGGTGCAGGCAATGGATGATGGATGGAGGTAGAGGCCCAGGAGAACATTAGTTGGGGTAATTCAGAGAGTTGGGCAACCTGGTTTACAGGCCACAGACCCAAAGCTGCAGGGTCACTGTTGTCATTTGTCCTCACTTGTACTGTTCTGCCCCATCTAGCTCCATTTAGACAGCTAGCAGCATCCACGACTCCTAAGGTCACTAAAGTTCCAAGGCACAAAGGCAGCAGGCAAAACAGGCAGATCCTGAGTAGAGGAACAATGTAGGGCTTCACAGTGACTGGTGAGTGTGCATGGCTTCCCTACTGTATGATGAGCTCTAGTCTCTCGCTATTTTTACCATTTTTGCACTCCCGGTTACCCTCCTAGAGAGCCTGCAAGCTGGCCCTCTCCCAAGAAACAGTACAAATAAGTCAAAGGATGAAACAATTAATTTGCACCAAATTAAAGCAAAGAAAAGCAGCACTGAAAGCAGAATACTGCAGACAAGTGGTCAAATATGGCATCAATTCATCTGCAATTTGACTTCCTAACCTGACCTAGGTAACTAAAATAGCAGGAACATGACCTAGGTCTCACAATCATGATTGAACCCCAAGAACTTCAGAAGTCGCCTCTCTAAGCGGGTGTGGCTTGTGGCCAGGGAGAGCTTGCCCCCACATCTATGCTAAAACCCACAGCCAAAAACAATTAGCAGCTACCATGACGATAGTCAGGAGAGCAGACCGAGTGGCAGATTGAGAGCAGGCTGAGTAGAGCTACCCTGCTGCACGTCCCTGCTGTGCACTCATGCCTCTCCATAGTTACAGAATCCTCAGGAGGTGTGACGTAACAGTCAGGGTAGTTAAAATAAATTAAATAATTCAATACTGCATGTCTACTGGTGGGAGTTAGACAAGAAATAAGAAGCCTTGTGGATACCGGTTCAAGTATAATAACAAAACCATCCAACATGCAAAATAGAGCAGGGGACGACACAGCAACAACCCAGTTCTACAACACTCACCCCTTGCCTTCTTGTTCTAAAGTGGTGACCAAGGTGGACCCAAGCAGGTGCCACATCCTTCCTCCACCTCAGTAGCTGCCTTTCTCAAAATACATCATTCAGTGATAACTTTAAATGGCTACGGAAACAAAACACATCTTTAGATGGGGCCACTATAGATAATGACTCAAACAACTCAGGACTTTCAGTCTGTAGCCCAGCCAGCAGCCCTCAGAATGTCGCACTAAGGTTAGCCAATAATGCAATGGCTGTGGCTGTGGGGGATTCTAGATTGCGCAGATTGCAATCCTGCCCTAAATGAAGACCTGTTGGATCAACAACGGATTTAAGTGCAGAGTAAACCCCAGAGCCACTATCACAACCACACAAGCCAAGAAAAAAATGGCTAGCGACATGATTAATAAAATGGGGTGCCGTTAGCCACCAGCGCCAAATCTCCTCTAAAACAGCTAACTTCCGGACTTAACAAGAGCAGAGCACAATAGGATCATAATTGCTGCTCAAGTTTATCAAACTCTGGAATGGACCCCAGGGCCAACACGTCCTCTGGTCCTGATACCAGATACAAGTGAAAAATCTACAAATTCAAACAACACTTAGGCCCGTATTTATACTCCGTTTGCGCTGAATTAGCATCGTTTTTTTCGACGCAAATTCGGCGCAAAACTAACGCCATATTTATACTTTGGCGTTAGACGCGTCCAGCGCCAAAGTATGGGCAAATAGCGTCATTTTTTTGCGTGAACGCCTTCCTTGCGTTAATGAGATGCAAGGAAGGCGTTCCCGTCTAAAAAAATGACGGCGACGCAAATGCGTCGTATTTATACTCCCGGGCAAAAATCACGCCCGGGAGTTGGCGGGTCAAAAACCCCCGCATTTGCGCCACTATTTAACGCCTGGGTCAGGGTAGGCGTTAAGGGGCCTGTGGGCTCAAAATGAGCCCACAGGTGCCCTTCCCTGCCCCCAGGGACCCCCCCTGCCACCCCTGCCCACCCCAGGAGGACACCCAAGGATGGAGGGACCCACCCCAGGGACATTCAGGTAAGTTCAGGTAAGTATAATTTTTTATATTTTATAATTTTTTTGGGTGGCATAGGGGGGCCTTATTTGTGCCCCCCTACATGCCACTATGCCCAATGACCATGCCCAGGGGACATAAGTCCCCTGGGCATGGCCATTGGGCAAGGGGGCATGACTCCTGTCTTTACTAAGACAGGAGTCATTTAAATGGCGTCTGGGCGTCGAAAAAAATGGCGCAAATCGGGTTGAGGCGCTTTTTTTTGCCTCAACCTGACTTGCCCCATTTTAAGACGCCCTAACGCCATTTTCCCCCTACACCGGCGCTGCCTGGTCTACGTGGTTTTTTTCCACGCAAACCAGGCAGCGCCGGTCTGCTAGCGCCGGCTAACGCCATTCCATAAATACGGCGCCCGCATGGCGCTTCAGAATGGCGTTAGACGGCGCTAAATTTTTTGACGCTAAACTGCGTTAGCGCAGTTTAGCGTCAAAAAGTATAAATATGGGCCTTACTTTTTACCCAGAAGGAAGAGCTTAACAGACCTGGAATTGGGATACCTGTCAGATCGTATTCTCTCTATTATAGAGGCACAAATAATTAAACACTCTGGCAGACCCCATCAGTGGCCTGAGGAATGGTAGATAAAGCTATCGAGCCAACTTCGAAGCCACTGGCCACATCTACAATCAAGAGTGGGTAGCAAGAACAGCTTTATAGGACACCATAGCCAGGGCATTGCTCTGGCAGTCAAATAAAATGGACCTACAATTAGACCTGATTCGGTCACTGGCAACTCACTTGGTCGAGATTGGGTCCAAACTAAGGGCCTGATTTAGATGTCGGTGGTATCGATCACTACGTCGATTTTTTATCTGAAAACCCATCTGCAGTCATGATGGTCCGCCAGCTGGATTTAGATGGAGCCATAGGGAAAAGTGGCTGATAGCAGGACCCCAACCACATTTCCCGCTGTGCTGATTTGGATGTGCCTTATCGCCAAGCAAAAAGTGGCAGTCTGACCGCCATACTTGAGATGGCAGATTGGGGGGGGGGGAAATGGGGTAAAAACATACCTTTTTCTCGGATTCCCCATCCATTTTCAACTGGACAAGGAATATACATGTCATGGTATTTTTTTTTCAAATTTTTCTGACATGCATTTGTCTTTGTTAGACCTGACAGCCTTAGGGTGGTCATTCCCCAACTTTCTGCCTGCATCGCTCCACTTTCCTGACACTGTTTTTGCTGGTTTTAGGACTCTATGCACTTTCCTACTGCTAACCAGTGCTAACATGCATATGCTCTCTCCCTTCAACATGGTGACATTGGTTGATCCCCAGTTGGCATATTTGAATTACTTATAAGTCCCTAGTAAGGTGCACTACATGTGCCCAGGTCCTGTAAATGAAATGCTACTAGTGGGCCTGCAGCACTGATTGTTCCACCCACCTAAGTAGCTCCTTAACCATGTCTCATGGCTGCCATTGAAAGGCATGTGGGTGCAGCTTCACTGCCATTTGATTCGGCATTTAAAAGTACTTGCCAAGCCTTAAAATCCCTTTTTTCTACATATAAGTCACGCGTAAGGTAGGTCCTAGGTAATTCATAGGGCAGGGTACTATGTAGGTAGGCAGTACATGCACACATGTATTTTATATGTCCTGGTAGTAAAAAACTCCTAAATTTGTTTTCCAGTACTGTCAGGCCTGCCCCTTTTATAGACTAACACTAGGTCTGTCCTCATCTACTTTTTGAGTGGTAGATTCTGATCTGAAAGGGGTAACCAGGTCATATTTAGTATCCCGGGAGCGAGGAGCAGGGGTAGGTGCTAACCACCCAGTAGATCTGGAGAGCGGATTAATTATACCAGTTCGGACCACTGATGCTAGCCGCCATCCCGATGGGGCGCATCCTTTAATACAAGGAGTGTTCCTGTGAAATGAGTTGATTACCAATTAGGTTATAACATGTGGATAAGGTACATTTTGGTCCTGATGAATCGCACTGATCTTACATTACTTTACTTGCTAGAAACATGTTGACCTTTGTAGTAGCAGTATAGGGATTTCTGTACTGACACTCTCAACATTCCCTGAATCTAGGAACTGTAGGGTTAACTTTAATTTTTGTCCTTTGAGGGTGGATTAGACATTACTACTAATCCTTCCCCACATTACGTTTTTTAATCATGACAGAGGTCTGATTTTGATGAAAAATAAATTATGCAGACCTCTAGCCATTTTTACTTTCACACATCCCTATACCAATCCCATTTTTCAGCACTCAACAACTGCCATTTCTATATCCAAAAGATCTCTGGCAAAGAGCCCCCATGAGGGGCACGTCAGGCATTGCAGTGCCAGCCTGACGGGGAGCAAAAGCCCGATGATGAAGCATGTCACCAATTGGTGAGTGAGGGCTCTTGTTGTAAAGAAAGCAGACTCACAAGATCCATTTTCTACCCACTGAATCTGCATAGAATTCACTGTCTGGAACTGTGTACCTTTTAGATTTTTGGATTTTTTAAGTTTGATGGGAGTACCGTACACAGGACCAACTTCCTCTTAAACACTCCCAATATATTAGCCTCTCAGGTTTGTTTTTGACATATTTAGTATGGCCAGAATTGTAATAGAAAATCCTGCTTATTGGTGAGGTTGGATTTTATATTACTGTTTTAGAAATACCACTTTTAGAAAGTAAGCATGTCTCTGCACTTAAAAACCATCTGTGCCTTGTAGCCTGTCTCCAATCAACGTCTGGGCTGGGCCGGTTGACAGCTCCCTTGTGCATTTCACCCAGACAACCAAAAACACAGGACACTCAGTCACACCTGCACCCATCTGCATATTGAATGGGTCTTCATGGGCTGGAAGGGTGGAGGGTCTGACACTTACATTTCAAAGGCTAGTTGACTTCCCTCACACAATGGACTGCCAAACCCCCTACTGGGACCCTTGCAGACAGGGCTGCACTGAAAGGGGAACTTGTGTACTTCAAAACCACTCTTTGAAGACTCCCCTACTTCAAAGGCACTCAGACACTTCTAGACCTACACCTGCACCCTGTGAAGAGGAACTGCCTGGTTGCTCAAAGGACTCGTCTTGATTGCTTTGCTGAGTAGGACTGCTGCCCTGCTGTTGCCCTACTGCCCTGCAGGCCTCTGACTGTGCTGAGAAGGACTCTGCCATCCCCAAAAGTGCTCTCCAAGGGCTTGGATTGAGCTTGCCTCCTGTTCTCTGAAGTCTCAGGACCAAAAAGACTTCATCTTTTCAGGAAACTCCTTGTGCGTCAAAAATTGACACACCACCTGCCGGAAGTGATACAAAGCCTGCATTGTGACCAAGAAATCATCACACAGCTGACTGGAATGACGCAGCCCTGACTTTCTGACCAGAAATTCAATGCAGCGCCTGCCTTGAGATGGAAAATGTGACACATTGTCTACTGAATTGACGCAGCGCCTGTATCCACTTCCAGCGCATCAAGGATTTTCCCTGCATCATTCCTGGGCATCAAAGTATCCCCGCATCACAGTGAGGAATCAAGACTGTGCTTCCTCTTTGCCGTATCGGAAATTTCTATGCAACACCCTATTTATCCATGCATCTCCTCATTTGCGATCTCCGTGCGTAATTGTTTTTAGCGCATACTAGGTACTGTGTGTAACAAAGAGACAACTGTTCATTTCTAAGGATTAAGACTCTTTTAAACCTTTTAAAAGTGATATTTCTACTTTTGATCATTAGACCTTTGTCGTTTTGACCTTATTTTATTCAGATAAATATTATCTATTTTTCTAAACCTGTGAGGTGTTTTTTTGTGGTGTTTGCACTGTGTTACTATATGAAGTATTGCACAAATTCTGTACACATTCTCTTCTAAGTTAAGCCTGACTCCTCAGTGCCAAGCTACCAGAGAGTGGGCACAGGATCATTTTGGTTTGTGGTCGCTACTTGGACAAAGGTGTATACCTCTGCCAACTAGAGACCCCATTTCTAACAGTCTGGAACACGATTGGGTCAGACATGGATAAGGACACACTGGCACAACACACATATCACACAAATACACACATGTCATTGTGGTGTCATCATTCATTGCCAAATGAATGGTGGCACCACAATGATGGTACAAAAACACTTGTCAATGGTGTCCATGTGTGTGCATTTCAAGGGACCTCCATTGGTAAAGTTGTGCTACCTGTCATGTGTGTGAGTCAGTATGTGTATGTGTGTGTGTGCAATTGGAGTGGCTAGCTAAAGTTGAGGGAGGTGGAGTGGGTGATGTGGTTGTGTCTGTATGTGTGTCACTTGAATGTGATATTGATGTTGTGTATGTTGTGCTGCTGTGTACAACATTCAGTGAGGGTTGTGTGGCAGATGCTGTCATGATGTGTGTAGTTGTGCCTTCTGTGAGTGTGTTTGTGTAGCTGAGTGTTTATTTGTGTTGGTTGTTGTGGTTATGTCATGTGTGTGTACAGCATCAATAGTGTGTTTATGTCATCGATGTATGGCAATGGGTGTGTTTGGCGCGTATGGGCTGTGTAGTGTTGGAATGGAAATGGATGACAGTGTGTCTATGGTGTATTGTGTCATGTGTTGCTCATGGGGACACATATGGCTATGATGAAGTGTGTCTGTGTGGCTTACCTGTAGTCAATAGCCACTGCCACTGTAAGATGTCTATTGGATACAGCAAGGGTCTCCTTCCATCAGAAATCCACTAGTATGCCACCACCTGCACAGCTGAAATATCTAAATATGATTGGCAGGAACCCGCCTGCCTGATGGCTAGGAGGGGTGCTCAGTCATGGCGGTCTGCTGCTCAGACGCAATCATCCAAATACTGCAGGTGGACCACTTTTGACTTGAGAGTGTTTTTGGGTTTGCTGCTGATATAGCTTGGCAGTAACACTGTCAAGATCTAAATCAGGCCCTAACTCTTTTGGAGACCCATGTAAAACTCCTTGAGAAGGACAAACCCTGCCTATGCTCCCCAATCATTGACAAGATATGTTTTTTACGTGAGACACTGGGGGCACTAGTGGGAACAATTAAAGAGTACACAACATGTATTGACCCATAGGCCTAGATACTAAACACGACCACAGTGGAGGATGGTAGCCAAATTTATCACAGCACTGCTACAACCGCTACTCACTTGAAACTCTCAAAACATCCAACCGACACAAAGGAGCAGGCAAATGGCCGTTCACCAGATAGAGAGCTAACTGAATGGCCGTGGGAGCTTAAAGGGAGGAGCACTCAGTTGTATGAAGAGATGGCAGAAACAAGAGTGCCACATGAGGCCACTGACAACAGAATAGCTAAGAAGCAACATTTTCTGAAAACATCTACACTGTCACACAAGCTACCCAAAATTGCCAAAGCACATGAAGACACAAACTCTGCCAAACTTTTTCCAATCTTCTTCCCATCGACACAGACACAATCCAAGTTCCCAGTGACATGCCCACTGTCAAAACTTCTCTAGCACTTATAGAAGGGGAAGAGAAACTCCTGGGCAGGGGAACTCCAGAGTTGGTCGCCAGATGGTTCCAAATATAACTCAAAACCGGATCCCTTGGAGGGTGCAGTGGCTGGTCAAGGGGGGCCCTCCCTAACATGAAGGAGGAGAAATGACAAGACTGGCAGGGACCACAGGCTTTTAAAGAGAAAGAACGGACACAGGTACCATATCTGAATGGAAAATCTCAGAAATGCCAGGATACAATCCATGGGGATAATCTAGGTGCTCTCTAAAATGCAGCAGTGCAGCTGATCTCTTAGGGGACGGAAATGAGAGGTCTCAACTGAGCATAGAAAGTGCAGGGCAATAATTGGAATTCTATTGCTGGGAAGCCTTATTCTTTCACTAACAGAGATGGGAGCACAAAATCCCTGCAACCAACAGTCATTTAGCTCACCCTGAGTCACCCAACAGAAGATTCTCCATTGCCCAGCTAAAGAGTAGCAGCCCTTCATCCAGCCTTTGAATGTGGAGAGTGGGTGTACCCACTAAGGGCCAGATGTAGCAAAACTAGGTTTCGCGACTCGGAAATTGCGACTTGGAGCGACTTGCAATTTCCGAGTCGCAAAACCATATGCAGAATGGTGTCTCAGTCACCTTCTGCGAGTCGCTATGGGGTCACAAAGACCCACCTCATTAATATTAATGAGGTGGGTTGCATTTTGCGACCCCATAGCGAGTCCCTGCACTCACAGGGATGGTGGACTGCTGAAGTCAGCAGACCTCCATGTCTGTGACTGCTTTTTAAATAAAGCAATTTTTGGACCACTGCCTGCTCTGAAAAACCCTTTTTGGCAACATTCACAAAGGGGAAGGGGTCCCATGGGGACCCCTTCCCTTTTGCGAATGGCTTACCACCAGTGTGACACTGGTGGTAACTGCGAATTGCTTTGCGACCGCATTCGCGGTCACAAAGCAATTTAGCATAGCGATGCGAGTCGCAAATAGGAAGGGAACACCCCTTCCTATTTGCGAGTCGCATTCACAATTTGCGAGTCGGTACCGACTCGCAAGTAGTGAATGAGCATAGCAAATGGCATTTTGCATGGCTCAAACTGCGATTTTCGCAGTTTGCACCATGCAAAATGCTTGCTACATCTGGCCCTAAGAGCTGCTCTTTAATCCATGGCATACTCCAAAAGGCCCCATGGAAACCCTCAGCTGTTCAGTCACATCCCTGTATTAAAGAGCATTATCTCAGAGGACTTGGACTGGACTAAATTCGGAACGTCTCATTTAAATTTAACTGGGGACGTGAGTATAACAGAATGGAAAAGATAAGCATAACGGGGTGCCATATGGGGAGAAAGGGCCAACTTTGAGAACTGGGGCATTGACCTCCTTAACCCCTTGCCAGTAAAATACCTGTTTGTTCTCTTAAACCTACATTAACATCAAAGACCAATGCATGTACTGAAGGGTGCAATTGAAGGAAACCACAGCTGGGTCGGCAATAAAGTGCTCAAAAGCCCTTCCAACGTTGCCACCATCAAAGGGAGGTAAGCTCTGACCCCTCCCAAGAGATGCACACCGGAAGCTGAGGATGAAGGAGCTAGATGAATGTAAAAGATAGAGTAACCATCCCTAACATCATGTGGGGCCACCAACATCTGGCTTTAAGACCTATGTCCTTGCTAACAGTAGTTTCATGGAATGTGGCTGGCCTTAAAAGAATCAGATTGAGCAAGGAAGCAAGGAACTACCTGGAAGCTTGTGGTATGTTTTATCGCCAGGAGACCTTGGAAAGTGTCCCCACCCTTTTTCCAGGCTTCTGCAACATCTTTACATTTGCATCACAAACAAGCCTGTTTTGGCAGCCATCAGAGGGCCTATCAATTTTCATTAAGCACGCAAGTAATTTAATGACAGCTTCACTGGATTTAACTAGCACTATTGCCCAATCTATCGCCATCAGATCCCTGAAACTCAATTGGAAAGCCACCAACCTTAAATACAGGTGAACTGCTGTCTCAATTTTGCAAAGAAACCAAAGTTGACGATAGTCCAAGATCTGCTTGGGAGTCTGGAATCGCTTACCTTGGACTATCCTGGGCGGAAATTCATAATTGTGTGGGACTTTAACACTCTTTGTCTCGAGGAACCACCTGAAAGTGCCAAGCAAGAGAGAGAGGGGTGAACTGTACAGAAATTTCTGCTCACTTACAAATTGGTATCTGCCTAGCGGGAGAGAGCAGCAAGAGTGAAAGAGCAACTGTTTCCCACGACTTTCAAAGGTCAATCAATAATTGGTTATGTTTTTCTCTCTGAACGTATGGCCTTGCAGCTAGCAAATTTGGGGCCAGGTTGACAGGGGAGGAAATAGCAAATCTAGTCAGAAGAATAAAGAGGAGAGCAGAAAACACATTGACAACTATTGCTTGGATGGGCAAACAAGAATTGGTAGCACAATTAAGACACCAGGACTCCACATTCCAGTGGTGGGAGATGTGTGTGGAAGATCTTGATGCGAGATGGAACCAGACCTATGCCAATGTAACCTGGTGGGGGCAAAAGAGGTCAAACCGAGTTTGAAAATACATCATTGCCTCAAGAAGAGGCCTCTGCAGTGCCCAGCAGGCTTTCAAACAAAATTCACCAACAACTACAATGGAGACGATTAAAAGAATGTGCTCAATCCACAGAAAAACTGTCTGGAACCAAAGAGAGGCAACACATCAAAAGGAATGGTCAATGATATTCCACATGTTAAGAGACTGAAATTAGTTTGATTCTGGGAGCACATTAACAAACTAAAGAGTACAAGAGAGAATGGCATCTCAGAAGCAGCCTGGATATGACACGTATTAGATCTATATACTGACAACCAGGCAGACCTGCCGGGACCAAGCCACCCTCTGGTAATGGTTCACAAGCAAACCTCCACCAGGAACATACCCACGGGAAGCCAGCAACTGGAAAGTGGGGAATGGTCCACAAGCAAGCATCCACCAGGGCCACACCACTGGGGAGCAGGTAACCAGGACCCGAGCAGCAACATGACAGGGCAAGAACCATCACTTCATTCGGAAGATGCAAAGTGCACAGCAGATGAACATATAAGCAGCAAGGTTAAAAAGATCATCAGGTGAATAATTAAGGGTGAGGCCCGTGGCCTGAATGGTCTACCGGCAAGCCTGTTTAGATGTGCCCCTGAAAACTGGGCAAGGTTGTTGTCTCCTCTTTTCAATTAACCACTTCGAACTCCACTGTCCCTAATGCCTGGAGAGGATCAATTCTCTGCTCTATATAAAAAGGGGGACCAGACTGTGGCTGCAAATTACCGTCTAATTGCACTCCTTGATGTGGAACCAAAAGCCTACCCCTGTATTTTGTTGGAGCATTTAGGGTTGTGAGTAGAAGAGAAAAAAATCTTGGTGTTTTTTTAGTCAGACTTTAGAGATGGGGTGTCTACTATGGACAACTTCATCACA
The DNA here is from genome assembly GCF_031143425.1 of Pleurodeles waltl. Lineage (NCBI taxonomy): Eukaryota > Metazoa > Chordata > Amphibia > Caudata > Salamandridae > Pleurodeles > Pleurodeles waltl. The sequence goes on from NC_090450.1 coordinate 109,063,990, forward strand.
CTATCCTTCCTGAGGAATCAGTCTGTGCAAAACAACAGCCACTCTTTTATTGGTTCAATGATTATAGAACAACAGCCATTTCTTTATTGCTTCAGCAATTATAGTGCAGCATGTGATCGGGCAGAGAGATCAACCCAATGGAGGACCCTCAATGCATGGACTATCCCCTATACACTGCTTAGAGACATATTTTGTTGTATACTAGGATATGGGTCCAAGTGCAGATGCCCCTTGTATGGTTACTAAGAAAATCAGAACAACTCATGGTCTAAAACAAAGCTGTTTCTTGGCCCCACATTCATTCGGTATACAGCTGATTTGGGAAAAGCCTTGGCGTCCTGCAAACCTGGTCCCGCCTAAACTTAGAAACATGAAGCTGCAAATAATTCAATATGCAGATGACATAGTGATCATGGACGGCACTAAAACTGGACTGCAGTGGGCACTGAGGCCCTCATTATGGGTCAGGAAGTCCTGGGACTGCCACACTCGGGGTGGTGGTCGGACCGCCACCAATGTGGTGGTCCGACCTCCACATTATAACTGTGCTGAACGCACCATGGTCGGACCACCGGCACTGCCACTTTTTCGCTGGCCGCCAGCCTGGGGCTGCTGGTGGTCTTAATGCCCCAGGGCAGCGCTGCAAGCAGCACTGCCCTGGGGATTACGAGTCCCTTCTCCTCCGACTTTTACATGCCGATTGCACCGCCATGTAAAAGCCGGTGGAGACAGGGTGCCCAGAGACCCATGGGGGCCCCTGCAGTGCCCCAGTGCAGGGGCCCCCATGGACAGTCCCTCTGTGATTTTCACTATGTGCCTAGCAGATAGTGAAAAGCGCAAAGGGTGCTGTTGCACCCGACGCACCGCAACATTTCACCAGCTCGATTAGGAGCCAGCTTTAATGTTGTGGGCTGTTTCCCGCTGGGTGGCTTGCCCAGCAGCAAACTAGTAATAGGGGCCGTGGGAGGGCAGCTGCATAGGTGGTAACCTGACCGTGTGAGTTTGGCAGGTGGGCTTTTCCGCCCACCAAACTTATAATCAGGGCTTGAATGCCCTGAATATATTAAATATGTCCAACCACCTCCATTTATATCAGAATAAAACAAAACCCTTAATATTTGGAAGAGACAGAGACAAAAAGATTGCCTCCTAGCTCTGGATAGCAAAACAGGGAAGTACAATTACCTGTTCATATGGCTCTGCAAAAGCAGCTCTCCAGTGGCACAGGTAAAAGCTATAACCCTTCGCTGCCAGGCCATTTCCCCCTCAGGTACCAGGCCTCTTTTTGGCTATATGGGGCATTTTCCGCTTAGGACCTCATAAAGTTTCGTCCACATGAGCTACCCATGCCAAATTTCCGTCCTTTTTTTTCCAACATCCTAGGGATTCTAGAGGTACCCAGACATTGCGGGTTCCCCTGAAGGAGACCATGAAATTAGCCAAAATACAGCATACATGTTTTTTCTTAAAAGAAAATGGGGGAAAAGGGGTTCAGAAGAAGGCTTGCGGTTTTCTCCCTGGAAATGGCATCAACAAAGGGTTTGCTGTGCTAACATCACCGTCTTCCCAGCTTTTAGGAACAGGCAGACTTGAATCAGAAAAACATATTTTTCAACACAATTTTGGCATTTTACTGGGACATAACCCATTTCACTATTTTTTGTGCTTTCAGCCTCCTTCCAGTTAGTGACAGAAATGGGTGTGAAACCAATACTGGATCCCAGAATGCTAAACAGTTTTGAAAGGTAGACAAAATTCTGAATTCAGCAAGGGGTAATTTATGTAGATCCTACAATGGTTTACTACAAAAAATAACAGCTGAAAAAGAAATATTGAATTTGAGGTGAAAAAACAGCCATTTTTCTCCACATTTTACTCTTTTTGGCCCAAAAAAATCTACAGATTTTTGAAAGCAATATACTGTTACATCTACTGGACTGGTCTGGTTACAGGGATATATAGGGCTTGTAGGTTCATCAAGAACCCAAGGTACCCACAGCCAATAAATGAGCTGCACCTTGCAATGGGTTTTCATTCTATACCGGGTATACAGCAATTCTTTTGCTGAAATATAAAGAGTGAAAAATAGGTATCAAGAAAACCTTTGTATTTCCATAATGGGCACAAGATAAGGTGTTGAGAAGCAGTGGCTATTTGCACATCTCTGAATTCCGGGGTGCCCATACTAGCATGTGAATTACAGGGCATTTCTCAAATAGATGCCTTTTTACACATTGTCTTACATTTGGAAGGAAAAAATGTAGAGAAAGACAAGGAGCAATAACAATGGTTTTGCAATTCTGTGTTCCCCCAAGTCTCTTAATAAAAATGGAACCTCACTTGCTTGGGTAGGCCTAATACTCGCGACAGGAAATGCAACATGGACTCATAACTTTCTTACATTGCAATCTGATGTGTTTTTTGCAGAGTGCCTATCTGTAGATTTTGGCAACTAGCTCAGCCGGCACTAGGGAAAGCTATAAAACCTGCACATTTTTCAAAACTAGACACCTACGGGAATCTAGGATTGGGTGAATTGTGGGGTTCTCACCAGGTTCTGTTACCCAGAATCCTATGCAAACATCAAAATGTGGCCACAAAAATGCTTTTTCCTCACATTTTGATGACAGAATGTTCTGGAATCTGAGGGAAGCCACAAATTTCCTACCACCGAGCGTTCCTCCACATCTCCCGATGAAAATGGTACCTCACTTGTGTGGGTAGGCCTAGCACCAGCGACAGGAAGTGCCCCAAAACACAACATGGACACATCACATTTTCTCAAAGAAAACAGACCTGTTTTTTGCAAAGTGCCTATCTCTAGATTTTGGCAACTAGCTCAGCCGGCACTAGGGAAAGCTATAAAACCTGCACATTTTTCAAAACTAGACACCTACAGGAATCTAGGATTGGGTGAATTGTGGGGTTCTCGCCAGGTTCTGTTACCCAGAATCCTATGCAAACATCAAAATGTGGCCACAAAAATGCTTTTTCCTCACATTTTGATGACAGAATGTTCTGGAATCTGAGGGAAGCCACAAATTTCCTACCACCAAGCGTTCCCCCACATCTCCCGATGAAAATGGTACCTCACTTGTGTGGGTAGACCTAGCACCAGCGACAGCAAGTGCCCCAAAACACAACATGGACACATCACATTTTCTCAAAGAAAACAGAGCTGTTTTTTGCAAAGTGCCTAGCAGTGGATTTTGGCCTCTAGCTCAGCCGGCACTTAGGGAAACCTAGCAAACCTTGCATTTTTGAAAACCTGAAACCTAGGGGAATCCATGATGGGGTGACATGTGGTGCTCCCACCTGGTTCTGGTACCCAGAATCCTTTGAAAGCATCAACATGTGGCCAAAAGAAACTTTTTCCTCACATTTCAGTGACAGAAAGTTCTGGAATCTGAGAGAAGCCACAAATTTCCTTCCAAACATCATTCCCCCAATCTTCCCGATAAAATTGGTACTTCACTTGTGTGGGTACTGCTAGCACCCACAAGAGGAAATGCCCCAAAACACAACGTGGACACATCACATTTCCCCAAAGAAAATTGAGCTGTTTTTTACAAAGTGCCTAGCTCTGGATTTTGGCCTCTGGCTCAACCAGCACTTATAGGAAACCTAGCAAACCTGCGCGTTGTTGAAAAGTAGACACCCACGGGAATCCAAGATGGGGTGACTTGTGGGGCTCTCACCAGGTTCTGAATCAAACTTCAAAATTTGTCCAAAAAAAACACCTTTTCCTCTGATTTCGATGACAGAAAGTTCTGGAATCTGAGTGGAGACACAAATTTCCTTCCACCCAGTTTTTCCCCAAGTCCCCCGATAAAAATTGTACCTCACTTGTGTGGGTTCAGCCTAGCGCCCGCGAAAGGAAATGCCATAAAACAATTGGATACATCACATTTTCTCAAAGAAAACAGAGCAGTTTTTTTGCAAAGTGCCTAGCGGTGGATTTTGGTCTCTAGCTCACTTAGGGAAACATGGGAAACCATGTATTTTTGAAAACTAGACACCTAGGGGAATCCAAGATGGGGTGACTTATGGGACTCTCACCTGGTTCTGTTACCCAGAATCCTTTGCAAACCTCAATATTTGGACAAAAAAACACTTTTTCCTCTCATTTCGGTGACAGAAAGTTCTGGAATGTAAGAGGAACCACAAATTTCATTCCATCCAGCTTTCCCCCAAGCCTCCTGATAAAAATGGTACCTCACTTGTATGGGTAGGCCTAGTACCTGCAACAGGAAATGCCATAAAACACATGGATACATCATATTTTCCTAAAGAAAACAGAGCTGTTTTTTTAAAGTGCCTAGCAGTGGACTTTGGCCTCTAGCTCAGCTGGCACTTAGGGAAACCTAGCAAACCTGTGCATTTTAGAAAAGCAGACACCAAGGGGAATCCATCATGGGGTGATTTGTGGGGCTCTCACCTGGTCCCGTTACCCAGAATCCTTTGCAAACCTCAAAATTTGACCAAACAAACACTTTTTCCTCATATTTCGGTGACAGAAAGTTCTGGAATCTGAGAGGAGCCACAAATTTCCTTCCACCAAGCGTTCCCCCACGTCTCTCGATGAAAATTATACCTCACTTGTGTGGGTAGGCCTAGAGCCCCCAGAAAGAAATGCCACAAAACACAACATGGACAGATCACATTTTCTCAAAGAAAACAGACCAGTTTTTTTCAAAGTGCCTAGCTGTTGATTTTGGCCTCTAGATCAGCCAGCACCTAGGGAAACCTAGCAAACCATGCATTTTTGAAAAGTAGATACCTAGGGGATTCCAAGCTTGGGGACTTGTGGGGCTCTCACCAGGGTCTGTTACCCAGAATCCTTTGCACACCTCATAATTAGGCCAAACAAACACTTTTTCCTCACATTTTGGTGACAGAAAGTTCTGTAATCTGAGAGGAGCCACAAATTTCCTTCCACCCACCATTTCTGCAAGTCTCCCGATAGAAATGGTACATCACTTGTGTGGGTAGACCTAGCACGCACAACAGGAGATGCCCCAAAACACAACTTGGACACATCACATTTTTCCAAAGAAAACAGAGCTGTTTTTTGTAAAGTGCCTAGCTATGGATTTTGGCCACTAGCTCAGCCGGCACCCAGGGAAACCTAGCAAACCTGCACATTTTTTGAAAACTAGAGACCATGGGGAATCCAAAATGGGGTGACTTGTGGGGCTCTCACCACTTTCTCTTACTCAGAATCCTTTAAAAACCTCAAAATTTGGCCCAAAAAACACCTTTTCCTCTGATTCGGTGACAGAAAGTTCTGGAATCTGAGAGGAGCCACAAATTTCTTTCCACCCAGCGTTCCCACAAGTCTCCCGATAAAAACTGCACCTCACTTGTAAACTGTAAACTTTGTACTTGTATAGCGCTCTTTTACCCTGAGGGCATCTTGGCGCTTTTACACATACCGCTGAGGAACCCTTCCTGGCTTTCCCTGTGAAGTGCCCACTCCTGGGCACCCCCAAGGTGAAGCCAGGTATCCCTAGCGCTGTTGGGGCTGTTGTGGAGATTAAGCAAGCTATTACCCAGAGTTACAGAGTGGGACCCCATGATTAGATTGGCACCGACGCAAGAGTTATCAGGTCTGAGGAAATTGAGCCTAAGACCCGCCGAGGCAGGAATTGAACCCTGGTCCCAGGCCACACCTCTGCATCAGGGTCTGCCGCTCTAACCATTGAGCCACACTTCTCCACTTGTGTGGGTAGACATAGCACCCACAACAGGAGATGCCCCAAAATACAACGTGGACACATCACATTTTTCCAAAGAAAACAGAGCTGTTTTTTGCAAATTGCCTTGCTCTGGATTTTGGCCACTAGCTCAGCCGGCACCTAGGGAGACCTAGCAAACCTGCACATTTTTGAAAACTAGAGACCAAGGGAAATCCAAGATGGTGTGACTTGTGGGGCTCTCACCAGTTCCTCTTACCCAGAACCCTTTGCAAACCTCAAAACCTGGCCAAAAAATCACCTTTTTCCTGATTCAGTGACAGAAAGTTCTGGAATCTGAGAGGAGCCACAAATTTCCTTCCACCCAGCGTTTCCCCAAGTCTCCCGATAAAAATGGTACTTCATTTGTGTGGGTAGGCCTAGCGCCCGCGACAGGAAATGCCACAAAACACAACGTGGACACATCACCTTTTCCCCCAAAAAACAATGCTGTTATTTGCAAAGTGCCTACCCGAGGATTTTGGCCTCTAGCTCAGCCGGCACCTAGGGAAACCTAGCAAATCTGCACATTTCTGAACACTAGATACCTAGGGGAATCCAAGATGGGGTGAATTGTGGGGCTCTCACCTGGTTCTGTTACCCAGAATCCTTTGCAAACCGCAACATTTGGCCAAAAAAACACTTTTTCCTCACATTTCAGTGACAGAAATTTCTGGAATCTTAGAGGAGCCACAAATTTCCTTCCAAACGTTGTTTCCCCAAGTCTTCCGATAAAAATTGTACCTCACTTGTGTGGGTAGGACTAGCACCCACAACAGGAAATGCCCCAAAACACAACGTGGACACATCATATTTTCCTAAAGAAAACAGACCTGGTTTTTATAAAAGTGCTTAGTGGTAGATTTTGGCCTCTACCTCAGCCGGCACTTAGGAAAACCTAGCAAACCTGTGCATTTTTTTAAAACTAGACACCTAGAGGAATCCAAGATGGGGTGACTTGTGGGGCTCTCACCTGGTTCCTTTACCCAGAATCCTTTGCAAACCTCAAAATTTGGCCAAACAAGCACTTTTCCTCATATTTCGGTGACAGAAAGTTCTGGAATCTGAGAGGAGCCACAAATTTCCTTCCAACCAGCGTTCCCCTACGTCTCTCGATAAAAATTGTACCTCACTTGTGTGGGTAGGCCTAACACCCACAACAGGAAATGCCCCAAAACACAACGTGGACACATCATATTTTCCTAAAAAAACTGGAGCTGTTTTTTGTAAAGTGCGTAGCGGTAGATTTTGGCCTCTACCTAAGTCGGCACTTAGGAAAACCTAGCAAACATGTGCATTTTCTAAAACTAGACACCTAGAGGAATCTAAGATGGGGTGACTTGTGGGGCTCTCATCTGGTTCCGTTACCCAGAATCCTTTGAAAGCATCAACATGTGGCCAAAAAAAACCCTTTTTCCTCACATTTCAGTGACAGAAAGTTCTGTAATCTGAATGGAGCCACAAATTTCCTTCCAAACATCGTTCCCCCAAGTCACCCGATACAAATGGTACTTCGCTTGTGTGGGTAGGCCTAGCACCCACAACAGGAAATGCCCCAAAACACAACGTGGACACATCACATTTTCCCAAAGAAACTGGAGCTGTTTTTTACAAAGTGCCTAGCTCTGGATTTTGGCTTCTAGCTCATCTGGCCTATAGGAAACCTAGCAAAACTGCACATTGTGGAAAAGTAGACACCTACGGGAATCCAACATGGGGTGACTTGTGGGGCTCTCACCAGGTTCTGTTGCCCAGAATCCTTTGCAAACCTCAAAATTTGGCTAAAAAAACACCTTTACCTCTGATTTCGAGGACAGAAAGTTCTGGAATCTGAGAGGAGCCACAAATTTCCTTCCACCCAGCTTTCCCCAAAGTCTCCCGATAAAAATGGTACCTCACTTTTGTGGGTTCAGCCTAGCGCCCGCGAAAGGAAATGCCACAAAACATGTGGACACATCATATTTTCTCAAAGAAAACAGAGCTGTTTTTTTGCAAAGTGCCTAGCGGTGGATTTTGGTCTCTAGCTCAGCCGGCACTTAGGGAAACATAGGAAACCATGCATTTTTTTAAACGAGAAACCTAGGGGAATCCAAGATGGGGTGACTTATGGGACTCTCACCTGGTTCTGTTACCCAGAATCCTTTGCAAACCTCAAATTTGGCCATAAAAACACATTTCCTCTCATTTCTGTGACAGAAAGTTCTGGAATCTGAGAGTAGCCACAAATTTAATTCCACCCAGCTTTCCCCCAAGCCTCCTGATAAAAGTAGTACCTCACTTGTATGGGTAGGCCTAGCGCCCGCAACAGGAAATGCCACAAAACACAACATGGATACATCATATTTTCCTCAAGAAAACAGAGCTGTTTTTTGCAAAGTGCCTAGCAGTGGATTTTGGCTTCTAGCTCTGACGGCAATTAAGGAAACCTAGCAAACCTGTGCATTTTTTCAAACTAGACACCTAGGGGAATCCATGATGGGGTGACTTGTGGTACACCCAGCTGGTTCTGGTACCAGAATCCTTGGCCAAAAAAACATTTTTTTCACATTTCAGTGACAGAAAGTTCTGGAATCTGAGAGGAGCCACAAATTTCATTCCACCCAGCGTTCCCCCAAGCCTCCAGATAAAAATTGTACCTCACTTGTGTGGGTATACCTAGCACCTACAACAGGAAATGCCCCAAAACACAACGTGGACACATCATATTTTCCTATCGAAAACAGAGCTGTTTTTTGTAAAGTGCCTAGCAGTAGCTTTTGGCCTCTACTTCAGCCGGCACTTAGGAAAACCTAACAAACCTGTGCATTTTTTAAAACTAGACACCTAGAGGAATCTAAGATGGGGTGACTTGTGGGGCTCCCACCTGGTTCCGTTACCCAGAATCCTTTGCAAACCTCAAAATTTGGCCAAACAAACACTTTTTCCTCACATTTCAGTGACAGAAAGTTCTGGAATCTGAGAGGAGCCACAAATTTCTTTCCAAACATTGTTTCCCCAAGTCTCCCGATAAAAATTGTACCTCACTTGTGTGGGTAGGCCTGACACCCACAACAGGAAATGCCCCAAAACACAACGTGGACACATCATATTTTCCTAAAAAAAACAGAGCTGTTTTTTGTAAAGTGCCTAGAGGTAGATTTTGGCCTCTACCTAAGTCGGCACTTAGGAAAACCTAGCAAACATGTGCATTTTCTAAAGCTAGACACCTAGAGGAATCTAAGATGGGGTGACTTGTGGGGCTCTCACCTGGTTCCGTTACCCAGAATCCTTTGCAAACCTCAACATTTGAAAGAACAAACACTTTTTCCTCATATTTCGGTGACAGAAAGTTCTTTAATCTGAGAGGAGCCAAAAATTTCCTTCCACCTAGCGTTCCCCCATGTCTCTCAATAAAAATGGTACCTCACTTGTGTGGGTAGGCCTAGAGCCCCCGGCAGGAAATGCTACAAAACACAATGTGCTCAGATCACATTTTCTCAAAGAAAACAGACCTGTTTTTTTCATAGTGCCTAGCTATGGATTTTGGCCTCTAGATCAGTCGCCACCTAGGGAAACCTAGCAAATCATGCATTTTTGAAAAGTAGACAACTAGGGGAATCCAAGATGGGTGTTTGAAATGGGGTCTTTGGTTGACAGTCAGGTTACCCCCTGTTCAAGCAAAGACCCTCACTCTAGTCAGGGTAAAAGAGAATCACCCTCAGCTAACCCCTGCTTACCCCCTTGGTAGCTTGGCAGAGCAGTAGGCTTAACTTCAGAGTGCTAGGTGTAAAGTATTTGTACCAACACACAATAACTCAATGAAAACACTAGAAAATGACACAACACCATTTTAGACAAATTGGGAATATTTATCTAAACAAAACAAGACCAAAACGACAAAACTCCAACATACACAAGTCAAGTTATGAGTTTTTAAAGATTAAGCTAAAAAATAGCGATTAGAAGCACAAAATGCTTCAATGAGGTGTTAACATGGTGTCGTGACAGAGTCGTTCCCAACAAGGCGACACCAGCAGCGCCGGACACAGAGTCGCGTAGACCCCCAAGTACAGTATTTTTGGTGAAGAGTGAAAACAAGTCGATGCGCGAAGTCTGGGATCGTGGCGTCGGTGTGAAGCGCTGAATCCGCGCACTTCGAGCGGCGTCGGTCACGACGTGGTGCGGCGACTTCCACGGAGTTGCGGACTTCAGCGGGGCTGCAGCGGCGTCGCGCCTGTAAAGATCGTCACGTTTCAGTGAAGGTCACGGTGTCGGGTGCAGGTGGCGTCACCGGATACAGCAGCGGCGTTGGTCCGAAGTCATCCGAAGTCGATTTCCTTGGGTTTCCACCAGCTTTCCTTTCAAGGGCCCAGGGACTGGATAGGGCACCACTTGTCAGAGCAGGAGTCTCTTCACAAGATGGAAAGCACACAAAGTCCAATCTTTGCCCTCTTACTCTGGCAGAAGCAGCAACTGCAGGATAGCTCCATAAAGCACAGTCACAGACAGGGCAGCACTTCTCCTCAGCTCTTCAGCTCTTCTCCAGGCAGAGGTTCCTCTTGTTTCCAAAAGTGTTCTAAAGCCTGTGGTTTTGGGTACCCTTCGTATACCCAATTTCTCCTTTGAAGTAAGCCTACTTCAAAGCAAAGTCTCTAGTGAATGCGAAATCCTGCCTTGCCCAGGCCAGGCCCCAGACACTCACCAAGGGGTCAGAGACTGCATTGTGTGAGGACAGGCACAGCCCTTTCAGGTGTAAGTGACCACTCCTCCCCTCCCTCCTAGCACAGAGGGCTCATCAGGAAATGCAGACTACACCCCAGCTCCTTTTGTGTCACTGTCTAGTGTGTGAGGTGCAACCAGCCCAACTGTCAAACTGACCCAGACAGGGAATACACAAACAGTCAGAGTCACAGAAATGGTATAAGCAAGAAAATGCTCACTTTATAAAAGTGGCATTTTCAAACACACAATCTTAAAATCAACTTTACTAAAAGATGTATTTTTAAATTGTGAGCTCAGAGACCCCAAACTCCACATGTCCATCCGCTCCCAAAGGGAATCTACACTTTAATCGGATTTAAAGGTAGCCCCCATGTTAACCTATGAGAGGGACAGGCCTTGCAACAGGGAAAAATGAATTTAACAATATTTCACTGTCAGGACATATAAACCACATTACTATATGTCCTACCTTAACCATACACAACACCCTGCCCTTGGGTCTACCTAGGGCCTACCTTAGGGGTGTCTGACATGTAAGAAAAGGGAAGGTTTAGGCCTGGCAAGTGGGTACACTTGCCAAGTCGAATTTACACTTAAAACTGCATACACAGACACTGCAGTGGCAGGTCTAAGACATGATTACAGAGCTACTTATGTGGGTGGCACATCCCCCATCAGGTCAAAGTTTACCCCATGAACCTGATCCTTCAACCCAGAGTCACCACCCTGCAGTTGAACCATTGCCTGGTGCACCAGGACTTCCAGGGGGGCACACTTACCCCCCCTCAAGGGTCACACCGTCCCCAAGGGCCACACAAGAGTCTGGCTGGTGCAGGTCTCCTGACCTCTGCCATTCTGACAGAGTCTGGATTCCCCCCAACCCAGAAATGGTCTCACCAACGTCATTCCTCGGGGCTCTGCTCTCAGAGCTGACCCCTGACCCTCCAGGTTCTCCATTGGGGTCCGCAACCCCCTCTCAACCCCCTGTCTGGACTTCTGCACCCCCTCACTAGGAGTGGTACTGCCAGACACCAGAACTGGTGGGACGCTGGCTACAGCCACCCCTCCAAGTTCTCCTGACACTGTGGGATCTCCCTCAACAGATGGCCCTATGGTACAGGATACTCTCCCCTCCTGGTGTTCCCTCATGGAACCCCCCAGGACCTGGGACCAGATCTCGGGCACCTTGGGCCTCAGCCCATCCCCATTCCCTCTCCTCTGAGACTGGGCATGGGGTCCCTCACCCATCCCACTACACTGGGACCTACCTGGGACACTACAATCCTTCCCTACCTCACCTGGTTGGGAAATACCTAGACCACTCCTCTCAGGAGCCCCCCCAAATGCCTCTTCAGACTCTCTGGTACTCACCCAGAGGTCTGCCTCCATTGTAAGCTCCCTGGGGTCAGAGAATGCACACTTCAACTGGTGTTGGTGTAGCTCTGGAAAATAAGGACTAGACATATGCTCTCCAGCAATTACATCACTCAGCCCCTCACATGAATTAACCAAAGTACCCTTCACCCAACCATCCAGTGACTCTGGTTTGACAAAGCACCCACATCACCCTCCTGAGACAGGTGAGACAGTACCTGACTGTCCCTGACACTCAACCAACACTCTTCTGGGATGTCTTCACACTCCATAACCAGGACTACTACCTGGGGGGAACCACTCTCCCTGTCACTCTCACCTAGAGTCAGTAGAGTGTCCCTCCCACCAGTAGGAATATGACTCCCCATGCCAGTTCCCCAATCCACCTCAGGGACCCGTTGCATCACTGGAGCTACCTCATACCCCTGAACCTCCCGGTGTGTGTTAACTCCCTCCTTCAAGTAGGGCACCAGATTTCTGAGCATGTGCGGTTCTTCAGCAGCACTGGATATAAAATTGTTGCTGCCACCATTCCATCTGACTCAGCCCTTATGACTTCCATCTTCTTCCGTTTGAGCTCATAAGCCCAAATCCTCTTTTTGATCTCTAAGTCCCTCCTCCTTTCTTCCAACTCCTTCTCCCTTTGCATCCTCAGCTCCTCGAACCTCAACCGGTGAGCCCTCTCTGCCAGTCTGTCCTGTAACTCTTCAGGAGTCAGACCCTTGGATGACAACCTGCTACCACTCCTGGGGACCCTCCCCCCAGGCGTAACAGGTACCTCCACTACACCACTGTTTATCCTCTGCACTTCCCCACCCACATTCTCCTCCTCTGTGTGCCCTCCAGCCTTCTTGACTGTCACCCTGGCCTTCTGTGCCTTTTGCAGCTCCCCCTCTCTGGTGGAGGTCTCAGTGGGACAGTCAAGATCTTTGAGGAACTGTTTCAATTGGGCAACCGAGTACTCCTTCAGTTTCTCTATTTCAAACACAGCTCCAGCTGTTGCATCTCCAGATTGAGACATGATGGTCACAAGTGCAAAGTTCCAAAAGACAGAAAATAAGTTCCCAATGAAGTAAAAAGAATCAGTTAAGGGATCAGAAAAATCATGAAAGTAGATCAAAAAGGAGTCCTTAAGAGAAAAAGCAAAAGATCACCAAACAAGTAGTATGTGGTCACGTAGTAGTCTGATCTCAAACAGTAGTGTACACTTAATCACTGTATGTCAAGTACAAATACAAGTCCAAATCCCAACCACTGATCACCAATGTGTGAAATGGGGTCTTTGGTTGACAGATAAAACCCCCTGTTCAAGCAAGGACCCTCATTCTAGTCAGGGTAAAAGAGAATCACCCTCAGCTAACCCCTGCTTACCCCCTTGGTAGCTTGACAGAGCAGTAGGCTTAACTTCAGAGTGCTAGGTGTAAAGTATTTGTACAAACACACAGTAACTCAATGAAAACACTAGAAAATGACACAACACCAGTTTAGAACAATAGGGAATATTTATCTAAACAAAACAAGACCAAAACGACAAAACTCCAACATACACAAGTCAAGTTATGAGTTTTTAAAGATTAAGCTCAAAAATAGCGATTAGAAGCACAAAATGCTTCGATGAGGTGTTAACACGGAGACGTTCCCAACAAGTCGAGACCAGCGGCGCCAAACACGGAGTCGCGTAGACCCCCAAGTACAGTACCTTTGGTGAAGAGTGAAAACAAGTCAATGCACGAAGTCGGGGATCGCGGCAACGGTGCAAAGCGTTGAATCCGCGCACTTTGAGCGGCGTCGGTCATGACGTGGTGCAGCGACTTCCAAGAAGTCACGGACTTCAGCGGGCTGCAGCGGCATCGGTCCGAAGTAATCCGAAGTCGATTTCCTTGGGTTTCCACTAGCATTCCTTTCAAGGGCCAAGGGACTGGATAGGGCACCACTTGTCAGAGCAGGAGTCTCTCCAGAGACTCCAGGTGCTGGCAGAGAGAAGTCTTTGCTGTCCCTGAGACTTCAAACAACAGGAGGCAAGCTCTAAATCAAGCCCTTAGAGATTTCTTCACAAGATGGAAGGCACACAAAGTCCAGTCTTTTCCCTCTTACTCTGGCAGAAGCAGCAACTGCAGGATAGCTCAACAAAGCACAGTCACAGGCAGGGCAGCACTTCTCCTCAGCTCTTCAGCTCTTCTCAAGGCAGAGGTTCCTCTTGTTTCCAAAAGTGTTCTAAAGCCTGTGGTTTTGGGTGCCCTTCTTATACCCAATTTCTCCTTTAAAGTAGGCATATTTCAAAGCAAAGTATCTAGTGAATGCGAAATCCTGCCTTGCCCAGGCCAGGCCCCAGACACTCACCAGGGGGTCGGAGACTGCATTGTGTTAGGACAGGCACAGCCCTTTCAGGTGTAAGTGACCACTCCTCCCCCCCCTCCTAGCACAGATGGCTTATCAGGAAATGCAGACTACACCCCAGCTCCTTTTGTGTCACTGTCTAGTGTGAGGTGCAACCAGCCCAACTGTCAAACTGACCCAGACAGGGAATCCACAAACAGGCAGAGTCACAGAAATGGTATAAGCAAGAAAATGCTCACTTTGTAAAAGTGGCATTTTCAAACACACAATCTTAAAATCAACCTTACTAAAAGATGTATTTTTAAATTGTGAGCTCAGAGAACCCAAACTCCACATGTCCGTCCGCTCCCAAAGGGAATCTACACTTTAATCAGATTTAAAGGTAGCCCCCATGTTAACCCATGAAAGGGACAGGCCTTGCAACAGTGAAAAATGAATTTAACAATATTTCACTGTCAGGACATATAAACCACACTACTATATGTCCTACCTTAACCATACACTGCACCCTGCCATTGGGGCTACCTAGGGACTACCATAGGGGTGTCTGACATGTAAGAAAAGGGAAGGTTTAGGCCTGGCAAGTGGGTACCCTTGCCAAGTGGAGTTTACAGTTAAAACTGCACACACAGACACTGCAGTGGCAGGTCTGAGCATGATTACAGAGCTACTTATGTGGGTGGCACAACCATTGCTGCAGGCCCAATAGTAGCATTTCGATTTACAGGCCCTGGCACCTCTAGTGCACTTTACTAGGGACTTACTAGTAAATCAAATTTGTCAATCATGGATAAACCAATTACATACAATTTACACAGAGAGCATATGCACTTTTGCACTGGTTAGCAGTGGTAATGTGCTCAGAGTTCAAAAGCCAACAGCAACAGGTCAGAAAAATAGGAGGCAGGAGGCAAAAAGATTGGGGATGACCCTGAATAAGCAAAAAAGTCCAGCAATGGGGACTTGTGGGGCTCTCACCTGGTTCTGTTACCCAGAATCCTTTGCACACCTCAAAATTTGGCCTAACAAACACTTTATCCTTCCTCCCAGCATTTCCCCAAGTCTCCCAATAAAATTGGCACCTCACTTGTGTGGGTAGACTTAGCACCCACGACAGGAGATGCCCCAAAACACAACGTGGACACATCACATTGTTCCTAAGAAAACAGAGCTGTTTCTTGCAAAGTGCCTAGCTGTGGATTTTGGCCACTAGCTCAGCCGGCACATAGGGAAAACTAGCAAACCTGCACATTTGTGAAAACTAGACACCTAGGGGAATCCAAGATGGGGTGACTTGTGGGGCTCTCACCAGGTTCTGTTACCCAGAATCCTTTGCAAACCTCAAAATGTGGCCAAAAACAAACACTTTTTCCTCACATTTCTGTGACAGAAGGCTCTGGAATCTGAGAGAAGGCACAAATTTCCTTCCACTCAGCGTTCCCCCAAGACTCCCACTAAAAATGGTACCTCACTTGTTTGGGTAGGCCTAGCGCTCACAACAGGAAATGCCAAAAACACAAAATGGACACTTCACATTTTCCCAAAGAAAACAGAGCTGTTTTTTGCAAAGTGCCTACCTTTGGATTTGGGCCTCTAGATCAGCCACCATCTGGGAAACCCAGCAAACCTGCACATTTTTAAAAAGAAGACACCTAGGGGAATCCAAGATGGGGTGACTCATGGGGCTCTCACCTGGTTCTGTTACCCAGAATCCTTTGCAAAGCTCAAAATGTGGCCAATCAAACACTTTTTCTTCATATTTCGATGACAGAAAGTTCTGGAATCTGAGAGGAGCCACAAATGTCCTTCTACCCAGCATTTCCCCAAGTCTCCCAATAAAAATGGTAACTCACTTGTGTGGGTAGACCTAGAACCCTCGACAGGAAATGCCCCACAACACATCGTGGACACTTCACATTTTCCCAAAGAAAACAGAGCTGTTTTTTGCAAAGTGCCTAGCTGTGGATTTTGGCCACTAGCTCAGCCGGCACATAGGGAAACCGAGCAAACCTGCACATTTTTTAAAACTAGACACCTAAGGGAATCTAATATGGGTTAACTTGTGGGGCTCTTACCAGATTCTGTTACCCACAATCCTTTGCCAACCTCAAAATCTGACCAAAAAACAACTTTTCCTCTGATTTCAGTGACAGAAAGTTCTGGAATCTGAGAGAAGCCACAAATTTCCTTCCACCCAGCGTTCTGCCAAGTGTCCCGATAAAAATGTTACCTCACTTGTTTGGGTAGGCCTAGCACCCGTGACAGGACATGCCACAAAACACAACGTGGACACATCACATTTTCCCCCCAAAAAAGAGCTGTTTTTTGCAAAGTTCCTACCGGAGGATTTTGGCCTCTAGCTCAGCCGGCACGTAGGGAAACCTAGCAAACCTGCACATTTCTGAAACCTAGACACCTAGTGCAATCCAGAATGGGGTGTCCTGGGGGGCTCTCACAAGGTTCTGTTACCCAGAATCCTTTGCAAACCTCAAAATTTGGCCCCAAAAACACTTTTTCTTCACATTTAGATGACTGAAAGTTCTGGAATCTGAGAGGAGTCACAAATTTCCTTTCACACAGCATTTCCCCAAGTCTCCCGATAAAAATGGTACCTCACTTGCGTGGGTACACCTAGCACCCATGACAGGAGATGCCACAAAACACAACATGGACACATCACATTTTTCCAAAGAAAACAGAGCTGTTTTTTGTAAAGTGCCTAGCTCTGGATTTTGGCCACTAGCTCAGCCGGCACCTAGGGAAACCTAGCAAACCTGCAATTTTTTTAAAACTAGACACCTAAGGGAATCCAATATGGGTTAACCTGTGGGGCTCTTACCAGGTTCTGTTACCCACAATCCTTTGCAAACCTCAAAATTTGGCCAAAAAAACACCTTTTCTTCTGATTCGGTGACAGAAAGTTCTGGAATCTGAAAGGAGCCACAAATTTCCTTCCACCCAGCTTTCCCACAAGTCTCACGATAAAAATGGTACTTCACTTGTGTGGGTAGGCCTAGCGCCCGCGACAGGAAATGTCACAAACCACAACGTGGACACATCACATTTTCCCCAAAAAACAGAGCTGTTTTTTGTAAAGTGCCTACCTGAGGATTTTGGCCTCTAGCTCAGCCGGCACCAAGGGAAAACTAGCAAACCTGCACATTTCTGAAAACTAGACACCAAGGGGATTTCAAGATGGGGTGACTTGTGGGGCTCTCACGATGTTCTTTTACCCACACTCCTTTGCAAACCTCAAAATTTGTCCAAAAAACACTTTTTCCTCACATTTCGAAGACAGAAAGTTCTGGAATCTGAGAGGAGCCACAAATTTCCTTCCACCCAGCGGTCACCCAAGTCTCACTATAAACATGGTGCCTCACTTGTGTGGGTAGGCCTTGCGCCTGTGACAGGAAATGCCCCAAAACACAACGTGGAAACATCACATTTTCCCAAAGAAAACAGAGCTTTTTTTGCAAAGTACCTAGCTGACGATTTTGGCCTCTAGCTCAGCCAGCACCTAGGGAAAACTAGCAAACCTGCACATTTATGAAAACTAGACACCTGGGGGAATCCAAGATAGGGTGACTTGTGGGGCTCTCACCAGGTTCTGTTACCCAGAATCCTTTGCAAACCTCAAAATGTGGCCAAAAAACATTTTTTCCTCACATTTATGTGACAGAAGACTCTGGAATCTGAGAGAAGGCACAAATTTCATTCCACCCAGCGTTCCCCCAAGTCTCCCACTAAAATTGGTACCTCACTTGTGTGGATAGGCATAGTGCCTGCGACAGGAAATGCCCCAAAAAACAAAGTGCACACATCACATTTTCCCAAAGAAAACAGACCTGTTTTTTGCAAAGTGCCTAGCTGTGGATTTTGGTCTCTAGATCAGCCGCCACCTAGGGAAACCTAGCAAACCTGTGCATTTTTGATAAGTAGACACTCTGGAGAATCCAAGATGGGGTGTCTTGTGGGGCTCTCACCTGGTTCTGTAACCCAGAATCCTTTGCAAACCTCAAAATTTGGACAAACACTTTTTCCTCACATTTCGATAACAGAAAGTTCTGCAATCTGAGAGGAGCCACAAATTTCCTTCTACCCAGCCTTTCGCCAAGTCTCCCGATAAAAATGGCACTTCACTTGTGTGGGTAGACCTAGCACCCTAGACAGGAAATGCCCCAAAACACAACTTGGACACATCACATTTACCCAAAGAAAACAGAGCTGTTTTTTGCAAAGTGCCTAGCTGTGTATTTTGGTCTCTAGATCAGCCGCCACCTAGGGAAACCTAGCAAACCTGTGCATTTTTTTAAAGTAGACACCTAGGGGAATCCAAGATGGGGTGGCCTGTGGGGCTCTCACTAGGCTATCTTACCCACAATCCTTTGCAAACCTCAAAATTTGGCCAAAAAAACAATTTTTCCTCACATTTCGAAGACAGAACGTTCTGGAATCTGAGAGGAGCCACAAATTTCCTTCTACCCAGCGGTCACCCAAGTCTCAGTATAAACATGGTGCCTCACTTTTGTGGGTAGGCCTTGCGCCTGTGACAGGAAATGCCCCAAAACACAACGTGGAAACATCACATTTTCCCAAAGAAAACAGAGCTTTTTTTGCAAAGTACCTAGCTGACGATTTTGGCCTCTAGCTCAGCCAGCACCTAGGGAAAAATAGTAAACCTGCACATTTGTGAAAACTAGACACCTGGGGGAATTCAAGATAGGGTGACTTGTGGGGCTCTCACCAGGTTCTGTTACCCAGAATCCTTTGCAAACCTCAAAATGTGGCCAAAAACAAACACTTTTTCCTCACATTTCTGTGACAGAAGGCTCTGGAATCTGAGAGAAGGCACAAATTTCCTTCCACTCAGCGTTCCCCCAAGACTCCCACTAAAAATGGTACCTCACTTGATTGGGTAGGCCTAGCGCTCACAACAGGAAATGCCACAAAAACAAAGTGGACACTTCACATTTTCCCAAAGAAAACAGAGCTGTTTTTTGCAAAGTGCCTACCTTTGGATTTGGGCCTCTAGATCAGCCACCATCTGGGAAACCCAGCAAACCTGCACATTTTTAAAAAGAAGACACCTAGGGGAATCCAAGATGGGGTGACACATGGGGCTCTCACCTGGTTCTGTTACCCAGAATCCTTTGCAAAGCTCAAAATGTGGCCAATCAAACACTTTTTCTTCATATTTCGATGACAGAAAGTTCTGGAATCTGAGAGGAGCCACAAATGTCCTTCTACCCAGCATTTCCCCAAGGCTCCCGATAAAAATGGTAACTCACTTGTGTGGGTAGACCTAGAACCCTCGACAGGAAATGCCCCACAACACATCGTGGACACTTCACATTTTCCCAAAGAAAACAGAGCTGTTTTTTTCAAAGTGCCTAGCTGTGGATTTTGGCCACTAGCTCAGCCGGCACATAGGGAAACCGAGCAAACCTGCACATTTTTTAAAACTAGACACCTAAGGGAATCTAATATGGGTTAACTTGTGGGGCTCTTACCAGATTCTGTTACCCACAATCCTTTGCCAACCTCAAAATCTGGCCAAAAAACAACTTTTCCTCTGATTTCAGTGACAGAAAGTTCTGGAATCTGAGAGAAGCCACAAATTTCCTTCCACCCAACGTTCTGCCAAGTGTCCCGATAAAAATGTTACCTCACTTGTTTGGGTAGGCCTAGCACCCGTGACAGGACATGCCACAAAACACAACGTGGACACATCACATTTTCCCCCCCAAAAAAGAGCTGTTTTTTGCAAAGTTCCTACCGGAGGATTTTGGCCTCTAGCTCAGCCGGCACGTAGGGAAACCTAGCAAACCTGCACATTTCTGAAACCTAGACACCTAGTGCAATCCAGAATGGGGTGTCCTGGGGGGCTCTCACAAGGTTCAGTTACCCAGAATCCTTTGCAAACCTCAAAATTTGGCCCAAAAAACACTTTTTCTTCACATTTAGATGACTGAAAGTTCTGGAATCTGAGAGGAGTCACAAATTTCCTTTCACACAGCATTTCCCCAAGTCTCCCGATAAAAATGGTACCTCACTTGCGTGGGTACACCTAGCACCCATGACAGGAGATGCCACAAAACACAACATGGACACATCACATTTTTCCAAAGAAAACAGAGCTGTTTTTTGTAAAGTGCCTAGCTCTGGATTTTGGCCACTAGCTCAGCCGGCGCCTAGGGAAACCTAGCAAACCTGCAATTTTTTTAAAACTAGACACCTAAGGGAATCCAATATGGGTTAACCTGTGGGGCTCTTACCAGGTTCTGTTACCCACAATCCTTTGCAAACCTCAAAATTTGGCCAAAAAAACACCTTTTCTTCTGATTCGGTGACAGAAAGTTCTGGAATCTGAAAGGAGCCACAAATTTCCTTCCACCCAGCTTTCCCACAAGTCTCACGATAAAAATGGTACTTCACTTGTGTGGGTAGGCCTAGCGCCCGCGACAGGAAATGTCACAAACCACAACGTGGACATATCACGTTTTCCCCAAAAAACAGAGCTGTTTTTTGTAAAGTGCCTACCTGAGGATTTTGGCCTCTAGCTCAGCCGGCACCAAGGGAAAACTAGCAAACCTGCACATTTCTGAAAACTAGACACCAAGGGGATTTCAAGATGGGGTGACTTGTGGGGCTCTCACCAGGTTCTTTTACCCACACTCCTTTGCAAACCTCAAAATTTGTCCAAAAAACACTTTTTCCTCACATTTCGAAGACAGAAAGTTCTGGAATCTGAGAGGAGCCACAAATTTCCTTCCACCCAGCGGTCACCCAAGTCTCACTATAAACATGGTGCCTCACTTGTGTGAGTAGGCCTTGCGCCTGTGACAGGAAATGCCCCAAAACACAACGTGGAAACATCACATTTTCCCAAAGAAAACAGAGCTTTTTTTGCAAAGTACCTAGCTGACGATTTTGGCCTCTAGCTCAGCCAGCACCTAGGGAAAACTAGCAAACCTGCACATTTATGAAAACTAGACACCTGGGGGAATCCAAGATAGGGTGACTTGTGGGGCTCTCACCAGGTTCTGTTACCCAGAATCCTTTGCAAACCTCAAAATGTGGCCCAAAAACATTTTTTCCTCACATTTATGTGACAGAAGGCTCTGGAATCTGAGAGAAGGCACAAATTTCCTTCCACCCAGCGTTCCCCCAAGTCTCCCACTAAAATTGGTACCTCACTTGTGTGGATAGGCATAGCGCCTGCAACAGGAAATGCCCCAAAAAACAAAGTGCACACATCACATTTTCCCAAAGAAAACAGACCTGTTTTTTGCAAAGTGCCTAGCTGTGGATTTTGGTCTCTAGATCAGCCGCCACCTAGGGAAACCTAGCAAACCTGTGCATTTTTGATAAGTAGACACTCTGGAGAATCCAAGATGGGGTGTCTTGTGGGGCTCTCACCTGGTTCTGTAACCGAGAATCCTTTGCAAACCTCAAAATTTGGACAAACACTTTTTCCTCACATTTCGATAACAGAAAGTTCTGCAATCTGAGAGGAGCCACAAATTTCCTTCTACCCAGCCTTTCGCCAAGTCTCCCGATAAAAATGGCACTTCACTTGTGTGGGTAGACCTAGCACCCTAGACAGGAAATGCCCCAAAACACACGTGGACACATCACATTTACCCAAAGAAAACAGAGCTGTTTTTTGCAAAGTGCCTAGCTGTGTATTTTGGTCTCTAGATCAGCCGCCACCTAGGGAAACCTAGCAAACCTGTGCATTTTTGAAAAGTAGACACCTAGGGGAATCCAAGATGGGGTGGCCTGTGGGGCTCTCACTAGGTTATCTTACCCACAATCCTTTGCAAACCTCAAAATTTGGCAAAAAAATCAATTTTTCCTCACATTTCGAAGACAGAACGTTCTGGAATCTGAGAGGAGCCACAAATTTCCTTCTACCCAGCGGTCACCCAAGTCTCAGTATAAACATGGTGCCTCACTTTTGTGGGTAGGCCTTGCGCCTGTGACAGGAAATGCCCCAAAACACAACGTGGAAACATCACATTTTCCCAAAGAAAACAGAGCTTTTTTTGCAAAGTACCTAGCTGACGATTTTGGCCTCTAGCTCAGCCAGCACCTAGGGAAAACTAGCAAACCTGCACATTTGTGAAAACTAGACACCTGGGGGAATTCAAGATAGGGTGACTTGTGGGGCTCTCACCAGGTTCTGTTACCCAGAATCCTTTGCAAACCTCAAAATGTGGCCAAAAACAAACACTTTTTCCTCACAGTTCTGTGACAGAAGGCTCTGGAATCTGAGAGAAGGCACAAATTTCCTTCCACTCAGCGTTCCCCCAAGACTCCCACTAAAAATGGTACCTCACTTGTTTGGGTAGGCTTAGCGCTCACAACAGGAAATGCCGAAAACACAAAGTGGACACTTCACATTTTCCCAAAGAAAACAAACCTGTTTTTTGCAAAGTGCCTACCTTTGGATTTGGGCCTCTAGATCAGCCACCATCTGGGAAACCCAGCAAACCTGCACATTTTTAAAAAGAAGACACCTAGGGGAATCCAAGATGGGGTGACTCATGGGGCTCTCACCTGGTTCTGTTACCCAGAATCCTTTGCAAAGCTCAAAATGTGGCCAATCAAACACTTTTTCTTCATATTTCAATGACAGAAAGTTCTGGAATCTGAGAGGAGCCACAAATGTCCTTCTACCCAGCATTTCCCCAAGTCTCCCGATAAAAATGGTAACTCACTTGTGTGGGTAGACCTAGAACCCTCGACAGGAAATGCCCCACAACACATCGTGGACACTTCACATTTTCCCAAAGAAAACAGAGCTGTTTTTTGCAAAGTGCCTAGCTGTGGATTTTGGCCACTAGCTCAGCCGGCACATAGGGAAACCGAGCAAACCTGCACATTTTTTAAAACTAGACACCTAAGGGAATCTAATATGGGTTAACTTGTGGGGCTCTTACCAGATTCTGTTACCCACAATCCTTTGCCAACCTCAAAATCTGGCCAAAAAACAACTTTTCCTCTGATTTCAGTGACAGAAAGTTCTGGAATCTGAGAGAAGCCACAAATTTCCTTCCACCCAGCGTTCTGCCAAGTGTCCCGATAAAAATGGTACCTCACCTGTGTGGGTAGGGCTAGCACTCGTGACAGGACATGCCACAAAACACAACGTGGACACATCACATTTTCCCCCAAAAAACAGAGCTGTTTTTTGCAAAGTTCCTACCGGAGGATTTTGGCTCTAGCTCAGCCGGCACCTAGGGAAACCTGGAAACCTGCACATTTCTGAAAACTAGACACATAGTGGAATCCAGAATGGGGTGTCTTGGGGGGCTCTCACCAGGTTCTGTTACCCAGAATCCTTTGCAAACCTCAAAATTTGGTCCCAAAAACACTTTTTCCTCACATTTAGATGACTGAAAGTTCTGGAATCTGAGAGGAGCCACAAATTTCCTTTCACACAGCATTTCCCCAAGTCTCCCGATAAAAATGGTACCTCACTTGCATGGGTACACCTAGCACCCACGACAGGAGATGCCACAAAACACAACATGGACACATCACATTTTTCCAAAGAAAACAGAGCTGTTTTTTGCAAAGTGCCTAGCTCTGGATTTTGGCCACTTGCTCAGCCGGCACCTAGGGAAACCTAGCAAACCTGCAAATTTTTTAAAACTAGACACCTAAGGGAATCCAATATGGGTTAACTTGTGGGGCTCTTACCAGGTTCTGGTACCCACAATCCTTTGCAAGATTCAAAATCTGGCCAAAAAAACACCTTTTCTTCTGATTCGGTGACAGAAAGTTCTGGAATCTGAAAGGAGCCACAAATTTCCTTCCACCCAGATTTCCCACAAGTCTTCCCACAAGTCTCCCGATAAAAATGGTACTTCACTTGTGTGGGTAGGCCTAGCGCCCGCAACAGGAAATGTCACAAACCACAACATGGACACATCACATTTTCCCCAAAAAACAGAGCTGTTTTTTGTAAAGTGCCTACCTGAGGATTTTGGCCTCTAGCTCAGCCGGCACCAAGGGAAACCTAGCAAACCTGCACATTTCTGAAAACTAGACACCGAGTGGATTTCAAGATGTGGTGACTTGTGGGGCTCTCACCAGGTTCTGTTACCCAGAATCCTTTGAAACCTCAAAATTTGGCCCCAAAAACACTTTTTCCTCACATTTAGATGACTGAAAGTTCTGGAATCTGAGAGGAGCCACAAATTTCCATTCACACAGCATTTCCCCAAGTCTCCCGATAAAAATGGTACCTCACTTGCGTGGGTACACCTAGCACCCACGACAGGAGATGCCACAAAACACAACATGGACACATCACATTTTTCCAAAGAAAACAGAGCTGTTTTTTGCAAAGTGCCTAGCTCTGGATTTTGGCCACTTGCTCAGCCGGCACCTAGGGAAACCTAGCAAACCTGCAAATTTTTTAAAACTAGACACCTAAGGGAATCCAATATGGGTTAACTTGTGGGGCTCTTACCAGGTTCTGGTACCCACAATCCTTTGCAAGACTCAAAATCTGGCCAAAAAAACACCTTTTCTTCTGATTCGGTGACAGAAAGTTCTGGAATCTGAAAGGAGCCACAAATTTCCTTCCACCCAGATTTCCCACAAGTCTTCCCACAAGTCTCCTGATAAAAATGGTACTTCACTTGTGTGGGTAGGCCTAGCGCCCGCAACAGGAAATGTCACAAACCACAACATGGACACATCACATTTTCCCAAAAAAACAGAACTGTTTTTTGTAAAGTGCCTACCTGAGGATTTTGGCCTCTAGCTCAGCTGGCACCAAGGGAAACCTAGCAAACCTGCACATTTCTGAAAACTAGACACAGAGTGGATTTCAAGATCTGGTGACTTGTGGGGCTCTCACCAGGTTCTTTTATCCACAATCCTTTGCAAACCTCAAAATTTGGGCAAAAAAACATGTTTTCGTCACATTTCGAAGACAGAAAGTTCTGGAATCTGAGAGGAGCCACAAATTTCCTTCCACCCAGCTGTCGCCCAAGTCTCCCGATAAACATGGTGACTCACTTGTGTGGGTAGGCCTTGCGCCTGTGACAGGAAATGTCCCAAAACACAACGTGGAAACATCACATTTTCCCAAGAAAACAGACCTTTTTTTGCAAAGTACCTAGCTGACGATTTTGGTCTCTAGCTCAGCCAGCACCTAGGGAAAACTAGCAAACCTGCACATTTGTGAAAACTAGACACCTGGGGGAATTCAAGATGGGGTGACTTGTGGGGCTCTCATCAGGTTCTGTTACCCAGAATCCTTTGCAAACCTCAAAATGTGGCAAAAAAACACTTTTTCCTCACATTTCTGTGACAGAAGGCTCGGGAATCTGAGAGAAGGCACAAATTTCCTTCCACCCTGCGTTCCCCCAAGTGTCCCACTAAAAATGGTACCTCACTTGTGTGGATAGGCATAGTGCCTGCGACAGGAAATGCCACAAAAAAACAAAGTGGACACATCACATTTTCCCAAAGAAAACAGACCTGTTTTTTGCAAAGTGCCTAGCTGTGGGTTTTGGTCTCTAAATCAGCCGCCACCTGGGGAAACCTAGCAAACCTGTGCATTTTTTTAAAGTAGACACTAAGGGCAATCCAAGATGGGGTGTCTTGTGGGGATCTCACCTGGTTCTGTTACCCAGAATCCTGTGCAAACCTCAAAATTTGGCCAATCAAACACTTTTTCCTCATATTTCGATGACAGAAAGTTCTGCAATCTGAGAGGAGCCACAAATTTCCTTCTACCCAGCATTTCCCCAAGTCTCCCAATAAAAATGGTAACTCACTTGGGTGGGTAGACCTAGCCCCCACGACAGGAAATGCCCCAAAACACAACGTGGACACATCACATTTTCCCAAAGAAAACAGACCTGTTTTTTGCAAAGTGCCTACCTGTGTATTTTGGTCTCTAGATCAGCCGCCACCTATGGAAACCTAGCAAACCTGTGCATTTTTTAAAAGTAGACACCTAGGGGAATCCAAGATGGGGTGTCTTGTGGGGCTCTCACCTGGTTCTGTTACCCAGAATCCTTTGCAAAACTCAAAATGTGGCCAATCAAACACTTTTTCCTCATATTTCGATGACAGAAAGTTCTGGAATCTGAGAGGAGCCACAAATTTCCTTCTACCCAGCATTTCCCCAAGTCTCCCAATAAAAATGGTAACTCACTTGGGTGGGTAGACCTAGCACCCTCGACAGGAAATGCCCCACAACACATCGTGGACACTTCACATTTTCCTAAAGAAAACAGAGCTGTTTTTTGCAAAGTGCCTAGCTGTGGATTTTGGCCACTAGCTCAGCCGGCACCTAGGGAAACCGAGCAAACCTGCACATTTTTTTAAACTAGACACCTAAGGGAATCCAATATGGGTTAACTTGTCGGGCTCTTACCAGGTTC
Source organism: Pleurodeles waltl (assembly GCF_031143425.1). Classification (NCBI taxonomy): domain Eukaryota; kingdom Metazoa; phylum Chordata; class Amphibia; order Caudata; family Salamandridae; genus Pleurodeles; species Pleurodeles waltl. The sequence continues at coordinate 109,090,550 of NC_090450.1, forward strand.
TGTTACCCACAATCCTTTACCAACCTCAAAATTTGGCCAAAAAACAACTTTTCCTCTGATTTCAGTGACAGAAAGTTCTGGAATCTGAGAGAAGCCACAAATTTCCTTCCACCCAGCGTTCTGCCAAGTGTCCCGATAAAAATTGTACCTCACTTGTGTGGGTAGGCCTAGCACCCGTGACAGGACATGCCACAAAACACAACGCAGACACATCACATTTTCCCCCCAAAAAACAGAGCTGTATTTTGCAAAGTTCCTACCGGAGGATTTTGGCCTCTAGCTCAGCCGGCAATTAGGGAAACCTAGCAAACCTTCACATTTCTGAAAACTAGACACCTAGTGAAATCCAGAATGGGGTGTCTTGGGGGGCTCTCACCAGGTTCTGTTACCCAGAATCCTTTGCATTCCTCAAAATTTCACCCAAAAAACACTTTTTCCTCACATTTAGATGACTGAAAGTTCTGGAATCTGAGAGGAGCCACAAATTTCCTTTCACACAGCATTTCCCCAAGTGTCCCGATAAAAATGGTACCTCACTTGCGTGGGTACATCTAGCACCCACGACAGGAGATGCCTCAAAACACAACATGAACACATCACATTTTTCCAAAGAAAACAGAGCTGTCTTTTGCAAAGTGCCTAGCTCTGGATTTTGGCCACTAGCTCAGCCGCACCTAGGGAAACCTACAAACCTGCAAATTTTTGAAAACTAGAGACCAAAGGGAATCCAAGATGGGGTGTCTTGTGGGGCTGTCACCACTTTCTCTTACCCAGAATCCTTTGCAAACCTCAATATTTGGCCAAAAAAACACCTTTTCTTATGTTTCGGTGACAGAAAGTTTTGGAATCTGAGATGAGCCACAAATTTCCTTCCACCCAGCTTTCCCACAAGTCTCCCGATAAAAATGGTACTTCACTTGTGTGGGTAGGCCTAGCGCCCGTGACAGGAAATGTCACAAACCACAACGTGGACACATCACATTTTCCACAAAAAAACAGAGCTGTTTTTTGTAAAGTGCCTACCTGAGGATTTTGGCCTCTAGCTCAGCCGGCACCAAGGGAAACCTAGCAAACCTGCACATTTCTGAAAACTAGACACCAAGTGGATTTCAAGATGTGGTGATTTGTGGGGCTCTCACCATGTTCTTTTACCCACAATCCTTTGCAAACCTCAAAATTTGGGCAAAAAAACATGTTTTCCTCACATTTCGATGACAGAAAGTTCTGGAATCTGAGAGGAGCCACAAATTTCCTTCCACCCAGCGGTCGCCCAAGTCTCCCGATAAACATGGTGCCTCACTTGTGTGGGTAGGCCTTGTGCCTGTGACAGGAAATGTCCCAAAACACAACATGGAAACATCACATTTTCCCAAGAAAACAGACCTTTTTTTGCAAAGTACCTAGCTGACGATTTTGGCCTCTAGCTCAGCCGGCACCTAGGGAAAACTAGCAAACCTGCACATTTTTGAAAACTAGACACCTGGGGGAATCCAAGATGGGGTGACTTGTGGGGCTCTCATCAGGTTCTGTTACCCAGAATCCTTTGCAAACCTCAAAATGTGGCAAAAAAACACTTTTTCCTCACATTTATGTGACAGAAGGCTCGGGAATCTGAGAGAAGGCACAAATTTCCTTCCACCCTGCGTTCCCCCAAGTCTCCCACTAAAAATGGTACCTCACTTGTGTGGATAGGCATAGTGCCTGCGACAGGAATTGCCACAAAAAAACAAAGTGGACACATCACATTTTCCCAAAGAAAACAGACCTGTTTTTTGCAAAGTGCCTAGCTGTGGGTTTTGGTCTCTAAATCAGCCGCCACCTGGAGAAACCTAGCAAACCTGTGCATTTTTGAAAAGTAGACACCTAGGGGAATGCAAGATGGGGTGTCTTGTGGGGCTCTCACCTGGTTCTGTTACCCAGAATCCTTTGCAAACCTCAAAATTTGGCCAATCAAACACTTTTTCCTCACATTTCGATAACAGAAAGTTCTGCAATCTGAGAGTAGCCACAAATTTCCTTCTACCCAGCCTTTCGCCAAGTCTCCCGATAAAAATGGTACTTCACTTGTGTGGGTAGACCTAGCCCCCACAACAGGATATGCCCCAAAACACAACGTGGACACATCTCATTTTCCCAAAGAATACAGAGCTGTTTTTTGCAAAATGCTTAGCTGTGGAGTTTGGCCCCTAACTCAACCGGCACCTAGGGAAACTGAGCAAACCTGCACATTTTTGACAAATAGACACCTAGGGGAATCTAAGATGGGGTGGCCTGTGGGGCTCTCACCAGATTATCTTACCAACAATCCTTTTCAAACCTCCAAATTTGGCCAAAAACACCTTTTCCTCTGATTTCGGTGACAGAAATTTACTTCCACCCAGCATTCCCTCAAGTCTCCTGATATAAATGGTACTTCACTTGTGTGGGTAGGCCTAGCGCCCGTGACAGGAATTGCCAAAAAACACAACGTGGAAACATCACATTTTCCCAAAGAAAACAGAGCTGTCAGAGTCACCAGATCCTCGGGGTCTATGCACGTTCCCAACACGTCCACCACTGAACAGCTCCAAGACTCTGATAGATAAATCACAGAGACTGAGAGAGTCCAAGAGGGGAAGAGGGGATTAGGAAGGGAACCGCTGGGAAGGAGACCTGTAGTAAGAAAAAGGTTAGAACACACAATATGAAAATTATATCTCCTGAAATCAATACTAGACTATGATTCTAAGCCTAGTCACTCTGAAAACATGAACAATATAAGAGTTAAGTTTAAAATGACTAAGTTTCAAGATGGCCGGATACCTGTAGGGGAATCAAGATGAATGAAATGAAAACTTTCTTATTCAAGTACTTTCCTTTACATAACAATCAGAAAAACATTCTGACTAAGTTTTAAACCAGTCATATAAATCCTGTTTTGAGAATGTATACTAGGACCATACAATATTGGATCTAGAAACTCTGGCCTTTTGTGTACTCTTAAAATGTTTCAACACAAATTGCACATGTTGCAGATATATATATAAAAATATATATATATATATATATAGTAAACACCATTAAAGGATTGTGCACCATGAATAACACATTATGGATTTAGGAAACAAATCACATAACTTGTCAACTCGAATATTACATAATAAATATCTTAGACTAGTGTCATACAATAAACAACATGAAATAAACTCGAGGAGAGAATCGTGCATCTTGCCGATTCAAGTGTCACTATGTAAAATACCAAGAAATGGTAGCACGCAATGAATATCAAAGTCAAATCATCATTAATCGAATCGCGCGTCTTGCCGATTCGTAAAACACGATGTAAATGTCAAGAAATAACAGCTCTCAATAAATAACAAGAGCAAAGTACAATGAAACGAATTGCGCTTCTTTTGCCGATTCTTAAGCCACCATGTGAATGTCAAGAAATGGTAGCGCGCAATGAACAACAAAGTTAAATCCTCATGAAACTAATTGCGCGTCTTGCCAATTTGTAAAACATAATGTAAATGTCAAGAAATAGTAGCGCGCAATGGACAGCAATGTTTAAACATCATAAAACGAATTGCACGTCTTGCCGATTCTTAAGCCACCATGCCAATGTCAAGAAATGGTAGCACGCATTGAATAACAAAGTCAAACCTTTATGAAACAAATTGCGCGTCTTGCCTATTTGTAAACTACCATATAAATGTCAAGAAATGGTAGCGCGCAAGTAATCTGTTACTCATTTAAGAATTAAACCAAGAATATGAAAATTCTCGATAACGGTGTTGGGACAGTCCAACCACCGTCTTACCGCCTGGAACAATGATCACCAATGAAGGATGAAGGGCAGAAGACTGGAAGATCCAAATAGGCCGCCGGGACAGGAGCTCAGGAAGAAGCTCCTGCTCTGCACCGGGACCTCTGAATAGTGAGCACTGGGAGTTGGGCTGGCTCTCTTTTATAGAGTCTTGGCCCAGCCCAGAACAACGTCCAGGCATGTTGCAGGGAAAGTCTCTGGAAGGCCCTGGAAAGGGGCCACACCCTAACAAACTCTGAAAACCTGCAGCAATACATTGCAAAGGAAAAGTATTTGTAAGCATATTAAAAATAAGTTTTCAGGATTGAATTCTGCAATGCAAAAGGTTAAACCACAACATATCAGCACAATGCATAAATTACTTTATTTTGAGAGTGCTGGGTTTTTGCATTTTTGTCGCCAATAGAGCGAGTACTGCTCTGGTGTTGACAAGAGCTTTTTTTGCAAAGTACCTAGCTGACGATTTTGGCCTGTAGCTCAGCCGGCACCTAGGGAAACCGAGTAAACATGCACATTTTTGAAAATCAGACACCTAAGGGAATCCAAGATGGGGTGACTTTTGGGGCTCTCACCAGGTTCTGTTACCCAGAATCCTTTGCAAACCTCAAAATTTGGCCAAAGAAACATTTTTTCCTCACATTTTGGTGACAGAGAGTCCTGAAATCTGACAGGAGCCATAAATGTAATTCCACCGAGCGTTTCCCCAAGTCTTCCGATAAAAATGGCACCTCACTGGTGTGGGTAGACCTAGCACCAACGACAGGAAATGCCCCAAAACGCAACATGTATACATCACATCTTCCCAAAGAAAACAGCTGTTTTTTGCGAAGTGCCTAGCTGTGGAATTTGGCCTCTAGATCGGCCGCCACCTAAGGGAACCCAGCAAACCTGTGCATTTTTTAAAACTACACAGCTAGGCGAATCCAAGATGCAGTGAATTGTGGGGCTCTCACCAAGTTCTGTTACCTAGAATCTTTTGCACATCTCAAAATTTAGCCCCAAAAAACTTTTTCCTCACATTTTGGTGACAAAAAGCTCTGTAACCTGAGAAGAAGAACACATTTTCTTCCACCCAGCGTTCCCATAAGTCTTGTGATAAAAATGGTACCTCACTCGTGTGGGTAGGCCTAGCGCTCGCAACAGGAAATGCCCAAAAACACAAAGTGGACACTGCACATTTTCCGAAAGAAAACAGACCTGTTTTTTGCAAACAGCCTAACTTTGGATTTGGGCCTCTAGATCAGCCACCATCTGGGAAACCCAGCAAACCTGCATATTTTTGAAAAGTAGACACCTAGGGGAATCCAAGATAGGGCGACTTGTGGGGCTCCCACCTGGTTCTGTTACCCAGAATCCTTTGCAAAGCTCAAAATTTGGGCAATCAAACACTTTTTCCTCACATTTCGATGACAGAAAGTTCTGGAATCTGAGAAAAGCCATAAATTTCCTTCCACCCAGCGTTCTACCAAGTCTCCCGATAAAAATGGTACCTCACTTGTGTGGGTAGGCCTAGCACCCGTTACAGGACATGCCACAAAACACAACATGGACACATCACATTTTCCCCCCAAAAAACAGAGCTGTTTTTTGCAAAGTGCCTACTGGAGGATTTTGGCCTCTAGCTCAGCCGGCACATAGGGAAACCTAGCAAATGGGCACATTCCTGAAAACTAGACACCTAGGGTAATCCAAGATGGGGGACTTGTGGGGCTCTCACCAGGTTATGTTACCCAGAATCCTTTGCACACCTCAAAATTTGGCCAAACAAACACTTTTCCTCACATTTCGGTGACAGAAAGTACTGGAATCTGAGAGGGGCACAAATTTCCTTTCACACAGCATTTCCCCAAGTCTCTCGATAAAAATGGTACCTCACTTGCGTGGGTACACCTAGCACCCACGACAGGAGATGCCACAAAACTCAACATGGACACATCACATTTTTCCAAAGAAAACAGAGCTGTTTTTTGCAAAGTGCCTAGCTCTGGATTTTGGCCACTAGCTCAGCCGGCACCTAGGGAAACCTAGCAAACCTGCACATTTTTGAAAACTAGAGACCAAAGGGAATCCAAGATGGGGTGTCTTATGGGGCTCTCACCACTTTCTCTTACCCAGAATCCTTTGCAAACCTCAAAATTTGGCCCAAAAAACACTTTTTCCTCACATTTCGAAGACAGAACGTTCTGGAATCTGAGAGGAGCCACACATTTTCTTCCAACCAGCTTTCCCACAAGTCTTCCGATAAAAATGGTACTTCACTTGTATGGGTAGGCCTAGCGCCCACTACAGGAAATGTCACAAACCACAACGTGGACACATCATATTTTCCCCCAAAAAACAGAGCTGTTTTTTGTAAAGTGCTTACCTGAGGAATTTGGCCTCTAGCTCAGCAGGCACCAAGGGAAACCTAGCAAACCTGCACATTTCTGAAAACTAGACACCAAGGGGATTTCAAGATGGGGTGACTTGTGGGGCTCTAACCAGGTTCTTTTACCCACAATCCTGTGCAAACCTCAAAATTTGGCCCAAAAACCACTTTTTCCTCACATTTCAAAGAGAGAAAGTTCAGGAATCTGAGAGGAGCCACAAATTTCCTTCCACCCAGTGGTCGCCCAAGTCTCCCGATAAACATGGTGCCTCACTTGTGTGGGTAGGCCTTGCGCCTGTGACAGGAAATGCCCCAAAACACAACGTGGAAACATCACATTTTCCCAAAGAAAACAGAGCTTTTTTTGCAAAGTACCTAGCTGACGATTTTGGCCTTTAGCTCAGCCGGCACCTAGGGAAAACTAGCAAACCTGCACATTTTTGAAAACTAGACACCTGGGGAATCCAAGATGCGGTGAATTGTGGGGCTCTCAGCAAATTCTGTTACCTAGAATCTTTTACACACCTCAAAATTTAGCCCCAAAAAACGTTTTCCTCACATTTTGGTGACAGAAAGCTCTGTAACCTGAGAAGAAGAACACATTTTCTTCCACCCAGCGTTCCCATAAGTCTTGTGATAAAAATGGTACCTCACTTGTGTGGGTAGGCCTAGCGCTCACAACAGGAAATGCCCAAAAACACAAAGTGGACACTGCACATTTTCCCAAAGAAAACAGACCTGTTTTTTGCAAAGAGCCTAACTCTGGATTTGGGCCTCTAGATCAGCCACCATCTGGGAAACCCAGAAAACCTGCACATTTTTGAAAAGTAGACACCTAGGGGAATCCAAGATAGGGTGACTTGTGGGGCTCCCACCTGGTTCAGTTACCCAGAATCCTTTGCAAAGCTCAAAATCTGGGCAATCAAACACTTTTTCCTCACATTTCGATGACAGAAAGTTCTGGAATCTGAGAGGAGCCACAAATTTCCTTCTACCCAGCATTTCCCCAAGTCTCCCGATAAAAATGGTATCTCACTTGTGTGGGTAGACCTAGCACCCTCGACAGGAAATGCCCCACAACACAATGTGAACACTTCACATTTTCCCAAAGAAATCAGAGCTGTTTTTTGCAAAGTGTCTAGCTGTGGGTTTTGGCCACTAGCTCAGCCGGCACCTAGGGAAACTGAGCAAACCTGCACATTTTTTAAAACTAAAAACCTAGGGGAATCCAATATGGGTTAACTTGTGGGGCTCTTACCAGGTTCTCTTACCCACAATACTTTGCAAACCTCAAAATTTGGTCAAAAAACAACTTTTCCTCTGATTCGGTAACAGTAAGTTCTGGAATCTGAGAGAAGCCACAAATTTCCTTCCACCCAGCGTTCTACCAAGTCTCCCGATAAAAATGGTACCTCACTTGCGTGGGTAGGTCTAGCACCAACGACAGGACATGCCACAAAACACAACATGGACACATCACATTTTCCCCCAAAAAAACAGAGCTGTTTTTTGCAAAGTGCCTAGCTCTGGATTTTGGCCACTAGCTCAGCGGCACCTAGGGAAACCTAGCAAATATGCAATTTTTTTTTAAAACTACAGACCAAGGGGAATCCAAGATGTGGTGTCTTATGGGGCTCTCACCACTTTCTCTTACCCAGAATCCTTTGCAAACCTCAAAATTTGGCCAAAGAAATACTTTTTCCTCACATTTCAAAGACAGAAAGTTCTGGAATCTGAGAGGAGCCACAAATTTTCTTCCACCCAGCTTTCCCACAAGTCTTCCGATAAAAATGGTACTTCACTTGTATGGGTAGGCCTAGCGTCCGCGACAGGAAATGTCACAAACCACAACGTGGACACATCGCATTTTCCCCAAAAAAACAGAGCTGTTTTTTTGTTAAGTGCTTACCTGAGGATTTTGGCCTCTAGCTCAGCCGGCACCAAGGGAAACCTAGCAAACCTGATCATTTCTGAAAACTAGACACCAAGGGGATTTCAAGATGGGGTGACTTGTGGGGCTCTCACCAGGTTCTTTTACCCACAATCCTGTGCAAACCTCAAAATTTGGCCAAAAAAACACTTTTTCCTCACATTTCGAAGAGAGAAAGTTCTGGAATCTGAGAGGAGCCACAAATTTCCTTCCACCCAGTGGTCGCCCAAGTCTCCCGATAAACATGGTGCCTCACTTGTTTGGGTAGGCCTTGCGCCTGTGACAGGAAATGCCCCAAAACACAACGTGGAAACATCAAATTTTCCCAAAGAAAACAGAGCTTTTTTTGCAAAGTACCTAGCTGACGATTTTGGCCTCTAGCTCAGCCGGCACCTAGGGAAAACTAGCAAACCTGCACATTTTTGAAAACTAGACACCTGGGGAATACAAGATAGGGTGACTTGTGGGGCTCTCACCAGGTTCTGTTACCCAGAATCCTTTGCAAACCTCAAAATGTGGCCAAAAAACACTTTTTCCTCACATTTCTGTGACTGAAGGCTCTGGAATCTGAGAGAAGGCACAAGTTTCCTCCCACTTAGCGTTCCCCCAAGTCTCCCACTAAAAATGGAACCTCACTTGTGTGAATAGGCATAGCGCCTGCGACAGGAAATGCCAAATAAACCAAAGTGCACACATCACATTTTCCCAAAGAAAACAGACCTGTTTTTTGCAAAGTGCCTAGCTGTGGATTTTGGTCTCTAGATCAGCCGCTACCTAGGAAAAACTAGCAAACCTGTGCATTTTTTATAAGTAGACACTCTGGAGAATCCAAGATGGGGTGTCTTGTGGGGCTCTCACCTGGTTCTGTAACCCAGAATCCTTTGCAAACCTAAAAATCTGGCCAGTCAAACATTTTTTCCTCACATTTCAATGACAGAAAGTTCTGCAATCTGAGAGGAGCCACAGATTTTCTTCTACCCAGCCTTTCGCCAAGTCTCCTGATAAAAATGGTACTTCACTTGTGTGGGTAGACCTAGCACCCTCGACAGGAAATGCCCCAAAACACAACTTGGACACATCACATTTTCCCAAAGAAAACAAAGCTGTTTTTTGCAAAGTACCTAGCTGTGTATTTTGGTCTCTAGATCAGCCGCCACCTAGGGAAACCTAGCAAACCTGTGCATTTTTGAAAAGTAGACACTTGGGGAATCCAAGATGGGGTGGCCAGTGGGGCTCTCTCCAGGTTATCTTACCCACAATCCTTTGCAAACCTAAAAATTTGGCCAAAAAACAACTTTACCTCTGATTTTGGTGACAGAAAGTTCTGAAATCTGAGAGGAGCCACAAGTTTCCTTCCACCCTGCATCCCCCCGAGTCTCCCGATGAAACGTGGATACATCACATCTTCCCAAAGAAAACAGCTGTTTTTTGCAAAGTGCCTAGCTGTGGATTTTGGCCTCTAGATCAGCCGCCACCTAAGGAAACCCAGCAAACCTGTGCATTTTTGAAAACTACACACCTAGGCGAATCCAAGATGTGGTGAATTGTGGGGCTCTCACCAAGTTCTGTTACCCAGAATCCTTTGCAAACCTCAAAATTTAGCCTAGAAAACTTTTTCCCCAAATTTTAGCTGACAGAAAGCTCTGTAACCTGAGAGGAAGAATACATTTTCTTCCACCCAGCCTTCCCATAAGTCTTGTGACAAAAATTGTACCTCACTTGTGTGGGTAGGCCTAGCGCTCTCAACAGGAAATGCCAAAAAACACAAAGTGGACACTTCACATTTTCCCAAAGAAAACAGACCTGTTTATTGCAAAGTGCCTACCTTTGGATTTGAGCCTCTAGATCAGCCACCATCTGGGAAACCCAGCAAACCTGTAAATTTTTTAAAAGAAGACACCTAGGGGAATCCAAGATGGGGTGACACATGGGGCTCTCACCTGGTTCTGTTACCCAGAATACTTTGCAAAGCTCAAAATGTGGCCAATCAAACACTTTTTCCTTATATTTCGATGACAGAAAGTTCTAGAATCTGAGAGGAGCCACAAATTTCCTTCTACCCAGCATTTCCCCAAGTCTCCCGATAAAAATGGTTTCTCACTTGTGTGGGTAGACCTAGCACCCTCGACAGGAAATGCCCCACAACACATCGTGGACACTTCACATTTTCCCAAAGAAAAGAGTTGTTTTTTGCAAAGTGCCTAGCTGTGGATTTTGGCCACTAGCTCAGCCGGCACCTAGGGAAACCGAGCAAGCCTGCACATTTTTTAAAACTAGACACCTAGGGGAATCCAATATGGGTTAACTTGAGGTGCTCTTACCAGGTTCTGTTACCCACAATCCTTTGCAAACCTCAAAATGTTGTCAAAAAAACAACTTTTCCTCTGATTTCGGTTACAGACAGTTCTGGAATCTGAGAGAAGCCACAAATTTCCTTCCACCCAGCGTTCTGCCAAGTCTCCCGATAAAAATGGTACCTCACTAGTGTGGGTAGGCCTAGCATCCGTGACAGGACATGCCACAAAACACAACGTGGACACATCACATTTTCAGTCAAAAAAACAGAGCTATTTTTTGCAAAGTTCCTACCGGAGGATTTTGGCCTCTAGCTCTGCCGACACCTAGGGAAACCTAGCAAACCTGCACATTTCGGAAAACTAGACACCTAGTGGAATCCAGAATGGGGTGTCTTGGGGGGCTCTCACCAGGTTCTATTACCCACAATCCTTTGCAAACCTCAAAATTTGGCCCACAAAACACTTTTTCCTCACATTTAGATGACTGAAAGTTCTGGAATCTGAGAGGAGCCATAAATTTCCTTCCACTCAGCGGTCGCTCAAGTCTCCCGATAAAAATGGTACCTCACTTGTGTGGGTAGGCCTAGCATCCGCGACAGGAAATGCCCCAAAACACTACATGGAAACATCACATTTTCCCAAAGAAAACAGAGCTTTTTTTTGCAAAGTACCTAGCTGACGAATTTGGCCTCTAGATCAGCCGGCACCTAGGGAAACCGAGCAAACATGCACATTTTTGAAAATGAGACACCTAGGGGAATCCAAATGGGGTGACTTTTGGGGCTCTCACCAGGTTCTGTTACCCAGAATCCTTTCCAAACCTCAAAATTTGGCCAAAGAAACACTTTTTCCTCACATTTTGGTGACAAAGAGTCCTGAAATCTGAGAGGAGCCACAAATTTCATTCCACCCAGCGTTTCCCCAAGTCTCCCGATAAAAATGGCACCTCACTGGTGTGGGTAGACCTAGCACCAAGAACAGGAAATGCCCCAAAACGCTACGTGGATACATCACATCTTCCCAAAGAAAACAGCTGTTTTTTGCAAAGTGCCTAGCTGTGGATTTTGGCCTCTAGATCGGCCGACACCTAAGTAAACCCAGCAAACCTGTGCATTTTTGAAAACTAGACAGCTAGGCAAATCCAAGATGCAGTGAATTGTGGGGCTCTCACCAAGTTCTGTTACCTAGAATCTTTTGCACACCTCAAAATTTAGCCCAAAATAACTTTTTCCTCACTTTTTGGTGACAGAAGGCTCTGTAACCTGAGAGGAAGAACACATTTTTTTCCACCCAGCGTTCCCATAAGTCTCGTGATAAAAATGGTACCTCACTTGTGTGGGTAGGCCTAGCGCTCGCAACAGGAAATGCCCAAAAACACAAAGTGGACACTTCACATTTTCCCAAAGAAAACAGACCTGTTTTTTGCAAAGTGCCTAACTTTGGATTTGGGCCTCTAGATCAGCCACCATCTGGGAAACCCAGCATACCTACACATTTTTGAAAAGTAGACACCTGGGGAATCCAAGATAGGGTGACTTGTGGGGCTCCCACCTGGTTCTGTTACCCAGAATCCTTTGCAAACCTCAAAACGTGGCCAAAAAAACACCTTTTCCTCACATTTCTGTGACAGAAGGCTCTGGAATCTGAGAGAAGGCACAAGTTTCCTCCCACCCAGCGTTCCCCCAAGTCTCCCACTAAAAATGGTACCTCACTTGTGTGAATAGGCATAGCGCCTGCTACAGGAAATGCCAAAAAAAACAAAGTGCACACATCACATTTTCCCAAAGAAAACAGACCTGTTTTTTGCAAAGTGATTAGCTGTGGATTTTGGTCTGTAGATCAGACGCCACCTATGGAAACCTAGCAAACCTGTGCATTTTTAATAAGCAGACACTTAGGGGAATCCAAGATGGGGTGTCTTGTGGGGCTCTCACCTGGTTCTGTTACCAAGAATCCTTTGCAAACCTCAAAATTTGGCCAATCAAAAACATTTTCCTCACATTTCGATGACAGAAAGTTCTGCAATCTGAGAGGAGCCACAAATTTCCTTCTACCCAGCCTTTCGCCAAGTCTCCCGATAAAAATGGTACTTCACTTGTGTGGGTAGACCTAGCACCTTCAACAGGAAATGCGCCAAAACACAAGGTGGACACATGACATTTTCCCAAAGAAAAGAGAGCTATTTTTTGCAAAGTGCCTAGCTGTGTATTTTGGTCTCTAGATCAGCCGCCACCTAGGGAAACCTAGCAAACCTGTGCATTTTTTAAAAGTAGACACCTAGGGGAATCCAATATGGGGTGTCTTGTGGGCCTCTCACCTGGTTCTGTTACCCAGAATCCTTTGCAAACCTCAAAATTTGTCCCAAAAAACACTTTTTCCTCACATTTCGATGACAGAAAGTTCTGGAATCTGAGAGGAGCCACACATTTCCTTCTACCCAGCATGTCCCCAAGTCTCCCGATAAAAATGGTATCTCACTTGTGTGGGTAGATCTAGCACCCTTGACAGGAAATGCCCCACAACACAACGTGGACACTTCATATTTTTCCAAAGAAAACAAAGCTGTTCTTTGCAAAGTGCCTAGCTGTGGATTTTGGCCACTGGCTCAGCTGGCACCTAGGGAAACCGAGCAAACCTGCACATCTTCTAAAACTAGACACCTAGGGGAATCCAATATGGGTTAACTTGTGGGGCTCTTACCATTTTCTGTTACCCACAATCCTTTGCAAACCTCAAAGGTTGCTCAAAAAAACAATTTTTCCTCTGATTTCGGTGACAGAAAGTTCTGGAATCTCAGAGAAGCCACAAATTTCCTTCCACCCAGCGTTCTGCCAAGTCTCCTGATAAAAATGGTAGCTCACTTGTGCGGGTAGGCCTAGCACCTGTGACAGGACATGCCACAAAACACAACGTGGACGAATCACATTTTCCGCCCAAAAAAACAGAGCTGTTTTTTGCAAAGTGCCTACTGCAAGATTTTGGCGTCTAGCTCAGCCTGCACGTACGGAAACCTAGCAAACCTGCACATTCCTGAAAACTAGACACCTAGGGGAATCCAAAATGGGGTGTCTTGGGGGGGCTCTCACCAGTTCCTGTTACGCAGAATCCTTTGCACACCTCAAAATTTTGCAAAACAAACACATTTCCTCATATTTTGGTGACAGAACGTACTGGAATCTGAGAGGAGCCACAAATTTCCTTTCACACAGCATTTCCCCAAGTCTCCCGATGAAAATGGTACCTCACGTGCATGGGTACACCTATCACCCACGACAGGAGATGCCACAAAACACAACATGGACACATCACATTTTTCCAAAAAAAAACAGAGCTGTTTTTTGCAAAGTGCCTAGCTCTGGATTTTGGCCTCAAGCTCAGCCGGCACCTAGGGAAACCTAGCAAACCTGCACATTTTTTAAAACTAGACACCAAGGGGAATCCAAGATGGGGTGTCTTGTGGGGCTCTCATCGCTTTCTCTTACTCAGAATCCTTTGCAAACCTCAAAATTTGGCCAAAAAAACACCTTTTCTTCTGATTCGGTGACAGAAAGTTCTGGAATCTGAGAGGAGCCACAAATTTCCTTCCACCCAGCTTTCCCACAAGTCTCCCGATAAAAATGGAACCCTACTTGTGTGGGTAGACCTAGCACCCACAACAGGAAAGGCCCCAAAACACAACGTGGATACATCACATCTACCCAAAGAAAACAGCTTTTTTTTGCAAAGTGCCTAGTTGTAGATTTTCGCCTCTAGATCAGCCGCCACCTAAGGAAACCCAGCAAACCTGTGCATTTTTTAAAACTACACACGTAGGCGAATCCAAGATGTGGTGAATTGTGGGGCTCTCACCAAGTTTTGTTCCCCAAAATCCTTTGCAAACCTCAAAATTTAGCCCAAAAAAACTTTTTCCTCACATTTTGGTCACAGAAAGCTCTGTAACCTGAGAGGAAGAATACATTTTCTTCTACCCAGCGTTCCCATAAGTCTTGTGATAAAAATGGCACCTCACTTGTGTGGGTAGGCCTAGGACTCACAACAGGAAATGCCCAAAAACACAAAGTGGACACTTCACATTTTCCCAAAGAAAACAGAACTGTTTTTTGCAAAGTGCCTACCTTTTGGATTCAGGCCTCTAGATCAGCCACCATCTGGGAAACCCAGCAAACATGCACATTTTTGAAAAGTAGATACCTAGGGGAATCCAAGATGGGGTGAGTGGTGGGGCTCTCGCCTGGTTTTGTTACCCAGAATCCTTTCCAACCTCAAAATTTGGCCAATCAAACACTTTTTCCTCACATTTCGAAGACAGAAAGTTCTGCAATCTGAGAGGAGCCACAAATTTCCTTCTACCCAGCCTTTCGCCAAGTCTCCCGATAAAAATGGTACTTCACTTGTGTGGGTAGACCTAGCAACTTCAACAGGAAATGCCCCAAAACACAACGTGGACACATCACATTTTCCCAAAGAAAAGAGAGCTATTTTTTGCAAAGTGCCTAGCTGTGTATTTTGGTCTCTAGATCAGCCGCCACCTAGGGAAACCTAGGAAACCTGTGCATTTTTTAAAAGTAGACACCTAGGGGAATCCAAGATGGGGTGTCTTGTGGGCCTCTCACCTGGTTCTGTTACCCAGAATCCTTTGCAAACCTCAAAATTTGGCCCAAAAAACACTTTTTCCTCACATTTCGATGACAGAAAGTTCTGGAACCTGAGAGGAGCCACACATTTCCTTCTACCCAGCATGTCCCCAAGTCTCCCGATAAAAATGGTATCTCACTTGAGTGGGAAGACCTAGCACCCTTGACAGGAAATGCCCCACAACACAACGTGGACACTTCATATTTTCCCAAACAAAGCAGAGCTGTTCTTTGCAAAGTGCCTAGCTGTGGATTTTGGCCACTAACTCAGCTGGCACCTAGGGAAACCGAGCAAACCTGCACATCTTCTAAAACTAGACACCTAGGGGAATCCAATATGGGTTAACTTGTGGGGCTCTTACCAGTTTCTGTTACCCACAATCCTTTGCAAACCTCAAAGGTTGCTCAAAAAAACAACTTTTCCTCTGATTTTGGTGACAGAAAGTTCTGGAATCTGAGAGAAGCCATAAATTTCCTTACACACAGCGTTCTACCAAGTCTCCCGATAAAAATGGTACCTCACTTGTGTGGGTAGGCCTAGAACCCGTGACAGGACATGCCACAAAACACAACCTGGACACATCACATTTTCCCAAAAAAAAACAGAGCTGTTTTTTGCAAAGTTCCTACCGGAGGATTTTGGCCTCTAGCTCAGCTGGCACCTAGGGAAAACTAGCAAACCTGCACATTTCTGAAAACTAGACACCTAGGGGAATCCTGAATTGGGTGTCTTGTGGGGCTCTCACCAGGTTCTGTTACCCACAATCCTTTGCAAACCTCAAAATTAGGCCCAAAAAACACTTTTTCCACACATTTCGATGACTGAAAGTTCTGGAATCTGAGAGGAGCCATAAATTTCCTTCCACCCAGCGGTCACTCAAGTCTCCCGATAAAAATGGTGCCTCACTTGTGTGGGTAGGTCTGGTGCCCGCGACAGGAAATGCCCCAAAACACAACGTGGAAACATCACTTTTTCCCAAAGAAAACAGAGCTATTTTTGCAAAGTACCTAGCTGACGATTTTGGCCTCTAGCTCAGCCGGCACCTAGGGAAACCGAGAAAACATGCAAATGTTTGAAAATCAGACACCTAGGGGAATCCAAGATGGGGTGACTTTTGGGGCTCTCACCAGGTTAGGTTAACCAGAATCCTTTGCAAACCTCAAAATTTGGCCAAAGAAAAACCTTTTTCCTCACATTTTGGTGACAGAGAGTCCTAAAATCGGAGAGGAGCCACAAATTTCATTCCACCCAGCGTTTCCCCAAGTCTCCCGATAAAAATGGTACCTCACTGGTGTGGGTAGACCTAGCAACAACGACAGGAAATGCCCCAAAATACAACGTGGATACATCACATCTTCCCAAAGAAAACAGCAGTTTTTTGCAAAGTGCTTAGCTGTGGATTTTGGCCTCTAGATCAGCCGCCACCTAAATAAACCCAGCAAACCTGTGCATTTTTGAAAACTACACACCTAGGCGAATCCAAGATGGGTTAACTTGTGGGGCTCTTACCAGGTTCTGTTACCCACAATCCTTTGCAAACCTCAAAATTTGGCCAAAAAAACAACTTTTCCTCTGATTTCGGTGACAGAAAGTTCTGGAATCTGAGAGAACTCACAAATTTCCTTCCACCCAGCGTTCTGCCAAGTCTCCCGATAAAAATGGTACCTCACTTGTGTGGGTAGGCCTAGCATCTGCGACAGGACATGCCACAAAACACAACGTGGACAAATCACATTTATTTTCCGCCCAAAAAAACAGAGCTGTTTTTTGCAAAGTGCCTACTGGAGGATTTTGGCGTCTAGCTCAGCCGGCATGTAGCGAAACCTAGCAAACCTGCACATTCCTGAAAACTAGACACGTAGGGGAATCCAAAATGGGGTGTCTTGGGGGGCTCTCACCAGGTCCTGTTACGCAGAATCCTTTGCACACCTCAAAATTTGGCCAAACAAACACATTTCCTCATATTCTGGTAACAGAACGTACTGGAATCTGAGAGGAGCCACGAATTTCCTTTCACACAGCATTTCCCCAAGTCTCCTGATGAAAATGGTACCTCACGTGCGTGGGTACACCTAGCACCCACGACAGGAGATGCCACAAAACACAACATGGACACATCACATTTTTCCAAAAAAAACAGAGCTGTTTTTTGCAAAGTGCCTAGCTCTGGATTTTGGCCACTATCTCAGCCGGCACCTAGGGAAACCTAGCAAACCTGCAAATTTTTGAAAACTAGACACCAAGGGGAATCCAAAATGGGGTGTCTTGTGGGCTCTCATCACTTTCTCCTACTCAGAATCCTTTGCAAACCTCAAAATTTGGCCCAAAATACACCTTTTCCTCTGATTTTGGTGACAGAAAGTTCTGCAATCTGAGAGGAGCCACAAATGTCCTTCTACCCAGCCTTTCGCCAAGTCTCCCGATAAAAATGGTGCTTCACTTGTGTGGGTAGACCTAGCACCTTCAACAGGAAATGCCCCAAAACACAACGTGGACACATCACATTTTCCCAAAGAAAAGAGAGCTATTTTTTGCAAAGTGCCTAGCTGTGTATTTTGGTCTCTAGATCAGCCGCCACCTAGGGAAACCTAGCAAACCTGTGCATTTTTTAAAAGTAGACACCTAGGGGAATCCAAGATGGGGTGTCTTGTGGGCCTCTCACCTGGTTCTGTTACCCAGAATCCTTTGCAAACCTCAAAATGTGGCCCAAAAACACTTTTTCCTCACATTTCGATGACAGAAAGTTCTGGAATCTGAGAGGAGCCACACATTTCCTTCTATCCAGCATGTCCCCAAGTCTCCCGATAAAAATTGTATCTCACTTGAGTGGGAAGACCTAGCACCCTTGACAGGAAATGCCCCACAACACAACGTGGACACTTCATATTTTCCCAAAGAAAACAGAGCTGTTCTTTGCAAAGTGCCTAGCTGTGGATTTTGGCCACTAACTCAGCTGGCACCTAGGGAAACCGAGCAAACCTGCACATCTTCTAAAACTAGACACCTAGGGGAATCCAATATGGGTTAACTTGTGGGGCTCTTACCAGTTTCTGTTACCCACAATCCTTTGCAAACCTCAAAGGTTGCTCAAAAAAACAACTTTTCCTCTGATTTCGGTGACAGAAAGTTCTGGAATCTGAGAGAAGCCATAAATTTCCTTACACGCAGCGTTCTACCAAGTCTCCCGATAAAAATGGTACCTCACTTGTGTGGGTAGGCCTAGAACCCGTGACAGGACATGCCACAAAACACAACCTGGACACATCACATTTTCCCCAAAAAAAACAGAGCTGTTTTTTGCAAAGTTCCTACCAGAGGATTTTGGCCTCTAGCTCAGCCGCCACCTAGGGAAACCTAGCAAGCCTGTGCATTTTTTAAAAGCAGACGCTTAGGGGAATCCAAGATGGGGTGTCTTGTGGGGCTCTCACCTGGTTCTGATACCCAGAATCCTTTGCAAACCTCAAAATTTGTCCAATCAAACACTTTTTTCTCACATTTCGATGACAGAAAGTTCTGCAATCTGAGAGGAGCCACAAATTCCCTTCTACCCAGCGTTTCCCCAAGTCTCCCGATAAAAATGGTACTTCACTTGTGTGGGTAGACATAGGACCCTCGACAGGAAATGCTCCAAAACACAACGTGGACACATCACATTTTCCCAAAGAAAACAGAGCTGTTTTTTGCAAAGTGCCTAGCTATGTATTTTGGTCTCTATATCAGCCGCCACCTAGGGAAACCTAGCAAACCTGTGCATTTTTGAAAAGTAGACACCTAGGGGGATCCAAGATGGGGGGTCTTGTGGGGCTCTCACCTGGTTCTGTTACCCAGAATCATTTGCAAACCTCAAAATTTGGACAATCAAACACTTTTTCCTCACATTTCGATTACAGAAAGTTCTGCAATCTGAGAGGAGCCACAAATTTCCTTCTACCCAGCATTTCGCCAAGTCTCCCGATAAAAATGGTGCTTCACTTGTGTGGGTAGACCTAGCACCCTCGACAGGAAATGCCCCAAAACACAACGTGGACACATCACTTTGTCCCAAAGAAAACAGAGCTGTTTTTTGCAAAATGCTTAGCTGTGGATTTTGGCCCCTAACTCAACCGGCACCTAGGGAAACTGAGCAAACCTGCACATTTTTGACAAATAGACACCTAGGGGAATCCAAGATAGGGTGGCCTGTGGGGCTCTCACCAGGTTATCTTACCCACAATCCTTTGCAAACCTCAAAATTTGGCCAAAAAATCACCTTTTCCTCTGATTTCGGTGACAGAGAGTTCTGAAATCTGAGAGGAGCCACAAATTTCCTTCCAGCCTGCATTCCCCCGTAGTCTCCCGATGAAAATTTCATCCTACTTGTGTGGGTAGACCTAGCACCGACGACAGGAAACGCCCCAAAACACAACGTGGATACATCACATCTTCCCAAAGAAACAGCTGTTTTTTGCAAAGTGCTTGGATGTAGATTTTGGCCTCTAGATCAGCCGCCACCTAAGGAAATCCAGCAAACCTGTGCATTTTTTAAAACGACACACCTAGGTGAATCCAAGATGTGGTGAATTGTGGGGCTCTCACCAAGTTCTGTTACCCAGAATCCTTTGCAAACCTCAACATTTAGCCCAAAAAAACTTTTTCCTCACATTTTGGTGACAGAAAGCTCTGTAACCTGAGAGGAAGAATACATTTTCTTCCTCCCAGCGTTCCCATAAGTCTCGTGATAATAATAGTACCTCACTTGTGTGGGTAGGCCTAGCGCTCGCAACAGGAAATGCCCAAAAACACAAAGTGGACACTTCACATTTTCCCAAAGAAAACAGACCTGTTTTTTGCAAAGTGACTACCTTTGGATTTGGGCCTCTAGATCAGCCACCATCTGGGAAACCCAGCAAACAAGCAAATTTTTTAAAACCAGACACCTAGGGGAATCCAATATGGGTTACCTTGCAGTGGCTCTTACCAGGTTCTGTTACCCACAATCCTTTGCAAACCTCAAAAGTTGGCAAAAAAAAACAACTTTTCCTCTGATTTCGGTGACAGAAAGTACTGGAGTCTGAGAGAAGCCATAAATTTCCTTCCACCCAGCATTCTGCCAAGTCTCCCGATAAAAATGGTACCTCACTTGTATGGGTAGGCCTAGCACCCATGACAGGACATGCCACAAAACACAACGTGGACACATCACATTTTCCCAAAAAAAACAGAGCTGTGTTTTGCAAAGTTCCTACTGGAGGATTTTGGCCTCTACCTCAGGCCACCTAGGGAAACCTAACAAACCTGCACATTTCTGAAAACTAGACATCTAGGGGAATCCAGAATTGGGTGTCTTGGGGGCTCTCACCAGGTTCTGTTACCCACAATCCTTTGCAAACCTCAAAATTTGGCCCAAAAAACACTTTTTCCTCACATTTCGATGACTGAAAGTTCTGGAATCTGAGAGGAGCCATAAATTTCCTTCCACCCAGCGGTCGCTCAAGTCTCCCGATTAACATGGTGCCTCACTTGTGTGGGTAGGTCTGGTGCCCGCGACAGGAAATGCCCCAAAACACAACGTGCAAACATCACATTTTCCCAAAGAAAACAGAGCTTTTTTTGCAAAGTAGCTTGCTGAAGATTTTGGCATCTAGCTCAGCCCGCACCTAGGGAAACCGAGCAAACATGCACATTTTTGAAAATGAGACACCTAGGGGAATCCAAGATGGGGTGGCTTTTGGGGCTCTCACCAGGTTAGGTTACCCAGAATCCTTTGCAAACCTAAAAATTTGGCCAAAGAAACACTTTTTCCTCACATTTTGGTGACAGAGAGTCCTAAAATCGGAGAGGAGCCACAAATTTCATTCCACCCAGCGTTTCCCCAAGTCTCCCGATAAAAATGGTACCTCACTGGTGTGGGTAGACCTAGCAACAACGACAGGAAATGCCCCAAAATACAACGTGGATACATCACATCTTCCCAAAGAAAACAGCAGTTTTTTGCAAAGTGCTTAGCTGTGGATTTTGGCCTCTAGATCAGCCGCCACCTAAATAAACCCAGCAAACCTGTGCATTTTTGAAAACTACACACCTAGGCGAATCCAAGATGGGTTAACTTGTGGGGCTCTTACCAGGTTCTGTTACCCACAATCCTTTGCAAACCTCAAAATTTGGCCAAAAAAACAACTTTTCCTCTGATTTCGGTGACAGAAAGTTCTGGAATCTGAGAGAACTCACAAATTTCCTTCCACCCAGCGTTCTGCCAAGTCTCCCGATAAAAATGGTACCTCACTTGTGTGGGTAGGCCTAGCATCTGCGACAGGACATGCCACAAAACACAACGTGGACAAATCACATTTATTTTCCGCCCAAAAAAACAGAGCTGTTTTTTGCAAAGTGCCTACTGGAGGATTTTGGCGTCTAGCTCAGCCGGCATGTAGCGAAACCTAGCAAACCTGCACATTCCTGAAAACTAGACACGTAGGGGAATCCAAAATGGGGTGTCTTGGGGGGCTCTCACCAGGTCCTGTTACGCAGAATCCTTTGCACACCTCAAAATTTGGCCAAACAAACACATTTCCTCATATTCTGGTAACAGAACGTACTGGAATCTGAGAGGAGCCACGAATTTCCTTTCACACAGCATTTCCCCAAGTCTCCTGATGAAAATGGTACCTCACGTGCGTGGGTACACCTAGCACCCACGACAGGAGATGCCACAAAACACAACATGGACACATCACATTTTTCCAAAAAAAACAGAGCTGTTTTTTGCAAAGTGCCTAGCTCTGGATTTTGGCCACTATCTCAGCCGGCACCTAGGGAAACCTAGCAAACCTGCAAATTTTTGAAAACTAGACACCAAGGGGAATCCAAAATGGGGTGTCTTGTGGGCTCTCATCACTTTCTCCTACTCAGAATCCTTTGCAAACCTCAAAATTTGGCCCAAAATACACCTTTTCCTCTGATTTTGGTGACAGAAAGTTCTGCAATCTGAGAGGAGCCACAAATGTCCTTCTACCCAGCCTTTCGCCAAGTCTCCCGATAAAAATGGTGCTTCACTTGTGTGGGTAGACCTAGCACCTTCAACAGGAAATGCCCCAAAACACAACGTGGACACATCACATTTTCCCAAAGAAAAGAGAGCTATTTTTTGCAAAGTGCCTAGCTGTGTATTTTGGTCTCTAGATCAGCCGCCACCTAGGGAAACCTAGCAAACCTGTGCATTTTTTAAAAGTAGACACCTAGGGGAATCCAAGATGGGGTGTCTTGTGGGCCTCTCACCTGGTTCTGTTACCCAGAATCCTTTGCAAACCTCAAAATGTGGCCCAAAAACACTTTTTCCTCACATTTCGATGACAGAAAGTTCTGGAATCTGAGAGGAGCCACACATTTCCTTCTATCCAGCATGTCCCCAAGTCTCCCGATAAAAATTGTATCTCACTTGAGTGGGAAGACCTAGCACCCTTGACAGGAAATGCCCCACAACACAACGTGGACACTTCATATTTTCCCAAAGAAAACAGAGCTGTTCTTTGCAAAGTGCCTAGCTGTGGATTTTGGCCACTAACTCAGCTGGCACCTAGGGAAACCGAGCAAACCTGCACATCTTCTAAAACTAGACACCTAGGGGAATCCAATATGGGTTAACTTGTGGGGCTCTTACCAGTTTCTGTTACCCACAATCCTTTGCAAACCTCAAAGGTTGCTCAAAAAAACAACTTTTCCTCTGATTTCGGTGACAGAAAGTTCTGGAATCTGAGAGAAGCCATAAATTTCCTTACACGCAGCGTTCTACCAAGTCTCCCGATAAAAATGGTACCTCACTTGTGTGGGTAGGCCTAGAACCCGTGACAGGACATGCCACAAAACACAACCTGGACACATCACATTTTCCCCAAAAAAAACAGAGCTGTTTTTTGCAAAGTTCCTACCAGAGGATTTTGGCCTCTAGCTCAGCCGCCACCTAGGGAAACCTAGCAAGCCTGTGCATTTTTTAAAAGCAGACGCTTAGGGGAATCCAAGATGGGGTGTCTTGTGGGGCTCTCACCTGGTTCTGATACCCAGAATCCTTTGCAAACCTCAAAATTTGTCCAATCAAACACTTTTTTCTCACATTTCGATGACAGAAAGTTCTGCAATCTGAGAGGAGCCACAAATTCCCTTCTACCCAGCGTTTCCCCAAGTCTCCCGATAAAAATGGTACTTCACTTGTGTGGGTAGACATAGGACCCTCGACAGGAAATGCTCCAAAACACAACGTGGACACATCACATTTTCCCAAAGAAAACAGAGCTGTTTTTTGCAAAGTGCCTAGCTATGTATTTTGGTCTCTATATCAGCCGCCACCTAGGGAAACCTAGCAAACCTGTGCATTTTTGAAAAGTAGACACCTAGGGGGATCCAAGATGGGGGGTCTTGTGGGGCTCTCACCTGGTTCTGTTACCCAGAATCATTTGCAAACCTCAAAATTTGGACAATCAAACACTTTTTCCTCACATTTCGATTACAGAAAGTTCTGCAATCTGAGAGGAGCCACAAATTTCCTTCTACCCAGCATTTCGCCAAGTCTCCCGATAAAAATGGTGCTTCACTTGTGTGGGTAGACCTAGCACCCTCGACAGGAAATGCCCCAAAACACAACGTGGACACATCACTTTGTCCCAAAGAAAACAGAGCTGTTTTTTGCAAAATGCTTAGCTGTGGATTTTGGCCCCTAACTCAACCGGCACCTAGGGAAACTGAGCAAACCTGCACATTTTTGACAAATAGACACCTAGGGGAATCCAAGATAGGGTGGCCTGTGGGGCTCTCACCAGGTTATCTTACCCACAATCCTTTGCAAACCTCAAAATTTGGCCAAAAAATCACCTTTTCCTCTGATTTCGGTGACAGAGAGTTCTGAAATCTGAGAGGAGCCACAAATTTCCTTCCAGCCTGCATTCCCCCGTAGTCTCCCGATGAAAATTTCATCCTACTTGTGTGGGTAGACCTAGCACCGACGACAGGAAACGCCCCAAAACACAACGTGGATACATCACATCTTCCCAAAGAAACAGCTGTTTTTTGCAAAGTGCTTGGATGTAGATTTTGGCCTCTAGATCAGCCGCCACCTAAGGAAATCCAGCAAACCTGTGCATTTTTTAAAACGACACACCTAGGTGAATCCAAGATGTGGTGAATTGTGGGGCTCTCACCAAGTTCTGTTACCCAGAATCCTTTGCAAACCTCAACATTTAGCCCAAAAAAACTTTTTCCTCACATTTTGGTGACAGAAAGCTCTGTAACCTGAGAGGAAGAATACATTTTCTTCCTCCCAGCGTTCCCATAAGTCTCGTGATAATAATAGTACCTCACTTGTGTGGGTAGGCCTAGCGCTCGCAACAGGAAATGCCCAAAAACACAAAGTGGACACTTCACATTTTCCCAAAGAAAACAGACCTGTTTTTTGCAAAGTGACTACCTTTGGATTTGGGCCTCTAGATCAGCCACCATCTGGGAAACCCAGCAAACAAGCAAATTTTTTAAAACCAGACACCTAGGGGAATCCAATATGGGTTACCTTGCAGTGGCTCTTACCAGGTTCTGTTACCCACAATCCTTTGCAAACCTCAAAAGTTGGCAAAAAAAAACAACTTTTCCTCTGATTTCGGTGACAGAAAGTACTGGAGTCTGAGAGAAGCCATAAATTTCCTTCCACCCAGCATTCTGCCAAGTCTCCCGATAAAAATGGTACCTCACTTGTATGGGTAGGCCTAGCACCCATGACAGGACATGCCACAAAACACAACGTGGACACATCACATTTTCCCAAAAAAAACAGAGCTGTGTTTTGCAAAGTTCCTACTGGAGGATTTTGGCCTCTACCTCAGGCCACCTAGGGAAACCTAACAAACCTGCACATTTCTGAAAACTAGACATCTAGGGGAATCCAGAATTGGGTGTCTTGGGGGCTCTCACCAGGTTCTGTTACCCACAATCCTTTGCAAACCTCAAAATTTGGCCCAAAAAACACTTTTTCCTCACATTTCGATGACTGAAAGTTCTGGAATCTGAGAGGAGCCATAAATTTCCTTCCACCCAGCGGTCGCTCAAGTCTCCCGATTAACATGGTGCCTCACTTGTGTGGGTAGGTCTGGTGCCCGCGACAGGAAATGCCCCAAAACACAACGTGCAAACATCACATTTTCCCAAAGAAAACAGAGCTTTTTTTGCAAAGTAGCTTGCTGAAGATTTTGGCATCTAGCTCAGCCCGCACCTAGGGAAACCGAGCAAACATGCACATTTTTGAAAATGAGACACCTAGGGGAATCCAAGATGGGGTGGCTTTTGGGGCTCTCACCAGGTTAGGTTACCCAGAATCCTTTGCAAACCTAAAAATTTGGCCAAAGAAACACTTTTTCCTCACATTTTGGTGACAGAGAGTCCTGAAATCTGAGAGGAGCCACAAATTTCATTCCACCCAGCGTTTCCCCAAGTCTCCCGATAAAAATGGCACCTCACTGGTGTGGGTAGACCTAGCACCAACGACAGGAAATGCCCCAAAATGCAACGTGGCTACATCACATCTTCCCAAAGAAAACAGTTGTTTTTTGCAAAGTGCCTAGCTGTGGATTTTGGCCTCTAGATCGGCCACCACCTAAGGAAACCCAGCAAACCTGTGCATTTTTTAAAACTACACAGCTAGGCGAATCCAAGATGCGGTGAATTGTGGGGCTCTCACCAAGTTCTGTTACCAAGAATTCTTTGCAAACCTCAAAATTTAGCCCAAAAAAACTTTTTCCTCACATTTTGGTGACAGAAAGCTCTGTAACCTGAGAGGAAGAATACATTTTCTTCCACCCAGTGTTCCCATAAGCCTTGTGATAAAAATGGTACCTCACTTGTGTGGGTAGGCCTTGCGCTCGCAACAGGAAATGCCCAAAAACACAAAGTGGACACTTCACATTTTCCCAAAGAAAACAGACCTGTTTTTTGCAAAGTGCCTAGCTTTGGATTTGGGCCCCTAGATCAGCAACCATCTGGGAAACCCAGCAAACCTGCACATTTTTGAAAAGTAGACACCTAGGGGAATCCAAGATGGGGTGACTTGTGGGGCTTTCACCTGGTTCTGTTACCCAGAATCCTTAGCAAAGCTCAAAATTTGGGCAATCAAACACTTTTTCCTCACATTTCGATTACAGAAAGTTCTGCAATCTGAGAGGAGCCACAAATTTCCTTCTACCCAGCATTTCGCCAAGTCTCCCGATAAAAATGGTGCTTCACTTGTGTGGGTAGACCTAGCACCCTCGACAGGAAATGCCCCAAAACACAACGTGGACACATCACTTTGTCCCAAAGAAAACAGAGCTGTTTTTTGCAAAATGCTTAGCTGTGGATTTTGGCCCCTAACTCAACCGGCACCTAGGGAAACTGAGCAAACCTGCACATTTTTGACAAATAGACACCTAGGGGAATCCAAGATAGGGTGGCCTGTGGGGCTCTCACCAGGTTATCTTACCCACAATCCTTTGCAAACCTCAAAATTTGGCCAAAAAAACACCTTTTCCTCTGATTTCGGTGACAGAGAGTTCTGAAATCTGAGAGGAGCCACAAATTTCCTTCCAGCCTGCATTCCCCCGTAGTCTCCCGATGAAAATGGCATCCTACTTGTGTGGGTAGACCTAGCACCGACGACAGGAAACGCCCCAAAACACAACGTGGATACATCACATCTTCCCAAAGAAACAGTTGTTTTTTGCAAAGTGCTTGGATGTAGATTTTGGCCTCTAGATCAGCCGCCACCTAAGGAAATCCAGCAAACCTGTGCATTTTTTAAAACGACACACCTAGGTGAATCCAAGATGTGGTGAATTGTGGGGCTCTCACCAAGTTCTGTTACCCAGAATCCTTTGCAAACCTCAACATTTAGCCCAAAAAAACTTTTTCCTCACATTTTGGTGACAGAAAGCTCTGTAACCTGAGAGGAAGAATACATTTTCTTCCTCCCAGCGTTCCCATAAGTCTCGTGATAATAATAGTACCTCACTTGTGTGGGTAGGCCTAGCGCTCGCAACAGGAAATGCCCAAAAACACAAAGTGGACACTTCACATTTTCCCAAAGAAAACAGACCTGTTTTTTGCAAAGTGACTACCTTTGGATTTGGGCCTCTAGATCAGCCACCATCTGGGAAACCCAGCAAACAAGCAAATTTTTTAAAAGTAGACACCTAGGGGAATCCAAGATGGGGTGACTTGTGGGGCTCCCACCTTGTTCTGTTACCCAGAATCCTTTGCAAAGCTCAAAATTTGGCCAATCCAACACTTTTTCCTCACATTTCGATGACAGAAAGTTCTGGAATCTGAGAGGAGCCACACATATCCTTCTACCCAGCATTTCCCCAAGTCTCTCGATACAAATGGTATCTCACTTGTGTGGGTAGACCTAGCACCCTTGACAGGAAATGCCCCACAACACAACGTGAACACTTCATATTTTACCAAAGAAAACAGAGCTGTTCTTTGCAAAGTGCCTAGCTGTTGATTTTGGCCACTAGCTCAGCCGGCACCTAGGGAATCCGAGCAAACCTGCAATTTTTTTTAAACCAGACACCTAGGGGAATCCAATATGGGTTACCTTGCGGTGGCTCTTACCAGGTTCTGTTATCCACAATCCTTTGCAAACCTCAAAAGTTGGCAAAAAACAACAACTTTTCCTCTGATTTCGGTGACAGAAAGTACTGGAGTCTGAGAGAAGCCATAAATTTCCTTCCACCCAGCATTCTGCCAAGTCTCCCGATAAAAATGGTACCTCACTTGTATGGGTAGGCCTAGCACCCATGACAGGACATGCCACAAAACACAACGTGGACACATCACATTTTCCCAAAAAAACCAGAGCTGTTTTTTGCAAAGTTCCTACTGGAGGATTTTGGCCTCTACCTCAGGGCACCTAGGGAAACCTAACAAACCTGCACATTTCTGAAAACTAGACACCTAGGGGAATCCAGAATTGGGTGTCTTGGGGGCTCTCACCAGGTTCTGTTACCCACAATCCTTTGCAAACCTCAAAATTTGGCCCAAAAAACACTTTTTCCTCACATTTCGATGACTGAAAGTTCTGGAATCTGAGAGGAGCCATAAATTTCCTTCCACCCAGTGGTCGCTCAAGTCTCCCGATTAACATGGTGCCTCACTTGTGTGGGTAGGTCTGGTGCCCGCGACAGGAAATGCCCCAAAACACAACGTGCAAACATCACATTTTCCCAAAGAAAACAGAGCTTTTTTTGCAAAGTAGCTTGCTGAAGATTTTGGCATCTAGCTCAGCCCGCACCTAGGGAAACCGAGCAAACATGCACATTTTTGAAAATGAGACACCTAGGGGAATCCAAGATGGGGTGGCTTTTGGGGCTCTCACCAGGTTAGGTTACCCAGAATCCTTTGCAAACCTAAAAATTTGGCCAAAGAAACACTTTTTCCTCACATTTTGGTGACAGAGAGTCCTGAAATCTGAGAGGAGCCACAAATTTCATTCCACCCAGCGTTTCCCCAAGTCTCCCGATAAAAATGGCACCTCACTGGTGTGGGTAGACCTAGCACCAACGACAGGAAATGCCCCAAAATGCCACGTGGCTACATCACATCTTCCCAAAGAAAACAGTTGTTTTTTGCAAAGTGCCTAGCTGTGGATTTTGGCCTCTAGATCGGCCACCACCTAAGGAAACCCAGCAAACCTGTGCATTTTTTAAAACTACACAGCTAGGCGAATCCAAGATGCGGTGAATTGTGGGGCTCTCACCAAGTTCTGTTACCAAGAATTCTTTGCAAACCTCAAAATTTAGCCCAAAAAAACTTTTTCCTCACATTTTGGTGACAGAAAGCTCTGTAACCTGAGAGGAAGAATACATTTTCTTCCACCCAGCGTTCCCATAAGTCTTGTGATAAAAATGGTACCTCACTTGTGTGGGTAGGCCTTGCGCTCGCAACAGGAAATGCCCAAAAACACAAAGTGGACACTTCACATTTTCCCAAAGAAAACAGACCTGTTTTTTGCAAAGTGCCTAGCTTTGGATTTGGGCCCCTAGATCAGCAACCATCTGGGAAACCCAGCAAACCTGCACATTTTTGAAAAGTAGACACCTAGGGGAATCCAAGATGGGGTGACTTGTGGGGCTTTCACCTGGTTCTGTTACCCAGAATCCTTAGCAAAGCTCAAAATTTGGGCAATCAAACACTTTTTCCTCACATTTCGATGACAGAAAGTTCTGGAATCTGCGAGGAGCCACAAATTTCCTTCTACCCAGCATTTCCCCAAGTCTCCTGATAAAAATGGTAACTCACTTGTGTGGGTAGACCTACCACCCTCGACAGGAAATGCCCCACAACACAACGTGGACACTTCACATTTTCCCAAAGAAAACAGAGCTGTTTTTTGCAAAGTGCCGAGCTGTGGATTTTGGTCACTAGCTCAGCCGGCACCTAGGGAAACCTAGCAAACCTGCACATTTTTTAAAACTAGTAACCTAGGGGAATCCAATATGGGTTAACTTGTGGGGCTCTTACCAGGTTCTGTTACCCACAATCCTTGGCAAACCTCAAAATTTGGCCAAAAAAACAACTTTTCCTCTGATTTCGGTGACAGAATGTTCTGGAATCTGAGAGAAGCCACAAATGTCCTTCCACCCAGCGTTCTGCCAAGTCTCCGGATAAAAATGGCACCTCACTTGTGTGGGTAGGCCTAGCACCCGTGACAGGACATGCCACAAAACACAACGTGGACACATCACATTTTCCCCCCCAAAAAACAGAGCTGTTTTTTGCAAAGTGCCTACTGGAGGATTTTGGCCTCTAGCTCAGCCGGCAGGTAGGGAAAACTAGCAAACCTGCACATTCCTGAAAACTAGACCCCTAGGGGAATCCAAAATGGGGTGTCTTGGGGGGCTCTCACCAGGTCCTGTTACCCAGAATCCTTTGCACACCTCAAACTTTGGCCAAACAAACACTTTTCCTCACATTTTGGTGACAGAAAGTACTGGAATCTGAGAGGAGCCACAAATTTCCTTTCAACCAGCATTTCCCCAAGTCTCCCGATAAAAATGGTACCTCGCTTGCATGGGTACACCTAGCACCCATGACAGGAGATGCATGGACACACCACATTTTTCCAAAGAAAACAGAGCTGTTTTTTGCAAAGTGCCTAGCTCTGGATTTTGGCCACTAGCTCAGCCGGCATCTAGGGAAACCTAGCAAACCTGCACATTTTTGAAAACTAGAGACCAAGTGGAATCCAAGATGGGGTGTCTTGTGGGGCTCTCACGACTTTCTCTTACCCAGGATCCTTTGCAAACCTCAAAATTTGGCCCAAAAAACACCTTTTCCTCTGATTTCGGTGACAGAAAGTTCTGAAATCTGAGAGGAGCCGCAGATTTCCTTCCACCCTGCATCCCCCCTAGTCTCCCGATGAAAATGGCACCCTATTTGTGTGGGTAGACCTAGCACCCACGACAGGAAACGCCCAAAAACACAACGTGGATACATCACATCTACCCAAAAAAAACAGAGCTTTTTTTTGCAAAGTACCTAGCTGACGATTTTGGCCTCTAGCTCAGCCCGCACCTAGGGAAACCGAGCAAACATGCACATTTTTGAAAATGAGACACATAGGGGAATCCAAGATGGGGTGACTTTTGGGGCTCTCCCCAGGTTAGGTTACCCAGAATCCTTTGCAAACCTCAAAATTTGGCCAAAGAAACACTTTTTCCTCACATTTTGGTGACAGAGAGTCCTGCAATCTGAGAGGAGCCACAAATTTCATTCCACCAAGCGTTTCCCCAAGTCTCCCGATAAAAATGGCACCTCACTGGTGTGGGTAGACCTAGCACCAACGACAGGAAATGCCCAAAAATGCAACGTGGATACATCACATCTTCCCAAAGAAAACAGTTGTTTTTTGCAAAGTGCCTAGCTGTGGGTTTTGGCCTCTAGATCGGCCACCACCTAAGGAAACCCAGCAAACCTGTGCATTTTTTAAAACTACACAGCTAGGCGAATCCAAGATGCGGTGAATTGTGGGGCTCTGACCAAGTTCTGTTACCCAGAATCCTTTGCAAACCTCAAAATTTAGCCCCAAAAAACTTTTTCCTCACATTTTGGTGACAGAAAGCTCTGTAACCTGAGAGGAAGAATACATTTTCTTCCACCCAGCGTTCCCATAAGTCTTGTGATAAAAATTGTACCTCACTTGTGTGGGTAGGCCTTGCGCTCGCAACAGGAAATGCCCAAAAACACAAAGTGGACACTTCACATTTTACCAAAGAAAACAGACCTGTTTTTTGCAAAGTGCCTACTTTGGATTTGGGCCTCTAGATCAGCCGCCATCTGGGAAACCCAGCAAACCTGCACATTTTTTAAAAGTAGACACCTAGGGGAATCCATGATGGGGTGACTTGTGGGGCTCCCACCTGGTTATGTTACCCAGAATCCTTTGCAAAGCCCAAAATTTGGCTAATCAAATACTTTTTCCTCACATTTCGATGACAGAAAGTTCTGGAATCTGACAGGAGCCACAAATTTCCTTCTACCCACCATTTCCCCAAGTCTCCCGATAAAAATGGTATCTCACTTGTGAGGGTAGACCTAGCACCCTTGACAGGAAATGCCTCACAACACAACGTGGACACTTCATAATTTCCCAAAGAAAACAGAGCTGTTCTTTGCAAAGTGCCTAGCTGTGGATTTTGGCCACTAGCTCAGCCGGCACCTAGGGAAACCAAGCAAACCTGCACATTTTTGAAAACTAGACACGTAGGCGAATCCAAGATGGCGTGACTTGACCTCAATTGTCTGTTTTGCAGGCGCTGTCCGTTGATGAGGGATGCCTCCATTCCTGCAAAGCCTGCTTCCCCTATCTCCTCCTGGGGCACCGCCAGAACTCTGCGTCTGCGCCTTTGTCCTGCTACAGGCTCAGATAGACTTGCTGTGGGGCTGGGGCCAGGGGTCGTATCACCTTCCCCCATTTCCTGCTCTTGTTCCTGATAGGACTCTGGTGGTGTCCTGCTGGGCCCAGGAATTTCTGCAGCAGCCTCCTGCACTGTCTCTGGCCCATGGTCTCCTCCCTACCTGTTGTCGCTGCTGGGGGTGTCTTGTGGGAGACCTGTGGGACATAGGGAATACACTGTCAGTCTCTCACATCTGTTTTATGCCTCATAATAAACATTTGCCTATATGCTGACTACTGTACTACATTGCCCATAATGCACTATTCTAGAGGTTGCTAGACTGGAATGGAGCTAGTCTGGTGGTGCCTGCTGCTGTGTACTGGGAGAGTGTGTATACTGCATTCGTAGGTGTGAATGCGCATCTCATGGTACTCACTTTTGGATGTCCCTGGCACAGAACTGTCCACTTCTCCCATTCTGAGTACGGCCTCAGGCTCCAGGGTCTGCTCCACCATTGCTTCCATGGCTGTTGGTGGTGGGACATTGGATGGGCCTCCTCCGGTGCCCCTCATTTCTCTCAACCGCTCTGCTACCCTCTCCTTTGTCCTGGAGCGCAGGTCATACCACCTTTTATTGATTTCCTCCAGGGTGCGGTGGCTCACCCCTATGGCATTAATCCGTTCCTGAATTTGCTGCCAAATCATCTTCTTTTCTGTGTCTGGGACACTCAGGTCTGCCTTCCCAAACAGTTTGTCGTGGTGCTGGCAGCATTCCTCTGTGAGCACCTCCAGTTCTTTGTCTGAAAATTTCAGCTTTCTTCTTCTCCCAGCACTGCCTGTTTCCTCCATTGTACCAGCAGGTCCTCTCTCCTTGGTGTTGCACAGCAGTTTGGAAAGGGTGTGGTCCTCCTTCCTACCAGGTGTATTTGATGACTTCCTGGTTCTGATGTCATCACCAACAGCCAGGAAGTGAATTTCCAAACTGTTGTGCAGCACCTGCAGGCAATTTGCGGGCCAGTCGCAATTTGCGACACCCTTCTCGCAAATTGCGACCTCGCTAGAAGCAAACTCGCAAAATGCGGTGCAACACATTTGTGAGTCGCAAATTGGTGTCGCACTTTTTCTTGGATTCCATTTTGCGAGTCGGAAATTGTGATTCGCATTGAATCGCAATTTCCGAGTCACAACATTTTTGCTACCTACATCTGGCCCTAGGTCTCTAGATCAGCCGCCACCTAAGGAAACCTAGCAAAGCTGTGTATTTTTTTAAACTAGACACCTAGGGGAATCCAAGATGGGGTGACTTGTGGGGCTCTCACCTGGTTCTGTTACCCAGAATCCTTCGCAAACCTCAACATTTGGTGAATCAAACATTTCCTCACATTTCGATGACAGAAAGTACTGGAATCTGATAGGAGCCACAAATTTCCTTCTACCCCGCGTTTCCCCAAGTCTCCCGATGAAAATGGTACATTAACTTGTGTGGGTAGACCTAGCACCCTCGACAGGAAATGCCTCAAAACACAACATGGACACATCACATTGTCCCAAAGAAACAGAGCAGTTCTTTGCAAAGTGCCTAGCTGTGGATTTTGGCCACTAGCTCAGCCGGCACCTAGGGAAACTGAGCATACCTGCACATTTTTGACAACTAGACACCTAGGGGAATCCAAGATGGGGTGACTTGTGGGGCTCTCACTAGGTTCTCTTACCCACAATCCTTTGCAAACCACAATATTTGGCCAAAAATACGCCTTTTCCTCTGATTTCAGTGACAGAAAGTTCTGAAATCTGAGAGGAGCCACAAATTTCATTCCACCCGGCACTCCCCCTAGTCTCCGAATGAAAATGGTACCTCACTTGTGTGGGTAGGCCGAGGACCCGCGACAGGAAATGCCACAAAACACAGCGTGGACACTTCACATTTTCCCAAAGAAAACAGACCTGATTTTTGTAAAGTGCCTAGCTGTGGATTTTGGTCTCTGGATCAGCCCCACCTAGGGAAACCCAGCAAACCTGCAAATTTTTAAAAAGTAGACACCTAAGGGAATCCATAATGGGGTGACCTGTGGGGCTCTCACCTGGTTCTGATACCCAGAATCCT
This sequence comes from Pleurodeles waltl, assembly GCF_031143425.1. Lineage (NCBI taxonomy): Eukaryota > Metazoa > Chordata > Amphibia > Caudata > Salamandridae > Pleurodeles > Pleurodeles waltl. The sequence continues at coordinate 109,124,574 of NC_090450.1, forward strand.
TTGCAAACCTCAAAATTTGGCCAAAGAAACACTTTTCCTCACATTTCGGGGACAGAAAGTTCTGAAATCTTAGAGGAGCCACACATGTCTGTCTACCCAGAGTTTTCCCAAGCCTCCCGATAAAAATGGTACCTCACTTCTGTGGGTAGACCTAGCACACTCAACAGGAAATGCCTCAAAACAAAACGTGGACACATCACATTTTCCCAAAGAAAACTGAGCTTTTTTTTGCAAAGTACATAGCTGGGGGATTTGGCCACTAGCTCAGCCGGCACCTAGGAAAAACGAGCAAACCTGCACATTTCTGAAAATTACACACCTAGGGGAATCCAAGATGGGGTGACTTGTGGGGCTCTCACCAGGTTCTGTTGACCAGAATCCTTTGCAAACCTCAAAATTTAGCCATAAAACACTTTTTCCTCACTTTTCTGTGACACAAAGCTCTGGAATCTGAGAGGAAGAACAATATTCCTTCCACCCAGCATTCCCCCAAGTCTCCTGATAAAAATGGCACCTCACTGGTGTGGGTAGGCCTAGCGCCCACAACAGGAAATGCCCCAAAACACAACGTGGACACATCACATTTTCCCCAAAAAAACAGACCTGTTTTTTGCAAAGTGCCTAGCTGTTGATTTTGGCCACTAGCTCAGCCGGCACCTAGGGAATCCGAGCAAACCTGCAAATTTTTTTAAACCAGACACCTAGGGGAATCCAATATGGGTTACCTTGCGGTGGCTCTTACCAGGTTCTGTTATCCACAATCCTTTGCAAACCTCAAAAGTTGGCAAAAAAAAACAACTTTTCCTCTGATTTCGGTGACAGAAAGTACTGGAGTCTGAGAGAAGCCATAAATTTCCTTCCACCCAGCATTCTGCCAAGTCTCCCGATAAAAATGGTACCTCACTTGTATGGGTAGGCCTAGCACCCATGACAGGACATGCCACAAAACACAACGTGGACACATCACATTTTCCCAAAAAAACCAGAGCTGTTTTTTGCAAAGTTCCTACTGGAGGATTTTGGCCTCTACCTCAGGGCACCTAGGGAAACCTAACAAACCTGCACATTTCTGAAAACTAGACACCTAGGGGAATCCAGAATTGGGTGTCTTGGGGGCTCTCACCAGGTTCTGTTACCCACAATCCTTTGCAAACCTCAAAATTTGGCCCAAAAAACACTTTTTCCTCACATTTCGATGACTGAAAGTTCTGGAATCTGAGAGGAGCCATAAATTTCCTTCCACCCAGTGGTCGCTCAAGTCTCCCGATTAACATGGTGCCTCACTTGTGTGGGTAGGTCTGGTGCCCGCGACAGGAAATGCCCCAAAACACAACGTGCAAACATCACATTTTCCCAAAGAAAACAGAGCTTTTTTTGCAAAGTAGCTTGCTGAAGATTTTGGCATCTAGCTCAGCCCGCACCTAGGGAAACCGAGCAAACATGCACATTTTTGAAAATAAGACACCTAGGGGAATCCAAGATGGGGTGGCTTTTGGGGCTCTCACCAGGTTAGGTTACCCAGAATCCTTTGCAAACCTAAAAATTTGGCCAAAGAAACACTTTTTCCTCACATTTTGGTGACAGAGAGTCCTGAAATCTGAGAGGAGCCACAAATTTCATTCCACCCAGCGTTTCCCCAAGTCTCCCGATAAAAATGGCACCTCACTGGTGTGGGTAGACCTAGCACCAACGACAGGAAATGCCCCAAAATGCAACGTGGCTACATCACATCTTCCCAAAGAAAACAGTTGTTTTTTGCAAAGTGCCTAGCTGTGGATTTTGGCCTCTAGATCGGCCACCACCTAAGGAAACCCAGCAAACCTGTGCATTTTTTAAAACTACACAGCTAGGCGAATCCAAGATGCGGTGAATTGTGGGGCTCTCACCAAGTTCTGTTACCAAGAATTCTTTGCAAACCTCAAAATTTAGCCCAAAAAAACTTTTTTCTCACATTTTGGTGACAGAAAGCTCTGTAACCTGAGAGGAAGAATACATTTTCTTCCACCCAGCGTTCCCATAAGTCTTGTGATAAAAATGGTACCTCACTTGTGTGGGTAGGCCTTGCGCTCGCAACAGGAAATGCCCAAAAACACAAAGTGGACACTTCACATTTTCCCAAAGAAAACAGACCTGTTTTTTGCAAAGTGCCTAGCTTTGGATTTGGGCCCCTAGATCAGCAACCATCTGGGAAACCCAGCAAACCTGCACATTTTTGAAAAGTAGACACCTAGGGGAATCCAAGATGGGGTGACTTGTGGGGCTTTCACCTGGTTCTGTTACCCAGAATCCTTAGCAAAGCTCAAAATTTGGGCAATCAAACACTTTTTCCTCACATTTCGATGACAGAAAGTTCTGGAATCTGCGAGGAGCCACAAATTTCCTTCTACCCAGCATTTCCCCAAGTCTCCCGATAAAAATGGTAACTCACTTGTGTGGGTAGACCTACCACCCTCGACAGGAAATGCCCCACAACACAACGTGGACACTTCACATTTTCCCAAAGAAAACAGAGCTGTTTTTTGCAAAGTGCCGAGCTGTGGATTTTGGTCACTAGCTCAGCCGGCACCTAGGGAAACCTAGCAAACCTGCACATTTTTTAAAACTAGTAACCTAGGGGAATCCAATATGGGTTAACTTGTGGGGCTCTTACCAGGTTCTGTTACCCACAATCCTTGGCAAACCTCAAAATTTGGCCAAAAAAACAACTTTTCCTCTGATTTCGGTGACAGAATGTTCTGGAATCTGAGAGAAGCCACAAATGTCCTTCCACCCAGCGTTCTGCCAAGTCTCCGGATAAAAATGGCACCTCACTTGTGTGGGTAGGCCTAGCACCCGTGACAGGACATGCCACAAAACACAACGTGGACACATCACATTTTCCCCCAAAAAAAACAGAGCTGTTTTTTGCAAAGTGCCTACTGGAGGATTTTGGCCTCTAGCTCAGCCGGCAGGTAGGGAAAACTAGCAAACCTGCACATTCCTGAAAACTAGACCCCTAGGGGAATCCAAAATGGGGTGTCTTGGGGGGCTCTCACCAGGTCCTGTTACCCAGAATCCTTTGCACACCTCAAACTTTGGCCAAACAAACACTTTTCCTCACATTTTGGTGACAGAAAGTACTGGAATCTGAGAGGAGCCACAAATTTCCTTTCAACCAGCATTTCCCCAAGTCTCCCGATAAAAATGGTACCTCGCTTGCATGGGTACACCTAGCACCCATGACAGGAGATGCCACAAAACACAACATGGACACACCACATTTTTCCAAAGAAAACAGAGCTGTTTTTTGCAAAGTGCCTAGCTCTGGATTTTGGCCACTAGCTCAGCCGGCACCTAGGGAAACCTAGCAAACCTGCACATTTTTGAAAACTAGAGACCAAGTGGAATCCAAGATGGGGTGTCTTGTGGGGCTCTCACGACTTTCTCTTACCCAGGATCCTTTGCAAACCTCAAAATTTGGCCCAAAAAACACCTTTTCCTCTGATTTCGGTGACAGAAAGTTCTGAAATCTGAGAGGAGCCGCAGATTTCCTTCCACCCTGCATCCCCCCTAGTCTCCCGATGAAAATGGCACCCTATTTGTGTGGGTAGACCTAGCACCCACGACAGGAAACGCCCAAAAACACAACGTGGATACATCACATCTACCCAAAAAAAACAGAGCTTTTTTTTGCAAAGTACCTAGCTGACGATTTTGGCCTCTAGCTCAGCCCGCACCTAGGGAAACCGAGCAAACATGCACATTTTTGAAAATGAGACACATAGGGGAATCCAAGATGGGGTGACTTTTGGGGCTCTCCCCAGGTTAGGTTACCCAGAATCCTTTGCAAACCTCAAAATTTGGCCAAAGAAACACTTTTTCCTCACATTTTGGTGACAGAGAGTCCTGCAATCTGAGAGGAGCCACAAATTTCATTCCACCAAGCGTTTCCCCAAGTCTCCCGATAAAAATGGCACCTCACTGGTGTTGGTAGACCTAGCACCAACGACAGGAAATGCCCAAAAATGCAACGTGGATACATCACATCTTCCCAAAGAAAACAGTTGTTTTTTGCAAAGTGCCTAGCTGTGGGTTTTGGCCTCTAGATCGGCCACCACCTAAGGAAACCCAGCAAACCTGTGCATTTTTTAAAACTACACAGCTAGGCGAATCCAAGATGCGGTGAATTGTGGGGCTCTGACCAAGTTCTGTTACCCAGAATCCTTTGCAAACCTCAAAATTTAGCCCAAAAAAACTTTTTCCTCACATTTTGGTGACAGAAAGCTCTGTAACCTGAGAGGAAGAATACATTTTCTTCCACCCAGCGTTCCCATAAGTCTTGTGATAAAAATTGTACCTCACTTGTGTGGGTAGGCCTTGCGCTCGCAACAGGAAATGCCCAAAAACACAAAGTGGACACTTCACATTTTACCAAAGAAAACAGACCTGTTTTTTGCAAAGTGCCTACTTTGGATTTGGGCCTCTAGATCAGCCGCCATCTGGGAAACCCAGCAAACCTGCACATTTTTTAAAAGTAGACACCTAGGGGAATCCATGATGGGGTGACTTGTGGGGCTCCCACCTGGTTATGTTACCCAGAATCCTTTGCAAAGCCCAAAATTTGGCCAATCAAATACTTTTTCCTCACATTTCGATGACAGAAAGTTCTGGAATCTGACAGGAGCCACAAATTTCCTTCTACCCACCATTTCCCCAAGTCTCCCGATAAAAATGGTATCTCACTTGTGTGGGTAGACCTAGCACCCTTGACAGGAAATGCCTCACAACACAACGTGGACACTTCATAATTTCCCAAAGAAAACAGAGCTGTTCTTTGCAAAGTGCCTAGCTGTGGATTTTGGCCACTAGCTCAGCCGGCACCTAGGGAAACCAAGCAAACCTGCACATTTTTGAAAACTAGACACGTAGGCGAATCCAAGATGGGGTGACTTGACCTCAATTGTCTGTTTTGCAGGCGCTGTCCGTTGATGAGGGATGCCTCCATTCCTGCAAAGCCTGCTTCCCCTATCTCCTCCTGGGGCACCGCCAGAACTCTGCGTCTGCGCCTTTGTCCTGCTACTGGCTCAGATAGACTTGCTGTGGGGCTGGGGCCAGGGGTCGTATCACCTTCTCCCATTTCCTGCTCTTGTTCCTGATAGGACTCTGGTGGTGTCCTGCTGGGCCCAGGAATTTCTGCAGCAGCCTCCTGCACTGTCTCTGGCCCATGGTCTCCTCCCTACCTGTTGTCGCTGCTGGGGGTGTCTTGTGGGAGACCTGTGGGACATAGGGAATACACTGTCAGTCTCTCACATCTGTTTTATGCCTCATAATAAACATTTGCCTATATGCTGACTACTGTACTACATTGCCCATAATGCACTATTCTAGAGGTTGCTAGACTGGAATGGAGCTAGTCTGGTGGTGCCTGCTGCTGTGTACTGGGAGAGTGTGTATACTGCATTCGTAGGTGTGAATGCGCATCTCATGGTACTCACTTTTGGATGTCCCTGGCACAGAACTGTCCACTTCTCCCATTCTGAGTACGGCCTCAGGCTCCAGGGTCTGCTCCACCATTGCTTCCATGGCTGTTGGTGGTGGGACATTGGATGGGCCTCCTCCGGTGCCCCTCATTTCTCTCAACCGCTCTGCTACCCTCTCCTTTGTCCTGGAGCGCAGGTCATACCACCTTTTATTGATTTCCTCCAGGGTGCGGTGGCTCACCCCTATGGCATTAATCTGTTCCTGAATTTGCTGCCAAATCATCTTCTTTTCTGTGTCTGGGACACTCAGGTCTGCCTTCCCAAACAGTTTGTCGTGGTGCTGGCAGCATTCCTCTGTGAGCACCTCCAGTTCTTTGTCTGAAAATTTCAGCTTTCTTCTTCTCCCAGCACTGCCTGTTTCCTCCATTGTACCAGCAGGTCCTCTCTCCTTGGTGTTGCACAGCAGTTTGGAAAGGGTGTGGTCCTCCTTCCTCTCAGGTGTATTTGATGACTTCCTGGTTCTGATGTCATCACCAACAGCCAGGAAGTGAATTTCCAAACTGTTGTGCAGCACCTGCAGGCAATTTGCGGGCCAGTCGCAATTTGCGACACCCTTCTCGCAAATTGCGACCTCGCTAGAAGCAAACTCGCAAAATGCGGTGCAACACATTTGTGAGTCGCAAATTGGTGTCGCACTTTTTCTTGGATTCCATTTTGCGAGTCGGAAATTGTGATTCGCATTGAATCGCAATTTCCGAGTCACAACATTTTTGCTACCTACATCTGGCCCTAGGTCTCTAGATCAGCCGCCACCTAAGGAAACCTAGCAAAGCTGTGTATTTTTTTAAACTAGACACCTAGGGGAATCCAAGATGGGGTGACTTGTGGGGCTCTCACCTGGTTCTGTTACCCAGAATCCTTCGCAAACCTCAACATTTGGTGAATCAAACATTTCCTCACATTTCGATGACAGAAAGTACTGGAATCTGATAGGAGCCACAAATTTCCTTCTACCCCGCGTTTCCCCAAGTCTCCCGATGAAAATGGTACATTAACTTGTGTGGGTAGACCTAGCACCCTCGACAGGAAATGCCTCAAAACACAACATGGACACATCACATTGTCCCAAAGAAACAGAGCAGTTCTTTGCAAAGTGCCTAGCTGTGGATTTTGGCCACTAGCTCAGCCGGCACCTAGGGAAACTGAGCATACCTGCACATTTTTGACAACTAGACACCTAGGGGAATCCAAGATGGGGTGACTTGTGGGGCTCTCACTAGGTTCTCTTACCCACAATCCTTTGCAAACCACAATATTTGGCCAAAAATACGCCTTTTCCTCTGATTTCAGTGACAGAAAGTTCTGAAATCTGAGAGGAGCCACAAATTTCATTCCACCCGGCACTCCCCCTAGTCTCCGAATGAAAATGGTACCTCACTTGTGTGGGTAGGCCGAGGACCCGCGACAGGAAATGCCACAAAACACAGCGTGGACACTTCACATTTTCCCAAAGAAAACAGACCTGATTTTTGTAAAGTGCCTAGCTGTGGATTTTGGTCTCTGGATCAGCCCCACCTAGGGAAACCCAGCAAACCTGCACATTTTTAAAAAGTAGACACCTAAGGGAATCCATAATGGGGTGACCTGTGGGGCTCTCACCTGGTTCTGATACCCAGAATCCTTTGCAAACCTCAAAATTTGGCCAAAGAAACACTTTTCCTCACATTTCGGGGACAGAAAGTTCTGAAATCTTAGAGGAGCCACACATGTCTTTCTACCCAGAGTTTTCCCTAGCCTCCCGATAAAAATGGTACCTCACTTCTGTGGGTAGACCTAGCACACTCAACAGGAAATGCCTCAAAACAAAACGTGGACACATCACATTTTCCCAAAGAAAACTGAGCTTTTTTTTGCAAAGTACATAGCTGGGGGATTTGGCCACTAGCTCAGCCGGCACCTAGGAAAAACGAGCAAACCTGCACATTTCTGAAAATTACACACCTAGGGGAATCCAAGATGGGGTGACTTGTGGGGCTCTCACCAGGTTCTGTTGACCAGAATCCTTTGCAAACCTCAAAATTTAGCCATAAAACACTTTTTCCTCACTTTTCTGTGACACAAAGCTCTGGAATCTGAGAGGAGAACAATATTCCTTCCACCCAGCATTCCCCCAAGTCTCCTGATAAAAATGGCACCTCACTGGTGTGGGTAGGCCTAGCGCCCACAACAGGAAATGCCCCAAAACACAACGTGGACACATCACATTTTCCCCCAAAAAACAGACCTGTTTTTTGCAAAGTGCCTAGCTGTGGATTTTGGCCTCTAGATCGGCCGCAACCCACGGAAACCTAGCAAACCTGAGCATTTTTTTAAAGTAGACATCTATGGAAATTCAAGATGGGGTGACTTGTGGGGCTCTCACCAGGTTCTGTTACCCAGAATCCTTTGCAAACCTCCAAATGTTGCCAATCAAACACTTTTTCTTCACATTTCAATGACAGAAAGTTCTGGAATCTGAGAGGAGCCACAAATTTCCTTCTACCCAGCGTTTCCCCAAGTCTCCCGATAAAAATGGTATCTCACATGTGTGGGTAGACCTAGCACCCTCGACAGGAAATGCCCCAAAACACAATGTGGACACATCACATTTTCCCAAAGAAAACAGAGCTGTTTTTGGCAAAGTGCCTAGCGGTGGATTCTGGCCACTAGCTCAGCCGGCACCTAGGGAAACCAAGCAAACCTGCACATTTTTTAAAACTAGACACCTAGGCGAATCCAAGATGGGGTGACTTGTGGGGCTCTTACCAGGTTCTGTTGCCCACAATCCATTGCAAACCTCAAAATTTGGCCCAAAAAAAACTTTTCCTCTGATTTCGGTGACAGAAAGTTCTGGAATCGGAGAGGAGCCACAAATTTCATTCTGTTACCCAGAATCATTTGCAAACCTCAAAATTTGGCCAAACACTTTTTCCTCACATTTCGGTGACAGAAAGTTCTGAAATCTGAGAGGAGCCACAAATTTCCTTCTACCCAGCGTTTCCCCAAGTCTCCTGGTAAAAATGGTACCTCACTTGTGTACGTGGGCCAATTGCCTGTGACAGGAAAGAGCCAAAAACATGTCGAAAATGAGGGGGAACCAAAGCGGGTCCTAAAGGACAGTTCGAAAAAACACATTTTTAGGCTGACAAGTGCAGCTGAATTTTTATTGGTATCGATGAGACAATGTTGGGTGGTAGGAATTTTGTGGGTTCCTGCAGATTCCGCAAGGTTCCATCACAAAAATGTGGGATAATGTGTGATTTCCAGGAAAGATGGAGGTTTGCAGGACATTGTGGGTAAGAAAATTGTGCGGGTGAAGCACAGCACCCTGGAATCAACCAGATGTTTCGTTTTCGATTTGTCTAGGTCTTGTGGATTTTTCTACATGGCAGCATCCCAAAGTCAAAAAAGTGCAGCCCTCACCATTCCTAGTGGGACAATTTTGAGAGTTACCAAGCTCTCATGGCCCAAATGTAAAACAAAAAATCCAAAATAATCAAATGTCCTCTTGCTTGCTGTGGGGCGAGATTTTTTAGTGTGTGGGGGAGAGCTGAAAGACTGTTACCCCCTTCAGTTGGGGTGGGGGCATAACCAGGCCCAAACTGATTCGTAGCCACCACCCCACCATTTTTTTTTTTTTTTAATTCCCTGGCATCTAGTAGACTTTCTGCCCCCCAGGGGTGGTGATCAGGGGTATTGGCCAAGTGGGCAGAACAACTTTGGCCCCATTTATTTGGGGTGGGGTATGGCCTTACCCCCACCTTCCTATTTTGAAAAAAAATCCACCCTGGTGGGCTTTATGCCCCCCTTAGGGGCAGATGGGTCTTCCAAAAATAGGTCAATCTGCCCCAAGAAATGGCCAACAGTAATGTGCCCCCATGGGGAGCGACCCTTACCCAAGGGGCTGCCCCCCAAACAAAACACACACATACCCACACACCAATCCCTAGTGTCTTGTGGTTTCTGATCCCTTGGGGGCAGTATGGCCTAACAAAAATAGTCTGATCTACCCCCAAGGGGTTTAGAAATGGCCTAAATCATATTTGCCCCCCCAGGAGAGCGACCCTTGCCTAAGGGGTTGCTCCCCATATATAAAAACCTAAAGTAAATAAAAAAGGGTTGATTGGCCTAATTATATTAGGCTGATTTTGCTCCCCCTGGGGAGTGGTCCTTGCCCAATGAGCCGCTCCCCTTATGCGTAAGCGTAAAAAAAAAAACCCTGGTGTCTACTTGTTTCTGCCCACCCGGGGGAAGATCGGCCTAAGTATATTAGGCTGATCTACCCCCAGGTGGGGCAGAAATGGCCTAAAAATAATTTGCCCCCAGGGGAGCGACCCTTGCCTAAGGGGTCGCTCCCCACACATATAAAAAAATTGTTTACAAAATTTTTTTATCCCTGGTGTCTAGAGGTTTTCTGCCCCCCTGGGGGCAGATCGGCCTAATTATATTAGGCATATCTGTCCCCAGAGGGGGCAGAAATGGCCTAAAAATATTTTGCCCCCCCCCCCCCCGGGAGCAGCCTGGGGTGCAGGGAAGGTGTTTCTCCCAAGAAGCAAACAGTGTCCCTGCAGAAAAACTAAACTTTTTAATAGTGTATTTGTACAGGGCATCCATTTTCACCTGTGAGGACAGATAATTTGGTTACCACAGGAATAGAATCCTGCTGGGAGAATCACATGATCTTTAAAAGTGTAGCTTTCCAGTTGTAATCCCGGGAATGTTTGTAAACTTCAAATAGTAAGAAAAGTGTGTTCAGGTAGACAGCGCTTTCTGCATGTACTTTTCCTCTTTTTTATATCTGTTAATCATGCCCAATGTGATTAACTCTAATTCACCATTATTATTCCCTAATGTTACCCCTCAGTATTGGTGTCACCGTTGAAGTAGGTGCCCTAAATAAACTGGGTGTCCTAATATCTGCCTGTGGGGGAATAGTAGGTAGGACACGTGATGAATTACATACCACATTTTTTATAAAAATGTTAAGTAATGTGGATGCCTTTACATCTTCCTGTCTAGCAGCATACTGAATGAGGAATAATGTGATCATTTACCTGGTCTGAGCATAACAGACTTGATCAAAGTTACTGCCATGTAGAGCCTATGTTCCATCAACCATGCACTGGTCTATACCAACCTTCTTCCTAAGCCCAACGAGCTGTCCCTTTTAATGCTTTCAAACACTATCTGCGAATCTGCAAAGACACAGAGTAGTGCTTCGTTTTGCAAGGCTGCATATGTTATGAAAATAAGGCTTAGCTTATTGGTCTCTTTCAGTACCCATTCTTAAAAAATGTATACCTAAAACTATTATTTTCCACAAAAATTACTTTGTGCAGCCACGCCCTTAGAGTATTGTCCTCAGCCTTGATAAGGGAAGCGGCCCAACGTACAACTCGGACTAGTCCCTGGACAAACACAACTCTTAAGCTCAGTTCTAACCTTAGGGCTTCACAGACACAGCTGTATTTACAGACAGAAGCTTTACGAAGATTTTACCTTCCAGAAGATTCTGGAACCCCCTTTTGGAGGAATCTATAAATTCCACACCAAAAAGGAGAGAAGCAGGAATCTTAGCTCGGTAGACCGCTAAAAGGTGAGTAAAATGCCTTCTTCCCGTGGCCATATACAACACCATCAAGCTTCTTGCTTGACCATCAGCTTTGGATTTATTAGAAACAATATGGGCTACATCACTAAGATTCCTGCATACGATTTTTTCCAAAAAGGCATATGAGTTCACAATTTCCAATTTTTGATTACATAATGCCCAGTGGAAATTAAGACATTTCACTTTCTTATTACCATGTAAACGTAAAATCTTGCTTTTCGAAACATTAATCTTTAAGAAGTGGGACTCAGAGAACTTGGTTCAAAAAACCTTTAGGAGTTAGATCAAATATAATAATGTCTTCGGCATACAGTAGACAACAGACCGAGCGACCACCCATTTGCTCCCCCTGGAGAGCGTCCCTTGCCCAAGGAGCTGCTCCCCTTATGCATAAGTATAAAAAAAAAAAAACTGGTGTCTAGTGGGTTCTGCCCCCGGGGTTGCAGAAATGTCCTAAAAATAAGTTGGCCCCCCGGGACTGACCCTTGCCTAAGGGGTCGCTCCTCACACATAAAAAAAATCCCTAGTTTATAAGGGTTTTCCGCCCCCCATCGGGGGCAGACATGGCCTAAAAATGATTTGTTCTCCTGGGGAGCGGCCTTTGCCCAAGGGGCCACTCCCCTTATTGAAATATAAAAAAAAAAAAAATCCCTGGTGTCTAGTGGGCATTTCTGCTGCCCGATCGTATCGCGATCGGGCAGCAGAAATGCTTCGAGAGATATGAAAAGAAAGGAAAGCTCTTTCCTTTCCTTTCATGTCGCTCCCGTCCCACCTCCCAGTTGGAAGATAAATGCTTTTGTATTTCTCTTCCGGAATTGTGCTGGAAGAATGCTTCCAGAGCGATCGGAGGTGACCTCTGAAGAGGTCAGCAAGCGATTTGGGCACTAACATCATCAGACGTGACTGGGGGGTTGGAGGGGTACGGGGTGGAATGGGAAGCCATTCCCCTTCCATCCCCAACTGGGGTGTGAGGGAGGGAGGGCCACGGGGGGATCGCTAGCGCTCCCCCGTGGGCCGGGTGCAGGACGAGCTGATCTCGTCCCAGGCACATGGGAACCATGTGCAAGGACAAGACCTGCTCGCCCCAGGCATCCTAGAGGTTAAAGAAAAGGGCCCTGCCATCATGTACAGGATTAACCAACTTTATCAGATGCTGAACTGTATATCTTTGGGGTCAATATTAAGGGTAACAAAGGTGACTCTCCGACCAGCTATACAGTATGGCCATCATGCCTATCTAGGTGCCCTAAATTTAACTTTGGAACAAATCCACTGCAGACCATTCAGAAAAATTCTCCAATAACTGAACACTCACAATGGTCAAGGATGAGGTTGGAACTGGAGTTGGTGACCCAAACATTAGATTGTCAAGTCTCCATGTTGAAATATATCATCAGGACCACGAGGACACAGTCTTAATCACTAAAAGGTCACCAAAAATGTATCTTTTAAACTTCAGGCAATCCTTGGTATATTCTAGTAGGAGATGAAATAACGACTCTCAGGAATGATGAAACAGCGGTTCAAACAGGGGATGTCCATTTAATATCTGGAGGAAAACTATTAACCAGCAGTCAAAAGAGACCTCAATGGAGCAAGTTTTATCATTTATAGTTAAGTTATCATTGGCTCAGCCACTGAACAATTTGTATTCTCCAAGGAAGCCACTATCGTACATCTAGGAAGCCATAAATGTGGAAATTGTCCAGAACATACTGTACATGAGCCTGTTATTATGGCAAATATGAGATCCCATCCCTGTCTGGGTGGGCAGCAGAGATAAGAGAGGGTACAGGTTATGTTCTTAATAACAAGAACCTTGGATACATCTGTTATGTTATTGTCACAAGCTAGATCAGGAGAGGAGGTCATTAACCAGACCAGGACGTATCCTCTAGCTGCTTTAAGAGCATCACTTTGTGGGACCTGGCAAGTTGTGTCAAATTTGTTAGCATACTCAGTCAGTGGCTTCCTCCCACCCAAAGGCAGTTGACTGCACTCAAGGACAACAAATAATAACAAATCATACAACAAGAGTAGTACCAGCTGCCAGACATCTGGAGACATGGACTTTAGAGATGACATTGTACTGTCCCAGCACCTCCAGCCAGATCCACTAGCGCTGATTATATAACTGTTCTGTAATGCATTAACTGGCACACAGTACAGGGTCTGTTAGCACCTGTTTCTAATAATAGCCTTCCTTTGGCACAACTGCTTCTTTCCCATTGCCTTCCTAGACTGTGCTAATCATTATTTTAATTTTGTAAACATTTTAACATATGGTCGTTTTTAACTGTTTGTAATGGTTTTAATTATCCATATAATAAATTACTACTACCACTGTAAAGGTTATGTTTCCTTATGAGTCAGATTATACATTGCTCACATAGTATTTCAATACATTGAACAAATTATACTACATGATGCAAATTGTTGCAAGTAAATCATCTGGTGGTCTGAGCACTTGTTGCCATGGGATACTGCATTATGAGTGTTAGACCTGACAGCCTTAGGGTGGTCACACCTAACTTTTTGCCTGCCTCCCTCCACTTTTTGGACACTGTTTTTGCTGGTTTTTAGACTCTGCACACTTTACCACTGCTAACGAGTGCTAAAGTGCATATGCTCTCTCCCTTTAAACATGGAAACATTGGATCATACCCAATTGGACTATTTTATTTACTTATAAGTCCCTAGTAGTGTGCACTATATGTGCCCAGGGCCTGTAGATTAAATGCTATTAGTCGGCCTGCAGCACTGGTTGTGCTATCCACTTAAGTAGCCCCTTAACCTTGTCTGAGGCCTGCCATTGCAAGCCCTGTGTGCAGTTTCACTGCCAATTTAACTTGGAATTTAAAATTACTTGCCAAGCCTACAACTCCCCTTTTTCTAAATATAAGACACGCCTACGGTATGCCCTAGGTAACCCATAGGGCAGGGTGCTGTGTAGGCAAAAGGCAGGTGTAGGAGGCTGGCCTGGCTTATAGTGGGTACCTGATGGTACTTACACCTTGTGCCAGGTCCAGTTATCCTTTATTAGTAGATTAGTAGTGTTCTAGCAGCTTAGGCTGATAGAGGTAGCTATAGGATAATAGCTTAGGCTCAACTAGGAGACATGCAAAGCTCCTACTACACCACTTACATCATATAGGTACTATATCATAAGAAAGACAATACTCAAAGTTACTAAAAAACAAAGTACTTTATTTGTACCAAAAATATCTCAGAGGATATACTCCATTGGGAGGTAAGTAAAATACACAAAATATACACACAAACCAAAATCAGGTAAGTAAAGCAGTCAGAAAGTAGTGTAAACACTGTAGAATACAATAGGATGCAATAGGCCTAGAGGCAACACAAACCACATACTAAGAAAGTGGAATGCGAACCATGAATGGACCCCTAGGCTAGTGTAGTGTGTAGAGAGTCGCTGGGAGTGTAAGAAAACACTAAAGGTGTCCAAGATACCCCACCTCAAGACCCTTAAAAGTTGGAGTAAAGCACTACTATTTCCCCAGAAACACACTAAACTTGTGATAGTGGATTCTGCAAAGACCACAACAGACTGCAAAGCACTGAAGACGGATTCCTGGACCTGAGGACCTGAAAAGGAAGGGGATCAAGTCCAAGAGTCACGAAAGTGTCCGGGGGGGGACAGGAGCCCACTAAACCCCGGATGAAAGGGCAAAATGGCTGGCTCTGGGTGGAAGAAGCTGAAGATTCTGCAACAACGGAAGGTACTAGGAACTTCTCCTTCAGGCAGATGTCCCATGTAGTGCTGAAGGATGCAGAGTTGTTTCTTTGGAGAAAGACTGCAAACAAGCCTTGATAGCTGCAAAGGTCTTGGTTAAAGAAAAAGGGTGCTGCCCGGGCCCAGGAAGGACCAGGATGTCGCCACTTGGGAGAGGTGACAGAGGGGGCCCTCAGCAACACAGAGAGCCCACGTAAAAGAAGGCAGCACCCGCAGAAGTCCTTGAACATGGATTCAAGATGACTGAGCACAGCAGTCATCTCAACACTACAAAAGAGAGTCCCACGAAGCAGGAGGTCAACTCAGGGAGTTGAGCAATGCAGGACGGAGTACTGGGTACCTGGGCTTGGCTGTGCACTAAGGATTCCTTGCAAAAGTACACAGAAACCGTAGCAGCTGCAGTTCACGTGGTGCACAGGATTACTGTCTGGAGAGGGGAGACAAGGACTTACCTCCTCCAAATTTGGACAGTTGGACCACTGGACAGTCTGGGTCACTTGGGTCCACCACCTGTGTTCCAGGGGCCACACTCATCAGGGTGAGAAGGGTCCCAGAGTACCAGTGATGCTGAAGTTTGGTGCCTGCTGGAGCAGGGGGAAGATTCCGTCAACCCACGGAAGATTTCTTTGTGGCTTCCAGTGCAGGGGGAAGGCAGATAGCCCTCAGAGCATGCACCACCAGGAAACAGTTGAGAAAGCCGGCAGGATTAGGTGTTACAATGTCGCTTGTAGTCTTCTTGCTACTTTGTTGCAGTTTTGCAGGCGTCCTGGAGCAGTCAGTGGTCGATCCTTGGCAGAAGTCAAAGAGAGAGGTGCAGAGGAACTCTGGTGAATTCTTGCAAGTCGTTATCTGAGGAAAAGCCCACAGGAGAGACCCTAAATAGCCCTCAGAGGAGGATTGGCCACCTAGTGAGGTAAGCCCCTATCAGGAGGGGTCTCTGACATCACCTGCTGGCACTGGCCACTCAGAGGCCTCAAGAGTGCCCTTACACCTTTGGATTCAAGATGGCAGAGGACTGGGACACACTGGAGGAGCTCTGGGGTGATGATGGACAGGGGAGTGGTCACCCCCCTTTCCTCTGTCCAGTTTTGCCCCAGAGCAGGGACTGGGGGTTCCCTAAACCGGTGTAGACTGGCTTATGCAAGGAAGGCACTATCTGTGCCCTTCAAAGCATTTCCAGAGGCTGGGAAAGGATACCCCTCCCCAGCCTTTAACACCTATTTCCAAAGGGAGAGGGTGTAACACCATCTCTCAGAGGAAATCCTTTGTCCTTCCTTCCTGGGACTGGGCTGCCCAGACCCCAGAAGGGCAGAACCCTGTCTGTGGGGTGGCAGAAGCGGTAACAGAAGAGAAAACCCCAGAGAGCTGGCTTGGCAGTACTCCATAGTGGAGCCCCAGGGATGCATGAAATTGGCACCCCAATACACCAATACCAGATTGGGGGAACAATTCTATGATCTTAGACATGTTACATGGCCATATTCGGAGTTGCCATTGGGAAGCTACATACAGGTAATGACCTATATGTGGTCCACGCACTCACAAAGTCCGGGGAAATTGCCCTGAACTATGTGGGGGCACCTTTGCTAGTGCAAGGGTGCCCTCACACTTAGTAACTTTGCACCTAACCTTCACTAAATGAGGGTTAGACACATAGGTGACTTATAAGTTACTTAAGTGCAGTGTAAAATGGCTGTGAATTAACATGTGCGTTATTTCACTCAGGCTGCAGTGGCAGTCCTGTGTAAGATTTGTCTGAGCTCCCTATGGGTGGCAAAAGAAATGCTGCAGCCCATAGGTATCTCCTGGAACAACAATACCCTGGGTACCTAGGTACCATATACTAGAGAATTATAAGGGTGTTCCAGTGGGCCAATCGAAATTGGTAAAAGTGGTCACAAGCCCATAGTGACAAATTTAAAGGCAGAGAGAGCATAAGCACTGAGGTTCTGGTTAGCAGAGTCTCAGTGACACAGTTAGGCACTACCCAGGTATACACATTCAGGCCACAAACTTTGAGCACTGGGGTCCTGGCTAGCAGGGTCCCAGTGAGACATATAAAACACACTGACAAATAGGGTTTTCACTATGAGCACTGGGGTCAAGGCTAGCAGGATCCAAGTGAGACAGTAAAAACACTCTGACATATACTCACAAACAGGCCAAAAGTGGGGGTAACAATGCTAGAAAGAGGCTACCTTCCTACAGCAGGACATGTACCATATAGTTTACATGTCCTGGTAGTATAAAACTGCCAAATTCATTTTTACACTGCTGTGAAGCCTGCTCCCTTCATAGGCCTCTCAATGGGCCCTCATACATTGTTTGAATAGTAGCTGCTGATCTGAAAGGAGTAGGAAGGTCATATTTAGTATGGCCAGAATGGTGATATAAAATCCTGCTGACTGGTTAAGTTGGATTTAATATTACTATTTTAGAGATGCCACTTTTAGAAAGTGAGCATGTCTCTGCACTTAAATCTTTCTGTGGCTTACAATCCACGTCTGGCTGGGTTTAGTTGACAGCTCCTTGTGCATTCACTCAGACACACCCCAAACACAGGATACTCAGCCTCACTTGCATACATCTGCATTTTGAATGGGTCTTCCTGGGCTGGGAGGGTGGAGGGCCTGCTCTCACACAAAGGACTATCACACCCCCTTACTGGGACTCTGGCAGGCAGGATTGAACTGAAAGGGGACCGTGGTGTTTGTTGCTACCGCCGTGGCGGTCAGAGGGTTAAAGTGGCTGTCTGTGTTGGCGATTGCCGCCGTGGTTGTGATTCAATTTTTTTTACAGCCAGCCTGTTGGCGGTATTATCGCTGCTTTAACACTGACCGCCAGGGTTGTAATGAGGGCCTTTGTTTGCTTTAAAATGACTTAAGACACTTTATATCACTTTTCAGTGATGTCTCTACATTTACTTATAGCATCTTTTACCATTTTGACCTGCAAATATCCACATAAATATAATTTTATTATATATTTTTCTAAACACTGTGTGGTGTATTTTTGTGGTGCTATATGGTGTTATTGTATGATTTATTGCACAAATACTTTACACATTGCCTTCTAAGTTAAGCCTGACTGCTCAGTGCCAAGCTACCAGAGGGTGGGCACAGGATAATTTGGATTGTGTGTGACTTACCCTGACTAAAGTGAGGGTCCTTGCTTGGGCAGGGGGTAACCTGACTGCGAACCAAAGACACCATTTCTAACAATGAGTAACATTCACTCATTATACTAATATTTTTTGGGCACTCGAATGTGGGATCCTGGTGGGACACCTTGCAATTGTATGCATTAGAGGAGCCACATTTGTCTTGTTACATCATGGTTTATATTTGTTTCGTTAGTTGAATGTTGTTCGGTCTAGACATAAACTGGACAAAATCTCTCTTTCTGTTCTGTCTAAGATGTAATTCAGCAAAATCTTTTTGCACAGACTACCACTACTCCAGCCGCGGCCTGTCCTAATGGATGGAGGGGCCATGCCTCCCCCCCCTTTTGCCCAAAAAGAAGAAGTAAGCCTGAAAGACACTATATTGTCAGGTCAGGCAGCCAGGAGCTGACATGTGTTAAATGCATAGTGTAGGAAGTTGGCTCTGTATGCACTATTTCAAAGTAAGGAATAGTATGCACAGAGTCCAAGGGTTCCCCTTAGAGGTAAGATAGTGGCAAAAAGAGATAATATTAATGCTCTATTTTGTGGTAGAGTGGTCGAGCAGTAGGCTTATCAAAGGAGTAGTGTTAAGCATTTGTTGTACATACACACAGGCAATAAATGAGGAACACACACTCAGAGACAAATCCAGCCAATAGGTTTTGTTATAGAAAAATATATTTTCTTAGTTTATTTTAAGAACCACAGGTTCAAATTCTACATGTAATATCTCATTTGAAAGGTATTGCAGGTAAGTACTTTAGGAACTTTGAATCATTACATTAGCATGTATACTTTTTACATAAAACACAATAAGCTGTTTTAAAAGTGGACACAGTGCAATTTTCACAGTTCCTGGGGAGGTAAGTTTTTGTTAGTTTTTGTCAGGTAAGTAAATCACTTACAAGTCTCAGGTTTGGGTCCAAGGTAGCCCACCGTTGGGGGTTCAGAGCAACCCCAAAGTTACCACACCAGCAGCTCAGGGCCGGTCAGGTGCAAAGGTCAAAGAGGTGCCCAAAACACATAGGCTTCAATGGAGAGAAGGGGGTGCCCCGGTTCCGGTCTGCCAGCAGATAAGTACCCGCGTCTTCGGAGGGCAGACCAGGGGGGTTTTGTAGGGCACCGGGGGAGACACAAGTTCACACAAAAAGTACACCCTCAGCGGCACTGGGGCGGCCGGGTGCAGTGTAGAAACAAGCATCGGGTTTTCAATGTAAATCAATGAGAGACCAAGGGATCTCTTCAGCGTTGCAGGCAGGCAAGGGGGGGGCTCCTCAGGGTAGCCACCACCTGGACAAGGGAGAGGACCTCCTGGGGGTCACTCCTGCACAGGAGTTCCGTTCCTTTAGGTGCTGGGGGCTGCGGGTGCAGGGTCTTTTCCAGCCGACGGGAAATGGAGTTCAGGCAGTCGCGGTCAGGGGGAGCCTCGGGATTCCCTCTGCAGGCTTCGCTGTGGGGGCTCAGGGGGGACAACTTTGGTTACTCACGGTCTCGGAGTCGCCGGAGGGTCCTCCCTGAGGTGTTGGTTCTCCACCAGTCGAGTCGGGGTCTCCGGGTGCAGTGTTGCAAGTCTCACGCTTCTTGCGGGGAGTTGCAGGGGTCTTTAAATCTGCTCCTTGAAACAAAGTTGCAGTTCTTTTGGAGCAGTGCCGCTGTCCTCGGGAGTTTCTTGTCTTTCTTGAAGCAGGGCAGTCCTCAGAGGATTCAGAGGTCGCTGGTCCCTTGGAAAGCGTCGCTGGAGCAGGTTTCTTTGGAAGGCAGGAGACAGGCCGGTAAGTCTGGGGCCAAAGCAGTTGGTGTCTTCTGTTCTTCCTCTGCAGGGGTTCTTCAGCTCAGCAGTCCTCTTCTTCTTGTAGTTTCAGGAATCTAAATTCTTAGGTTCAGGGAAGCCCTTAAATACTAAATTTAAGGGCGTGTTTAGGTCTGGGGGGTTAGTAGCCAATGGCTACTAGCCCTGAGGGTGGGTACACCCTCGTTGTGCCTCCTCCCAAGGGGAGGGGGTCACATCCCTAATCCTATTGGGGGAATCCTCCTTCTACAAGATGGAGGATTTCTAAAAGTCAGAGTCACCTCAGCTCAGGACACCTTAGGGGCTGTCCTGACTGGCCAGTGACTCCTCCTTGTTATTCTCATTATTTCTCCTGGACTTGCTGCCAAAAGTGGGGGCTGTGTCCAGGGGGCGGGCATCTCCACTAGCTGGAGTGCCCTGGGACATTGTAACACGAAGCTTGAGCCTTTGAAGCTCACTGCTAGGTGTTACAGTTCCTGCAGGGGGGAGGTGTGAAGCACCTCCACCCAGAGCAGGCTTTGTTTCTGTCCTCAGAGAGCACAAAGGCTCTCACCGCATGAGGTCAGACACTCGTCTCTCAGCAGCATGCTGGCACAGACCAGTCAGTCCTGCACTGAACAATTGGGTAAAATACAGGGGGTATCTCTAAGATGCCCTCTGTGTGCATTTTTTAATAAATCCAACACTGGCATCAGTGTGGGTTTATTATTCTGAGAAGTTTGATACTAAACTTCCCAGTATTCAGTGTAGCCATTATGGAGCTGTGGAGTTCGTTTTTGACAGACTCCCAGACCATATACTCTTATGGCTACCCTGCACTTACAATGTCTAAGGTTTTGCTTAGCCACTGTAGGGGCATAGTGCTCATGCACCTATGCCCTCACCTGTGGTATAGTGCACCCTGCCTTAGGGCTTTAAGGCCTGCTAGAGGGGTGACTTACCTATGCCACAGGCAGTGTGAGGTTGGCATGGCACCCTGAGGGGAGTGCCATGTTGACTTACTCGTTTTGTCCTCACCAGCACACACAAGCTGGCAAGCAGTGTGTCTGTGCTGAGTGAGGGGTCCCTAGGGTGGCATAAGACATGCTGCAGCCCTTAGAGACCTTCCCTGGCATCAGGGCCCTTGGTACCAGGGGTACCAGTTACAAGGGACTTACCTGGGTGCCAGGGTTGTGCCAATTGTGGAAACAACTGTACATTATAGGTGAAAGAACACTGGTGCTGGGGCCTGGTTAGCAGGGTCCCAGCACACTTCTCAGTCAAGTCAGCATCAGTATCAGGCAAAAAGTGGGGGGTAACTGCAACAGGGAGCCATTTCTTTACACATAGACTCCTGGCTGTCAGGGCTGTACTTTGCTAAGTGGATGATGTTACAGCTCCTCTGGCATAACCTCTTCAGTCTAGCAAAGCACCTCAGGGCCTTCCCCCTCAGGATGAAGAGGAGAGTTACTGATTGCCTAAGATCGGGGCACTTCAGTTTTAAACTCTGATGTTCCCAGCACCTCGTGTCAATGGCTGACAACTCCTCACAGAAAAGATTGGGGTCAGAAAGGCTCACTGACTACCTTCAACTCTGTGAGGAAGTTGGGGTTACTGCCTTCCCTCACTGGAAAGATGGCAGCAGTCTTAACCCTCCTGGTATCTCCTAGGCAGAGCTGCACAGGTATGTGTGCATTTTTTTATGTTTGGTGCATGCGAGCATGCGTGTATATATGAATATTTAGAAGTAAGTGTTGTGAACGGATGTGTGTGTGCATGTGAGTATAAATGCATGGGTGTGATTGAGTGTGTATGTGTGCATGTGTATCTGGTCCGCCTCCTCTGCTAAAATTACGGGCTGCCACTGTACTACTGCTTTTGTTCGTTGGCAAACAGGACGCTCTGCTAATTTAGTTAAGACTGGCAATGTTAATATACACAATGATCTCGATTCAGCACAGAATGTATTGACCCACACATAGCAACGCATATGAAGAAAATGCCAATGAGTGTCAAGGAAATATATAGAAGCACAGCAATGCATTAAGCTACTGAATAATAGCCAAGAAGTGAAACTCTGCGTCCTTGGTGACATGCAGTCATCAAGGTAACCTTCGTTTTACATGTTCCAGGAAAGATTCGATGCACATCACCTCTAAAAGGTAAACAGAGGCTATGCTCTCAATGAATAATAGTGCATGGCGGTTCTGCCTTAAAAAGGCATCCATCTGTGTCATAAATCTTTCTGAGCATAACGCAACATAATAATTTTCTCTACGTTAGCGCATCCGTTTGGAATTTGCTATATAAAATTCAATGATTCTTTCGTATAAAAAGATATTGTTGTAAGCCCTCATTTTCATTTCTTCAGGAGGAAGCAAATATGTCCTTCCCTTGCTACTTAGCCATCTGGTGCACAACAAAGGCTTGGGAACGTAATTGTTGTTCGAGGATAATTGCCCTATTAACAGAAAAGATCACATCCGTGAATATTGCGTTTAATTTTCTAAAGAAACTCAATACAGCTAGCTGGGGTTTCAAATCATTATTAATATATATACATTATTTTTTTCTGTAATACATATAGGGGCATATTTATACTCCGTTTGCGCCGAATTTGCGTCGTTTTTATCGACGCAAATTCGGCGCAAAACTAACGCCATATTTATACTTTGGCGTTAGACGCGTCTAGCGCCAAAGTATGAGGAATGAGCGTCATTTTTTTGCGTGAACGCCTTCCTTGCGTTAATGAGATGCAAGGTAGGCGTTCCCGTCTAAAAAAATGACTGCGACGCAAATGCGTCGTATTTATACTCCCGGGCAAAAATCACGCCCGGGAGTGGGCGGGGCAAAAAAACCCGCATTTGCGCCTCTTTTTAACGCCTGGGTCAGGGCAGGTGTTAAGGGACCTGTGGGCTCAAAATGAGCCCAGAGGTGCCCTCCCATGCCCCCAGGGACCCCCCCCTGCCACCCTTGCCCACCCCAGGAGGACACCCAAGGATGGAGGGACCCATCCCAGGGACATTCAGGTAAGTTCAGGTAAGTATAATTTTTTTTTTATATATATTTTTTTGTGGCATGGGGGGCCTGATTTGTGCCCCCCTACATGCCACAATGCCCAATGACCATGCCCAGGGGACAGAAGTTCCCTGGGCATGGCCATTGGGCAAGGGGGCATGACTCCTGTCTTTACTAAGACAGGAGTCATGTAAATGGCGTCTGGGCGTCGTTAAAAATAGCGCAAATCGGGTGGAGGCGATTTTTTTGCCTCAACCTGACTTGCCCCATTTTAAGACGCCCTAACGCCATTTTCCCCAACGCCGGCGCTGCCTGGTGTACGTGGTTTTTTTCCACGCACTTCAGGCAGCGCCGGTCTGCTAGCGCCGGCTAACGCCATTCAATAAATACGGCGCCCGCATGGCGCTTCAGAATGGCGTTAGCCGGCGCTAATGTTTTTGGCGCAAAACTGCGATAGAGCAGTTTTGCGTCAAAAAGTATAAATATGGCCCATAGTGTTACCAAATATTGTAATGCACAAAAAAGGTTTAACACGTTAAGTGGCATATTCTTTTGTTTTACATCCTATTCTCCCTAGGAGAAAACACATTTATTTTAAGGTACTGCAATTACTTCAAAGAAGGAAGATTTTCAAGTATACACTTTATTTCCCTAGCAGTCAGAAACCCAGCAATGCAGAAATTCTAATTTTGTTTGCACTGATGACATCGATGCAAAAACACGCTCAACATCTTCTTCACTCTAGCCCGAGTCTTGAAGATTTAGAATTGAACAAGCAGGGCCAAATTGGAAAATATCCAGTTCAAATGTATTCAGTTATCTATGAAAATAGAGACACTGACCTGAGGCAAGTCAGCTTCTTTTTGTTTATTGACATCATCTGTCATTTTTGTAATTTTTGTGAAGGACTTCTTCAAGGAAATTATATTTTGCAGAAACACACACTAGAAATCATATTGTATTAATTGGTTCATTCGTCCAGCTAGTCAGATTTTGGATTCTTTGTGTCTTTTGCATCATGTAATGAATGTTTTATTTTTTGTTCTCTTCCAACTGTTTATATAATCTCAATTGTGAAGCAAATTTAGGGCCATATTTACAAGGCCCATGTCGCAGGGTGCACAGCTGCCCTGCACCAACAGGAAAGGGCAGAAATGACCCGTATCTACAAGATGCAGCGCATTTCTGTCCTCTCCCCCTGTGCTAGTGCAAATTTCTGTCATGCATCAATGTAGGCTCCCTTGTGTTTGCATTGTGGGGATGATTGTTTTTGTGCAGAAAGGGACACCTTCCTGCACAAAAGCAATAATTGGAGGTGATTTCCAATTTGTATGTGTGCTGTAGAATGCACACATACACAGTGTTCTTTCTCCCCATTGTGCCACTCTTAAGCCACCCCTGGGGAGGCTTAGGCTTTTGACACATTTACAGATTTACAAAACCTTGTAAATCTGGGAATGCATCAAACTTCATGGGTGTTGCATGGGAACACCCACTTGTAAATATGGGCCTCAGTTGTATAATATACATTAGTCTTTTCTATTGGACAGCAATTTTAAAAACACTTTTTTCATATGGCTACAGTTGATCACATAAAAATATAATCAGTTATGGGTATAGAGCAATGTATTTGTGCCAACTTGTCTCATGAGTTCACTCTAAGACTAGGGGTGTTTGAAATTCACGTAATTTGCATGTGTGTGATTACGTGACATCCCAAGATAATTATGCACGTGATTACGAGGAAATGATAAGCAGGACTTCTGGGCTGTATTTTACCACAAAATGTGTCCACTAGGATGCTTCAAAAGTGCTAAAGCACATGTCCCGTAAACAGCAACCTCTCAAGTTCTTGATGCGCTCAAGCAGAATGTTTGCCATTAACGGTGCATATTGCATTCTATGGCCCATATTTATACTTTTTTTAGTGCTGCATTTGCGTCAGTTTTTGAAGCAAAAGCGGCGCAAACTTACAAAATATAATTGTATTTTGTAAGTTTGCCCCACTTTTTCGTAAAAAAAATGACGCAAATGTGGAGCAAAAAAAGTATAAATATGTGCCTATATGTCAAATATCATACGACACAGTTCTTAAAAAGTGTTTTCTTTGTGACACTTGAAAATAATACTGTATAATTTCTACTAGCCTTACTTCAATCCCTCTAAAATATTATTGGGGTACCCACTGTTGATATAATACGGTCGAATCTATGTCATATGTTCACAATATATACGCATCTGCAACTAATTTAAATGAAACATATGTACAGAGTCAGTGGTTAGATAGAAAACCAAACATTGGTAATGTCCCCTACACATAATTTTGACATGTCTGCGGCATTGCCAAGCTGTTTCATGTCAAGTTGATACATTGAGTCATTCTAATTTTTTTGCCCAACTGAAAAACATGGGTCATGTAGTTTTGAGTTTTCAATCAAGAGGATGGAACTGCTGATTCTTGGAGCTGACTAATGTTGACTAAAAAGGCAAGACTAGCAGAGCTCCCAAGTTTCCCGCTCCACACTGGGTTACCAGATAAGGCTTTTTTAACGTCGGGGACTTGTGGCCCTCATCTATTAATGAGCAAAAAAGGCTAAAAATCCTAGAATGCAAAGAAAAGGTCCTGGACTGAATAAGCTACTCTCGCATTCGCCTGGGAAACGTGAGTGGTCTGGACTGATCTGTATGTAAGTGGCACATGATAGGACTACTTATACATGTGTTAATTACAATTTGAGATGTAAGAAATCAGACAATGGAGCACCGGGAAAATCACCGATCATCGCTTTCAGACGAAACAAAACTATCTTTTCTTCAATATGAAAGTTTCTCATCTGAAAACAAAGAGTACATTATTCCAGTAAAGGCTTTTGATTTTTCATCTTCTACCAATTTATTTTCCATTATAGAAATGTCTCTGGTAGCATCGCAGATTCCTTTATTCCAAAACATATTTTAATCATCCTTTGTCTGAGTTTTCCAGTATGTGTCAACTGTATACAGGAAAGATACTTGCACACGCAAATGGTATTTTTGTATTAGGGTAGAGTGAGAAAGAGCTAGAGAGTGAGAGTGAGAGGTTGTTTAAAGCTCTCCACTAACACAGTTTTGCATCAAAACGTTTTGCACGGACATACACCATTCTTGAGCACCAGCCGATCACCCTATTTATGGAATGGTGAAAGCTGGCGAAAAGGGTATGACTCATACCCACCTCCTCAATGGCCAGCACTGGCGACCTGGGTCCCCTGGGCATGGCCATTGCACCCAGTGCCATGTAGGGGGACCCATTTCAGGGCCACCAATGGCACTTAAAAAAAAAACTTACCTGTACTTACCTATACTTACCTGGGATGGGGTCCCCCATCCTCTGCTGTCCCTCTGGTGTGGGTGAGGGTGTCCCTGGGGCCAGGGGAGGGCACCTGTGGGCTTATTCCATGGTATTCTACCATGGAACTAGGTCCACTGGTCCCCTAACACCTGCCCTGACCCAGGTGTTAAATAATGGTGCAAAGCAAGCTTTGCACCTATATTTAACCCCTCTTCCCCCGTGCGTGATTTTAGCACAGGGGATAAATATACAGCTAAGACCATAGAGTCATTTTTTTGCACAGGAACGCCTATCTTGCATCTCATTGACGCAAGGTAGGTTTCCACATCCAAAAACGGACTTTAACTCTATAACTTTGGTGCTAGACGGGTTTAGCGCTAAGTATAGATATGGAGTTAGTTTTGCACCAAATTTGCGTCAAAAAAATGATGCAAATTAGGTGCAAAACAAGTATAAATATGCCCCCAAATGCCTTAAGTGCTGAAGTTACACTTCCTCATTGTGGAGTCAATTTTGTAGGTTGAGCATACCAAACAGCACAAGATTTCTAGTTGTAAAAGGCCTACTATGGGCTTACTATGAACTAACTAAGTGTTACAGGCTGACCACTGCATATGTTTAATTAACTTAGTTGTCAGTCTCACTTTTTTTGCTTCTTATTTGTTGACTTTCTTCTTGCAGCGTGTCCATCTTATGTTTGTCCATCTCCTGGAGCATATCCTCTTTGCCATCTTTCTGTTGGCTGGCTTTTGTTCTTCCACTGTTAACATAGGGATTTTTTTCCAACTCACCTGGCTCTGTGTTTATCTCTCATGCACTTCTCCCCAAACCCTTGCACTCCATTTTGTACTCACATGTTTGTGTTTTTTCCTAGGTTTCCTATGTTGCTGTCACTTTCAAATGCTTTTCTCTATTGTGTGTCCATGCTCTCTGTTCCTGTGGGCTTCATCTCCACCCCCCCCCCAGTGTTGCTCTGTCAGTCATGCAATGCTCATTCTCTCCTTGCCACCACCAGCTTCTTCACTTGCTCCTCCGTTGCCCCTACCATTGTGTTCTTTTTTTTAAATATGTGCTTTTGCGCTAAAAAAGTAATTTATAATATTCAAGTGGTATCTGTCATCTCAGATTGGTGAACATCATTCTACTGGTGCCTGCATGCATTCTGAAGCATGTGTGCGCACATCATCATGCATGTGAATAGCAGTAGAATGAGGCGACTGCTAGCAGCAGTTGCATCAAAGCACTTTTCATTTTACTTTATTTTTCCCAGTGCTGCCCAGAATCAAGAAACAGTCAAAGTATAGAGCATTGCCATGAGCCATTGGCAAAACCAATAGGTCTTAAAGGCAGGACCTGCTTGTTTACTTTTGGGGGAGTTGGAGTTTCAGGTCTCATGACTTTTTCATAAAAGATAGATATCTATGTCAAAAACTGCATGTGTATTTGTCCAACTTACAGATATGTGGTGGGTTCCCACTTGTAACAATGACATTAAAGCAAACAATTGCCAATTGTTCTTGAGATTTCTTGAAATATTCAAAAACTTTCTCCAAGAGTTATCCAAATTAATGTTTATTCAGAAGAAAAAGATCAGTTCCATAATGTGCTTGGTTAATTAGATCATCGAACAGAGTGAACATTCAACCAGCTGACACGTGTTTCGCTCACCGAGGTGCATTCCCCTGGGCTTTCTCAAGGCTGTTGTGAATAAAACAATTAAAAAATGTAAATGAGTCTTGGAAACTGAGAGATCAGAAGTTAAGAGTCAGAGAGCACCAAAATGTGAGAACCCCAGGTTCGTCCAGAGAGTATAGACCTGCATGCTGATCATGTCAATCCATGAACAGGAATAGAAAACCAGTTACATTAGAAGTCAGTGCAATGGGGTTGCCAAGATAAAGAGCAGTCCCTAATTGAAGGTTAAAAGAGTGATAAGGATGTTAATCAAATTAGAGGGCCTAGAATAAACGTGAGAAATTAGGACCACAAGTTGTGAGACAGGTAGAAGGAAAAAATAGTATATTAGATAATTGAAAATGTGACTAGGTGGTGGTGCCAGCACCGCAGAGTATACCAAATGATCCGTCACCCTGAATTGGGAAAGTATAAAAGGTTAAACACTAGGATAACTGACACAAAAGAATAGCATACCATAAGAAAACATATTGAACCTCTTAAGGATTTCCTGAACGATCAATAGCATAACAAATATTCTGAAAACGAAAGCATAAGGAACATGTATCAATTGTCAGACCAACGTCAGAGGCTAACAGTTCTAAGCAAACAGTTTTAGAGTTGAAATATAATGATACAAACTGGACATTTCTACAGTTGTCGTTAATGCAGTTGTCGAAGATGCTAATCATATCCTTGAAACACTACCCCAACTAGAGAAGAGAACTCAAAGTGGTGACTCCCATAAAGGAGTAGCATTACATTGTTGGAATACATTGTGACCACTGGTAACATCAAAAATTATGTACACTACAATTGCACTAACAATAAAGACCATAGGCAAATGACACCTGTCTTAAGATGTGGAGGTACCTGTAGACACATTTTAGAACAATATTTTATCATTGATGGTAACATTATACACAAGGCATATTTATAATGGAAAGCAAGGCTGTCGTAATGTTTTAGGAATGGACCAAATTGCAAGGGAGTTAATCTCAGCGAGGAAAACTAAAAAATACGATGTTAACGGGGAAAACACCTAATCTAGGTGTTCATCTACAAGGGTGGTTCTTACCCATATAACTAATTCAAGATGCGAAATGCGAGGAGAAAGCAGTCAAAATGCATCCGTCGCCATTAATAGGGACGCGCTGACTGAACAGGTCCGTTTTTATTTCCCTGCATTGCGGAGGGTTCGACACAGAAAAAGGACTTGATAAGGGCGCCGCCATCTTGGAGGTAGCGTCCAGCTTGCAATTGTAAAGAACGTGTTGTCACTGAAACATAACATAAAAGAGGGACTAAATACGGGCGCCTGCGTCTTAGGGGTAGCGACCGTCTGCTGTATGTACATTATGATGGCCATACAAGAGGAGATACAGAAAGAAAGAGAACATCCTAATATTAAGAATAACAACATTTTCTGATAAATTAAATCCTAATTTTTAAAGAGAGGAAAACGGGGGAGAACAAAGGAAGAAAAAAGAAAATCGAACACCATCATCATTGGGCATCTGTACTAAGGTACTACTACCTGTGTACAGAATAAAAAATTATAATAAATGGTAACCATGAGTAAGAGTTGTGGTGTAACATTAGGCACTAATGTATAGCCTGACCAAACACAGCAAAGAAAATTGTGATAGGAATAACAAAAATGTCAAAGAGAAGACTAAATAGGGTGTAAGGAGCTAAGTTCGCCCTACTCCTGTCATTCTAACTAGCTGGAAAAGAGTACCAAAAAATATCATCATGAAATAAGAAAACATATACAGAAAATTACATCATCCAATGGTGCCATTCTGGATCCTTATTAAGTCCATGATCAACTGTGTCATAAAGGATAATTAAACGACTTTCTTTCTGACAAAGTCGTAATGGTAGATTGCCCCCTCTAGGATGGGGTTTGATACGTCGAAGTCCACAAAAGGTGAAAGTGCGATCTTCTGGGTGGGCTTCATTAAAGTGATCCACTAGTGGCGCTCTGAGATCAGGTTTTTGTATATTGCGAAAATGTTCTTGTATTCTTGTTTTTAGTGGTCGGGTGGTACTTCCTATATAGACTTGTTGACATGGACACTTGATTAGGTAGACCACATTCGTACTTTCACAGTTTATAAAGTCACTTATTTTGTGATGATGGACATTGATAAGGATTGTTTTGGATTTGGAAAAGCCAAGTTTGCAGATAGAACATTTACTACAAGTAAATAAAACAGTGGGTCTCAGAAACAATCGTGTGTGTGGAGGTGTGACCTGAAGGAACAATGGACAAGGGTTATTCCTTAGGTTAGGAGCTCGTCTGAAGCCCAATTCCGGATTTTTTGTTATGTATTGATTAATGGATAAGTTATTTTGTAGAAGATGCCAGTGTTTCTTGAGAAGTTTACGAATTGAGTGATGGCCATTATGAAACTCCGTTATAAAGTGAATCATAGGATGCTGCTTGGTAACTTGAGGTTTGATGAGCATTTTATTGCGATCCATTTCACTTTCTTTAACCTTTGTTGTCTTCAACAGGTGCTGTTTGTAACCCCTGGCTGCAAGTCTCTCAATCATTTGAGTGGAAGCAATATCATAGTCAGAGATGTTAGTATAGTTAAGTCTGGCTCTCCTAAATTCTCCTTCCGGAATATTGCGGATGGTACTTGGAGGGTGACAGCTTGAGGCATGGAGAATTGAATTTGCTGCCGTCATTTTCCTAAAAAATCTGGTCTGTAATTTGTCATTTTCAATAAAGATTAGAAGGTCAAGATATTATACTGCAGAGTTGGATATTTGATATGCTATATCAATACCCCAACAGTTGGGTACTAGAGACTGCAAGAACTCATTGACTGAGTTTCTTCGACCTTGCCAGATAAGCAAAATGTCATCAATACAGCGTCCCCAAAATATTATATGTTGTGAAAGATGTTCATTTTTCTCATTCCAAAGCCAAACGTTCTCAATTGAGCCCACCACAAATCAAGCATATGGTGGTGAAAATTTTGCCCCCATCACTGTCCCTTGAATTTGCAAATAGAATTCTCCATCAAACAGAAAATAGTTATTTTCTAAGCAAAATCTTAACATATCCAAAATAATTAAGTTATGTTCTGTATATTTTACAACAAACCAGACAGTCTATGTTGAATTTCAGCTGTGGGATTGGAAGTAAGTTTTTTGTAGCATTGTGTATGATTAAGTTGTCTATGTGCTTCTTATAAATAATCATTAGTGTTAAGTATGACAATGTTACCGCCCTTATCTGCTTCTTTGATGAGAATTTTATTATTATTTCTCAATTGTGAAAGGGCGGTTACTTGATGTCTATTACTATTAGTAGGTAGATATTTCAGTTTTTTACAATAGTGTCGGTATTCTTTATCAAGATCCCTAGACATAGCTATTAAAAACAGATCAATAGAATTATCAGCCGGAAGATTTGGGGTAAAGGTAGGTTTGGGCCGTAGATCAGACGGGTGGTACTGATTAATCTCTATATCTAGCTCTTGTGCTAAAGAAGCGACAGTCAAGTCAGGTTCATTGACATTAGAGAGATTCCGTAATAAGCAAATTCCTTCCAAATCTTGGACAGTTAGATCACTAGTGTTAAGACTTGGAGATGGTAAAGATGGTGAAACAGGAAAAGTAGAAAATAATGATTTTAAGGTCTCACATTTTTGCTGCGTGCTCTGGTTTGTATACCGGATGTACTTGGTGCTTCTGTTGAGATATCGTGTGGTTTTATACGGGTATCTTTCAAATTTCCAAGGCGATGTCGCCTTGCTTCCTTGGAAACATTTACCAGGGGTCTAGATTGTGGGCGTGTTTCAGTTTCATCTACAGATTCTATTTCAGATGACGGTAAAGTATCTGAACAACTATGTGTTTCCAAAGAGGGATTAGAATCTTTAATGTTATCATATTGTTTCCCGAATGTATACACTCTCCCCTGTTGATAATCATTTAGATCCCGTCGGAACTTGCGTTTCTTTCTTTGGATAATATCTTCCTCATATTGATCAATTATATTGTTAAGGATGGTATAGTTCTTAGTAGTAATATCTCCCCAATTTGCTTCTTCTATGCGTTGAGTGAAATTATCAACTTCCTGTCGGTGTTTGTCATATTCTTCCTGGGATATCTCAATGAGTTGTTTAATCATATTTGTTGATGCCATCTGTAGGTTAGCTCCCCATTTTGTAGATGCTCTGCCGAAAATAAGTAGGTGGGAAAATAAGTATTCTAAGTCCCCGAGGGATCCGGTCATGTTCAAGATATTTCTTTAAGGAGGCTACTTCCCACCATTTTGAAGTTTCTTTCTTGAGTGATCTTTCCAGTGCTAGGAACGTGCTTTTAGCTGAGAACAAACTGGTAGTTTGAGAATTGTTTATGCCAGCACCAGTTGTATTAAACACTTGATCCAGTTTAGAGCTGCGTTGTTCACACCTATTTGCTTGGTAAGACATCGTAAAGGCTGACAGGCTTAGACGGGAAGTAAGATTCTGGCAAGCCACTAGGTAAGGGTTTACAGGGGGTCCAATTGAATTACTTCCCGTGTTAAATGCCAATTCATGGAACCAACTTGTTGAAGATTGTAAAAAACATTTCTGTCAGAAAATTTGTGGAAAACATACCATACAGAGCTTCCAGAATCATGATAACAATATATCCAAATAGGTGGCTTAATCACACAGGACAGGAACATAACAAAACGTGTTACTATTACAGCTTTGGCACAGTCCTTTCACTATGATTGATTTGGTCAGTTCCTGCCCATGCAATATTCCTACCTATACAGGTTTAGCATCAATTTTTATTGGTAGAAGTGTGGTAACATAAGATGCTAAGACGTTTCCTCTTACCTCAAATAACAGCAACGTACAGTACTGTATATTCTGTGTACAAAAGAGGTAAACCATGGTATCAAAGGGCAACGTTAAGCTCCCGATGCAGGGCAATTCAGGGGATAACACACCTTGGGGCATATTTATGAGCCCCTATCACCACCGGTGTGTCACTTTTCATGATGCTCCGGTGGAGCTATGCACTGAGCCGTATTTACAGGGTGGTGTTAAGTCACCATTTGTGGCTTAACGCCACCTTCTAACTCCTTCACAAGCAGCCCTTTGCGTGGAAGGGGCGTGCAATGGGTTTTGCTGTGTGCATGCCCGAGCAACACTCATTGCATTTTCACGCTGCCTCAGATTCACAAGTTTTCATAAACCTGAGGCAGCGCCAAAATCTAACGCCACCCTAGGGGTGAAGTTAGCAAGGTGCAACAAATACTTTTATTCCGCCTCATTTGTTGTGCATTCTGCAGCACACACAGAAAGAGCAAAACACCAGACTTGATTGATTATGTGTGGGAAGGTGTCCGTTCCTGCACATAAAAAATATTTCAAAATTACGCTTTGGCACTTCAGTATGTGCTGCATTGTGCAGCACACACAGAAGTGCCAAATCACCATTATTGATTGTTTATGAGCAGGAAGGGAAACCTTCCCACACATAAACAATCATACCCTTCAACGTAGACATCCTTGCACGATGTGCATGGATGCCTGCATTGGTGCTGGCAGCTAAATTTAGCACCAGTGCAAGGGACAACACAGGGGTGCACCATATTCACTTAAATATTTGTGCTCCGTCATTTTCCTTTAATTATGGGCCCTACGGAGTTGAGATGCTGATGATGGAGAGAGAAAAAAAGAGAGGTTTGTCTTTGTGCTAAGAGCACAACTTCTTATTCTATTTCTATTTTTTCACTTGTGAGAAAATTAACTTTGATGTTGAGTGAGGCAATTCAGAGGGTTTCACCTCTATTGTATTTCTTCAGTGGAACTGGAATGCAGATTTGGGATAAAAGTCTCAAAGAGATATGTATTTGGGAGGAGTCCTGGCTCTCCGCTGTATCTATTTTAGCACTTGACAAAAAGGAATCTAGGGGTTCACAGGAAATTTATGGTCGCTCATTGGAGGAAAATAAAAAGCTTACTTTGATGATTTGCTTTCCCAGTGGAGCTGAAATGAAGATAGGGAGTAGAAGCTGAAGAGAGCCATGACTTTTATGAGGAAGTGTGGCAACCCACTATTTTTTTATTTTTCAATTTCAGAAAAAATATCCCTGGTACTTA
Source organism: Pleurodeles waltl (assembly GCF_031143425.1). Taxonomy (NCBI): domain Eukaryota; kingdom Metazoa; phylum Chordata; class Amphibia; order Caudata; family Salamandridae; genus Pleurodeles; species Pleurodeles waltl. The sequence goes on from NC_090450.1 coordinate 109,158,519, forward strand.
TACAGCCTTTATCATGGTACTAGAACCTGCACCAACACCAATCACGATGCTGGAACAGGTCCACGTACCAACAGAACTGTGGCTGGCCCTTGTGCCACCACTCATGTGTAAACCTATGTCCCAGGGACCCCAGTCCCCAACCACCTCATGCACATATGTGCTCCAAGGCGTCACACCCTTCAGACATAATTGGGATCAGATGCAGTCTTGTCTGCCAATCCTGTGATATTTCGAAGTATTGCAGGATTCAGTAGCCATTTCAGCAAAAACTGTTTATTTAAGGCACTCTCAGTGTCATGGTCTACCCTCTGCATGCCTTGGAGGGTGTGGTTAACATCGAATTGGTTTTACTCACTGTTGTTTATGTTGAGCACTAGCAGTACTACTGAGGGGGTTGTGCCTGCAATGAAACTTAATGGACTTAATACAGTGAATAATAAATTGAGCTAAGGCCACACTAAGATCATTATTTATGGATAGTGCACAGAACGATGTCAATGGGTTTTCCTAAAGCCTGGAACTGCTGCACAAACTATACAGAAATACTAACAGCTACTGATATTAGAGAAGAGGGTACGGCTAACAGCATGGAGGGTTTTGCAGACACTTGGAAAGAGAACATAGGGGCATATTTACAAGCGGGTGAATCACTTTTTCAATTGGAAAATGTGATGCATCAGCGGTGCAAGGGGCTTGTAAATAAGCCCCGTAGTATTTTAATTCCAGTCCTAAATTATTTGGAGACTGTGCAACACTCCACAAAAAATCAAGAGGATCTATTTGCTATTCTAGTTCATGTCATGCAACATTATGGAAATAGTTGAACATTTCTAAACTATTTTAAGAAAGGGTTGAAAAGTAGTAATTTTGCACTGCTGGAAGCACTGCCTTGAGGGTGCCACTCAAGGCGAAAAACTAGGAAGACTAATTCATTTAGAAAAAAACCTGTGTTCTTCCCTTTAGGGCCTGAAGCAACCCCTGATATATGTTTATGTGTGTGTGCATGTCTGTGCGTGCACATGTATACATAGAAGCTAAGTGAGGTATATGTTGTGGTAATTAGGCTTTGATTAATTTCAAAGTAATTCTTGCCTAACCTGTGAGAATACATTAACGTGTTGTTTGTGCTAACAGGGTTGATGTCAACAGTGCCTTCCAAATAATCTAGAGACAAACAACACCATTCCAGGGAGAGAGACTAAAGATCTTGACAGTGTAATGATATTGAGAAACCACAGGCATCTCACTTCTACTTTTTTTTTCTCAACCAACTTCCTATTTCGTCTCTGCAAGACACCATCTGTGGACTTGACATCATTGGCATGTTTTTACGCAACGTTTTGCCTTCATCCCTCCTGTTTTTGTTTGGCCTTAGAACTTTGCACCCTTTACCACTGCTACCCATTGCTAAAGCACTTTTCTTCTCTACTTTAAACATGGTAACATTGGCTTACATGCATGTGACACATTTAATTTACGTGCAAGTCACTAGTAAAGTGGTACTGCATGTACTCAGTACCTGTAAATTTTATGCAACTTTTGGGGAACTTCGTCATCACTCAATTCTTGTGCTTCGGTGATGGCGTTGCTCCCCATTTTACAGGAATTTTCACTACAGCCTAATATAAATTGATGATATCTTATGCTGAATTAACTACAGATGCCTTTGATTCCTTGTCATTCATTTCTTTACTGAACTACGTTGCATATACCATATTGTTAGAAATTGAGTTTCTGGTTGGCTAGGGTATGCACCTCAGCCAGGCAGAACCTACCCACTCTAGTCAGGGCAAGGGAGTTACACGTCCAAGATAACCCCTGCTCACCCCCTTGGTAGCTTGGCACGAGCAGTCAGTCTTATCCCAGAGGCAATGTGTAAAGCGTTTGCACAACACACACAACCAACGTTACGCAATATCCCCACCACAAAGGAAACACAACACCAGATTATATGAAAATATACTGTATTGTACACAATGCAATTATTAGACCAAACATCACATATCAGTACTATCCTGCCACCTTAGCAGTTGTCAGAACGTTACACATTAGTTACTCTGCAGACTAGCAGTGGTCACAAATAACACACAGGTTACTCAGTATTCTGCAACATAAGCAGTGGTCAGGAAACACGTTATTACACCAAAGCACTTGTCATAAGAATATCATAAAACGCCCATAGTAGGAACATTAGAAAACATATGGCAAGTCATAAAAATATATTAGCATGTTATGCCCATAAAAAGAACATTTGCACACATATATATAAAAAAAACACCATCAAAAAGGCAGGCAATAAATAAATCAACAAAGTCTTTAGAAAGAACTTAGATTATATATATATATTGGTCCTTTAGGTAATACGTGTAAAAGATGAAGGCACCTCCAGTGCCTAGAAGATAACAACTGGGGTCCCCGGCGCTCCTCTGCGTAAAACAGGGGACTCGCGGTGCTGTAGGGGGAGAGGGGCGACACACACCCTCTCTGATACCTATACTGGGCCCCTCCTGAGGCCCGCGATCACTGGGGGCGCCCCCCAGGCCTCCACCGGCCCTTCCACACAGGGGGGCACCACTACATGCTCAGAAATCCAACAGGGGGGGGCCAGTGTCAACCAGGGCCTCCTGCTGTAGTAGGGACACTCACCTCGGGTCCGAACTGCTGATTAAGCACTCCGGCAGGGGACTGTAACAATGGGCAAGGCGGCTTCAGCCAGCCCCGCCTCGCTCTGTGGGTTGGAGACCCCACGTCCTGGGTCTCAGCAAGCCGGGGGAGCCGTCTTACTCAAGGCTCCACCCGACCTTGGGGCGTAGGGCTCCGGCAGAGAGATCCTCCTGTCTTCCATCAGTATCGCCTTGGCAAGGTACGGACGAGGGAGAAGAAGGGCCCGGTGGGGCGGGGGAGCCTCTGAGTAGGTCTCCTTCCCCCTGCCCGGCTGAGGACACGCGTCGCGGCCTACTCAGGCCAATAGAAGCAGCAGGCAGCAAGTCAGGGGCCTGCTTGTGCACCGGGGGCACTCCACAGAGCGCGCTTCATCCCAGGGGCATGATAGTAATGGGCTCGCTACAATCTTTTACTCTGCAAAAAGAGCGTTTGAAGCGCTAGGGCACCAACAGAGGCAGCACTTTTCTACCTCAAGCGCTAGGCCTCCAAGATATAAAGCACTTTCCAAAGCGCTTAGTCTTAAAAAGATCTTGAAGCACTTTTCGTGATAAAGATGGATGCAGGGGTCATGGGCCACAGCAACCTGGGAGCAGAGTTCCAGGAAAAGGCCCACAGGTGAAGGGGCCCAGCAACAGGCCAGCACTAAGAGGATGCAGCAAGTGACGAGTCCTTTACAGTGATCAAGCAGGTCACAGGTCAGCACACAGCAGCAGTCCATGGTGGTCCCTGATGAGTCCTTCCAGCATTTCTGTGTCCACTTCCAAGATGTTTCAAGAGTCTCCAAATTGTGGGGAAAATTCCCCTGTACTTATACTCATTTCTTACAATGTTTTGCAATGGCAGGGAGAGGAAGTTCCAGCCAGTTACAACAGGTTCTGGGAGTGCCCCTTCTCTCCTTCAGCACAGGCTCCAAACATCAGTGGGGAGTTAACGACCGTATTGTGTGAGGCCAGGGCACAGCCTTTACAAATGTAGGTGTGCCCCGCCTCTCCCTTTTCTCAGGCCAAGAAGACTATTTAGTATGCAGATGCACCTCTGTGACGCCTCCACGCTCCTGGTGCACAGGCTGTCTGAAAAGTATGCACAAAGCCCCAACTGTCAATCTGCCCAGACGTGGATTGGAGTCAAGCTGCAAAACACCAGAGTCATAAGCACAGATAAATACACACTTTCTAGAAGTGGCATTTCTGTAATGGTAATAAAAAAACACCTACACCAGTAAGCAGCATTTATTATCATCATCACAACCATACCAAACACACCTATGGTACCCCTCATAAATCAGACAATACCCATTACACATAAGGCAGGGTATTTCTAATGCAATCCTATGACAAGGCAGCAGTCACAACTGTGAGGCACCAGGTTAGGCTGTTTATCACTACCAGGACAGGACACGCAACCTGGCACATGTCCTGCCTTCTACATACATGGCACCCCGCCCATAGGGCTAGCTGGGGCGCACCTTAGGCGTGACTTACATGTAGTAAAATGGGACTTCTGGACCTGGCAAGTAAATTTAGATGCCAGGTCCCTGTGGTAGAAAACTGCTCACACAGGTCCTGTGCTAGCGGGCCTGAGACAGGTTTGAAAGTCTACTTCAGTGGGTGGCACAAGCAGCACTGCAGGCCCACTAGTAGTATTTAATTTACAGGCCCTGGGTATAGAGATACCACTGTACAAGGGACTTACAAGTAAATTAAATATGCCAATTAGGTATTAGCCAATCATATCAACTTTAGATGGGAAAGCACCTGCACTTTAGCACTGGTCAGCAGTGATAAAGTGCTAAGAGTCCTAGAGCCAACATCGAGAGGTCAGAAAAACCAGGGGGAAGGAGGCAAAAAGACTGGGGATGACCCTGCATAAGGAAAAATTCCAACACATATCAACTGAAATATTTACAAAAGCAATCACAGTTCCCCTGCTTCTTTTCTGCTGCTGATGATGAGATAAATCGTGTAAGGTTGAAATGTCATCAACAGATTTCTGGCTGAAAAGGATACTTACTTTGCAATTATATACATATGAACACTTTCATTCATTTATTTGCATGGACAGTGCTGGGTTACTGGCACAGTTGTCATGGGTTCATTTTAGTACCTTGCTCTTGAACATATATTTTAGCTTAGCTTAGGCATGTGCCCTGTGCCCTTTTATGCAGATAATATGCCATATTCTCATTTATTCATTTTAGTATAGCTTGCTTTTCAGTGGTGATGTTTTATTTTTCCTAATCCGCTGCTATGCTGCGAGAGCGTTCTTGTTATTATTATACACAACATTTTCTATCATGTTCCTGACCCAAGGTTGACAAGTAACAGTATGAGACCAAGACAAGATAATGTTTGGCATTGCCACCACAAGAAGGCATGCAGTCTAACACTTAGGAAAATGGCCTCATCAGGCCTATTTCTCAGAAAAAAACATGCTTTTTTATACAACACAGTGAAGGCCAAAATGGTGTTGAGCTGGGTCCTTCCGACCAGGATTTCCATCTATGTTGCATTCCAGTTTTCAGCAAGACCTCAGCCTTGTCTCTGCAAGCCAGCTAGGGAGACGAAAGGCAGACCCTTATTCTAAGCTAATTGGGATGAGTTCTCCTCTCATGGACTAAGTATGGACAGATTGGGCTATTGCCGCTGGGCTCTCATTAGAAGCTAGATGCTAGGCATTAGGTAGGAATTCTAAATACATGTTTATTGCAATATCTTTGGAGTGTTCATCTTTTTCTCATTAACTGTCACAATCCTTATTTTGTTATGCTTCATTCTCCTAATAATTGGAGCTCATATCTTTTATCGTAGATTGCAGTCTTTTCAAGAAATATATAGAAAACCACCCTGCATTTATTTATTGCCTTTGTGTGTATATGAGACCTTTTGCTAAGGAGAGAAAGGGCTGAGACATTTTCACTGCAATATCCCAGAGAGGTCCTAGGGTGTTTTGCGACTGACTGCAACAAATTACCTTTCCTTCCGGGGTTGGGTGAGATGCTGCTAGCAAGCCAGTAGGGTTGGACTAGCTGCTGCCAACTGGTGTGAGCATGACTCAGTCACCCACAAGCGGTGGTGGTGCTGCCCCAAATCCAACTGTCTTGTTTGAGTACCGAGAATCTCACAACAGCATCCATTTCAATCTCATGAGCACTGCATGTTCTCTTTGCACATTGAACACTCTTTTTTAATACTTGTCTAGTATGTGTGTATGTATGTTCACTTAATAAACCAGAGGTTACTGGGACTTTACAGTTACGCTCACCCTTTAAATGTACAAACCATAGAAATTCAGCAGTAATAGTTAGAATTATTTCAAGTAACTACAACTTGCGTCTCTCAATGCACAATTTTCTACTCAATAGTTTTACTGCAAAGATTAGATTGATTTTAACAATGTTATCAAAGATATAATGAGCGTTGCAATATGTGGAGTAATTAGCAGTGCATCGCAAGGGTGTGAGGTATAGTTACCTTAGGGCACGAGTTATAGTTACTTGAAATAACTCTTTGTATAATTGCTGAATTTCTATGGTTTTGTATGTTTAAAATGTGAGCCTAACTATAACGTCCTTGAAACCTTTGGTTTTATAAGCAAATGTTTATGGTTTTTTAAGCTCTATTTCCCAACTATAATGTCTCTGCAACATTAGGTTTTGGTATGTGTGTATAAATATTCACTTAATAAACCATAGGTTGCAGGGATGTTATAGTTAGGCTCACATTTTAAATGTACAAAATCTTTAAAAAATCAACAGTTATAGTTAGAGCTGTTTCAAGTACCTATAATTTGCCGCCCCTCCATGCACAATTTTCTACTCAATAGTTTTACTGCAAATATTAGTCTGATTTTATCAATGATGTTTTCAAAGATGTCATGAGTGTTGCAATATGTGGGGTAATTAGCAGTGCATGGCGAGGGTGCGAGTTATAGCTACCATAGGGTACAAGTTATAGTTACTTGAAATAACTCTTCACTATAACTGCTTAATTTATTTTGTTTTGTATGTTTAAAATGTGAGCCTAACTATAACGCCCAGTAACCTTTGTTTTTTTAAGTGAATTTCTATGTTTTTTAAATTCTATTTCCTAACTATAACACCCCTGTAACTGTTGTTTTTTCTGTGCATTTCTATGGTTTTTTAACGTGAAGAAACTTTAGTTACTATACGTTAACCCAATCACCCCTGCACACGCTTTTGACCGTGGTCACGCCCCACACCCAAAACCCTATAACCACCCAACCCCCTGCCAAGCAGATTTTAGGCCCTGTGTGTTGGGGTGTGGTCACATGGCCTGGCCTGCAGGGACGCTCTATGTCCAACCCCCTATAACCACTAAATAGCATGCACACGGCTGCCCGCAGGGGCTGGCCTGGTGCCAACCCCTATAACTGCCATAACCACCCAACCCCACTCCAAACATCACCTTTGGCCCTGAGCCCCAGGGGTTGGCCCCTGGGCTTGGCCTGTGGCCAACCCCTACAACCACCCAACCCCTCACAACCTAGAATGAGAAATGTTCTTACAAATTGATCAAAAATTGTTTTTGACAAGTAGAACGAGTGAGATCACCTTACTGTATGTACCTTAAATATTTGAAGTTGAAAAGAATTTAAAGCTGAGGAATGACAACTGACACTTCTAGCCTAGAATGCTCGACCTTCTTTGTGAGGGTCTGAGAACATAACCACTAGGCCACAGGTGACTCCTTATTATGCAGTGTCCAGAGATGGTGATCGTAAATACAATCCAAAGATGGTGATGGTAAAAAGACGTAAATGTTCCATCACTAGGAATGTTCAACATTCAAAACAAGAGTAAATAAATAGACACACTGCCATGAGATACCACGATTTGAACCTTCAACCCCTGGCCCTCTCAGACACACCTACTCCCCCCTCACCCTCCACTCTCTCAACCCAGGCCACCGCCCCACATGCACCACATCTAGCCCCACACACACCCGAAACCCTATAACCACCCAACCCCATGCCAAGCAGATTTTAGGCCCTGTGTGTTGGGTTGTGGTCACATGGCCTGGCCTGCAGGGACGCTCTATGTCCAACCCCCTATAACCACTAAATGGCACGCACATGGCTGCCCGCAGGGCCTGGCCTGGTGCCAACCCCAATAACTGCTATAACCACCCAACCCCACTCCAAACATCACCTTTGGCCCTGAGCCACAGGGGTTGGCCCCTGGGCTTGGCCTGTGGCCAACCCCTACAACCACCCAACCCCTCACAACCTAGAATGAGAAATGTTCTTACAAATTGATCAAAAATTGTTTTTGACAAGTAGAAAGAGTGAGATCACCTTTCTGTATGTACCTTAAATATTTGAAGTTGAAAAGAATTTAAAGCTGAGGAATGACAACTGACACTTCTAGACTAGAATGCTCGACCTTCTTTGTGAGGGTCTGAGAACATAACCACTAGGCCACAGGTGACTCCTTCTTATGCAGTGTCCAGAGATGGTGATCGTAAATACAATCCAAAGATGGTGATGGTAAAAAGACGTAAATGTTCCATCACTAGGAATGTTCAACATTCAAAACAAGAGTAAATAATCAGACACATTGCCATGAGATACCACGATTTGAACCTTCAACCCCTGGCCCTCTCAGACACACCTACTCCCCCCTCACCCTCCACTCTCTCAACCCAGACGACCGCCCCACATGCACCACATCTAGCCCCACACACACTCATGGCCCCTTCACCTGCCACACCTGCCACTTCTCCTGCTCGTCATCCCTCACACCACACACCAACTAGAGACTCCACCTTCAACAAACACAACACCCCCAACACAAGACTCACCCATCCTGCCCCCACCAACCAACCCCGCAGCACACCAGCCCACAACCAGAACACACCTCGCAACAACACCCTCACGCACCACACCAACGCCACCCACCACAAACACCTTAACTGCCTGCTCCTCAACATCCGCTCCCTTCACAAACATGCCATAGAACTCTGGGACCTCATCACATCACACTCACCTGACATCGCCTTCCTCACAGAAACCTGGACCAGCGCCTCCTCAGAACCCGACATAGCCATAGCCACCCCCAAGGGATACAAACTCCAACACAAAGAGCGCCTCAACAGGCCAGGCGGTGGCATCGCCATCCTACACAGAGACACCATCAAAGTCACCACCAGCTCTCAAGACACTATCGACAACACTGAACACATCCACTTCCACATCCACATTAACAACAACTCCACCCTCAGAGGTACACTAATCTACAGACCACCCGGACCACGCCCCGCCTTCTGCGACACCATCGCCGTGAGCATCTGCTCGCACGCCCTCACCTCCACAGACTACATCATCCTCGGTGATTTCAACTTTCACTTAGAAAACCCACTAGACCACAACACTACCTCCCTCATAGGCAACCTCACCAACCTCGGACTCAAACAACTTGTCACCGCACCCACCCACTCAGCAGGACACACGCTCGACGCAATTTTCACCTCAAGCCAACACATAGCCTACACCCACACCACCGAACTCCTCTGGACTGACCACCGCTGCGTCCACTTTTCCTTCACCAAACCCCCCACACACTACCATCAACACATCACACCCTACCGCATGTGGGACAAGATCCCCACAGAACGACTAAGCTCCCAACTGGCCCATAACCCCCCACACCAACGACCTTAACACAGGAGCACACAACCTCTCCAAATGGATCACTACCTGCGCAGACACACTAGCCCCCCTCAGAAAACACATCACCACCCGCAACATCAAGAACGCCCTATGGTTCACCCCTGGACTCCAAGCGCAAATGCCGCTAAGCTGAGAAAATATGGATACTAGAACCTTCCACAACCAACTTCTCCACCCTCAAAACCACCATTCGCACCCATCACCAACTCATACGCACCGCCAAAAGAGACCACTACAAGACACGCCTTGAAAACAACTCTCAAAACAGCAAAGAACTCTTCACCATCATCAATGAACTTGCCAAACCCAAAGCCAGCAACATAGACCACACACACACACACAGCCCCTATGTGACGCCCTCTCCAACCACTTCCTCCACAAAATCCTGGACATCCACAACAGCTTCATACCACACACACCCACCACACATACTCCTTACTCACCAAACCCAACCCCCACTCAGGACCCCCCCACCACACTCTCCACATGGACCCCCACCACACATGAAGAAACCGAAAAAAACATGAACTCCATCCACTCCGGTTCCTCCTCCGACCCCTGTCCACATCGCATCTACAACAAAGCTAGCCCTACCATCGCCCCCATACTCTACAACATAATCAACTCTTCTTTCGACTCCGCCACCTACCCAGACCCCTGGAAGCACGTGGAAATCACTGCTCTCCTAAAAAAAAAACAGGCCGACCCAGAGATCCTCTCCAACTACCGCCCCATCTCCCTCCTCCCTTTCCCCGCCAAGGTTACAGAGAAATTAGTCAACACCCACCTATCCCACTTCCTCAAAGCAAACAACACTCTTGACCCCTCACAATCTGGGTTCCGCAAGAACCACAGCACAAAAACTGCCCTCATCCCATGCACTGACAATATCAGGACCAAAGTCGACAAAGGCGAGACCGTCGCACTCATCCTCCTAGACCTCTCCGCAGCCTTTGACACCGACTGCCACCACACACTCCGCACACGCCTCCACAACATAGGAATTCGCCACAAAGCCTTAGACTGGCTCACCTCCTTCCTCACCGACCGGACCAAGAGAGTCCGCCTTCCGCCCTTCCACTCCAACACTACCAAGATCACCTGCAGAGTCCGCTAATGGTCCTCCCTCAGCCCCACACTCTTCAACATCTACATGATCCCCCTAGCCAACATCCTCCGAGCACACGGAATCACTATCCTCTCCAATGCAGATGACACCCAACTCATCCTCTCCCTCACCCGCAATCACACCAGCGCCAAAACCAATTTACACGCTGCTCTCCTCGACACCGCCAACTGGATGACCACTAACCACCTCAAGCTCAACTCAAACAAAACCGAGATCATCATCTTTGGCCCCAACACAACCAATTGGGACGACTCCTGGTGGCCCACAGCCCTAGGCCCCGCACCCCCTGCAACCGACGCACGCAACCTCAGCATCATCCTCGACCCCTCCCTCTCCATGACACAGCAAATCAGTGCTCTAACCTCCTCCTGCTTCCACACACTCCGCACTCTAAAAAAATCCTTCAAATGGATTCCCCCAGAAACCAGAAAGACAATCACCCACGCATTCATCAGCAGCAGATTGGACTACGATAATGCCCTCCACGCCGGCACCACACTCAAACTCAAACGCAAACTCCAGGGAATCCAGAACACAGCCGCACGCCTCATCCTTGGCCTCCCCCTCCACAAACGAATCTCACCACACCTCAAATCCCTTCACTGGCTCCCCATAGACAAGAGAATCACATTCAAGATCCTCATCCATGCACCCAAATCCCTCCACAACACCGGCCCAACCTACCTCAATGAAAGAGTTAACTTCCACACTCCCACATGCAACCTCCGATCAGCCGACCTCACCCTAGCCACAGTCCCCCGCATCCAACGGACCACCATAGGGGGCAGGTCTTTCTACTACCTCGGCCCCAAAACCTGGAACTCCCTCCCCACTGACCTTCGCAAAACCAAAGACCTACTGGTCTTCAGAAAGAACCTCAAGACATGGTTGTTCGATCAGTGACCCTCCCTGCCCCCCCCGTTTCCCCTTCCCCAGCCCCTTGAGACCCTCACGGGTGAGTAGCGCGCTCTACAGATTTTTTGATTGATTGATTGAGGGACACTCAAAAGCTTTACCAGTACACCAGAGGTGACTCAGTTCTGCTGTGCATCAAAACATAACTATAAAGTTCATAGCAAACATCTGGTTAGTGTGATGCTTTGAAGCCATTGTATTGGGAGGCTGTTAAAGACGTAAATGTTCCATCACTAGGAATGTGTAACATTCAAAACACAATAAACAGAAACAGTGCCATGAGACAAAAGTATTTGAACCTTCAACCTACTGAGTGACAGTCCTAGAGTAAATGTTGCAACCAAACATCTTGCTAGGGTCACCCTTTAAAGTCTTTGTATGGCGAGACCATTGCCAAAACAATCCCATTATGGGATGGAAGAGAGAGAGAGAGAAAGAGAATGAGACATTGAGAGAGAGAGAGAAATTTAGTGAAATAGGTCAACAGAGAGTGAGATAGACAGACAGAGAGAGAGAGAAGATGTTTTAGACTTTCATGAATGATATACTCAGAATGAGGTGTTATCAGACAAATTGAAAAGAAAAATGCATTTGTCAAGTTAATAGAAAGAAATCACCTTTTTGTATGCACCTTTAATATGTGAAGTTGAAATGAAATAAAATCAGAGCTATGGCCACTGACACATGCAGACTTGAACCGTCAATGTGCGGGGCTGTGAAATTAACCACTAGGTTGTAGGTGACCCCTTGTGCTGCAGTGTCCAGACATTAAACCCAACTATTATGATTTGTAAAAGATGCATAAGTTACATGACTGGGAATGTTTAACATTCAAAACATACATAAATAAACAGAGACACTGATATGACAAACCAGGATTTGAACCTTCAAAGTGCCGAGTGACAGTCCAAGTTCAACATCCCTGTAACCTTTGGTTTTCACAGTCAGTTTCTATGTTTTCTTTAACGTTAAGTAATTTTAATTAATCTACTTTAATCCAACCACCGTCATTCAAAACCTTTGGTCGTGCACGGTGGGGGTTGGCAGCAGGGCCTGTCCTGCAGCCAACCCCACTATAAACACCCAACCCCATGACACATATGGCATCCAGCCTTTGGCCATACGTGGTGGGGTTTGGCTGCAGGGCTTGCGGCCAAACCCCTATAACCACCAAATGCAATGCCACTCATTAAGTGCTTCGTTGGTGGGGATGTGATCATATTCCAGTGCCATTAGTTAGATGTCCATCACCCTCGAAAAAGTGCGGGAAGACATGAATACCACTAATGTATATAGGGTGAGGCTTAGAGATAATTTTACATGCTCATAGTATCACTACATAATAGATTGCGCTTGAACGAGCAGCAATGCATACACCTCCATCAAGGATTTAAGATAACTTTTGAAGGTGGAACTGCAGGGAAAACACACATGATTTGCATTGGCCATGTGCAAGACAGGAGGGTGATTTGTACTTTACAGAAGTAAGTGCTGCTTTGTTTGGTGGAGATGCAATCATATTCTTGGGCATCAAGAACGCATCTCCAAAATCGATGGGCAATACTCTGTGGGAGGCCTTTGAGTAAGCTGTCCATCACTCTGTGGAAAGGAAGGAAAAATGTTGCGTACCACTAACATATATGGGGCAGGACCAATCAGGCAGGCTTCTAGGTCATTTTGCATACTTGCAGTTTTTGAAAGGGAGAACAATGACCTCTGGTCTCGGCAGCAGATGACCAGAAAGAATACACTTGTCACACCTATATCAAGGATTACAGATAACATTTCAAGGTGGAAATGCAGAGAAAACACACTTGCTTTGCCTTGGCCATGCACAAGAAATTAGGATGATTTGTACTTTACAAAAGTGGATCTTCAACTTGGACACCTGCTGTGTTTACATCTGTAAGTGCTTCCCATTTTATTTTTGTGAAATGAGCATCGTGCCAGAATGTATCCTGCTCTGCATATTTATCGAAGAAGAAGCCACTGTTATGTATAAAATATCTACCCAACTGGAGTACTTTCTACTAGCTAATTAGTAAATGTTACCTCATTGGGTAAATGTATAGTGCATCTCCTGCACTATAATTCTGACAAGGATGCCAAGATAAAGTCTCCAGTGAGCTTGTGTTTCTGTAACCTTGCCAATGTGATTGTTCCTCGAGCACGTTCATCAGATAACTTTCCAAGGTGGAACATTAGGGAAAACACACCTGTTTTGCCTGGGCCATGCGCAAGACGGAGGGTTATTTGTACTTTACTGAAGTAGTGTTTTTATGTTTTCTTTGAGCTGAGATCTGATGAGGACTCCTGGGGCAGTCTCAAGGCCACCTCAGTCCAAGCCAGCTTCTTGTCACCTGCGGGAGCCATCGTTGCTCCAGCACACAGGGAGCTCCTAAATACGCAGCTCCTTGTGTGCAGGAGAAACAGTTCATCTGTTTCCTTGCCTGCGTCACAGCAAGCAGGGAAACAGATTAAAACTTGGTTCCCAGCAAGCGGGAGCAGTTTTCACGGCTGTCCCCAGGGCTTCAAACAGCACCAGGACGGTGGTTCATGTGGCCCCCTCCATTAAATATTTCAAACCTCGTGGAGCAAGTGGTCCCCAGGGCTCATTTGAGCCGAAAGAGGGAAGTCCGTGCAGCCCTCCAAAATTACTATAAACTCCATGGAGGTTGATGGTCTCTTGGCTTTTAAGAGCCCTAGGAGGGGGGGCCTGGTGCACCCTTGCTATTTAAAAAAAAATGTCTGCATGACCCAGGTACCTGGCCCACCTGGAGCCTTAATCTTTAATTTGCGCAGTGACTGCACTTGTTTTTTTTTTTTTTTAATGTTGGCAGATTTGCAGGTCCTCCATGAATTTCACAGAAAATATTAAAATATATACTTTTTGCCCTGACGCAGTCCCAGGGGGACCCCAGCAGTAAGGCTATGGGGTCAGGGTATTCTTACCCTTCCCCTTTTTGTTTTGATCTACGTTTTGTTTTGAAGTCTTGACTGAAGCTGAGTCCCAAAATGGCTGCCAACACTTCCTGGTTGAGGTGTTGGCAGCCAGTCAGATATCAGTACAGGGACTATTGGATCCACAGAGGATCTGTTTCCCTATATATCAATATTTCTTTTACCTTTAATATCTCCAAAATTACTGAATGGATGTACACCAAATCACAAAAAGCACGATCTGCATAGCAAGATCTAGCTTATTGTCATATTTGGTGTAATCCCGGTCAGCGGTTTGGGCTGTAGTGGTGTCTAAAGACCCTATGGGAAAATGCATGGGGAAAACACAGTTTTGGACCCTTCTTATTAACCAATCCCTGCTTGTAGAATCACCCTGAAACTTTCAAGACAGCAGCTGCACCATCTGTCATATTAGTTTTGAAAAGTTCAAGACGATTTGTCAAACAGCGCCAAAGATATTGGCAAAACAAAAAACGCTTTTCCTATGGAAACTAGGTTGTAACTATTACTTCCTACTGGTGACAAACACCTTTGTCGATTTTTGCTGGCCATGTCTTTCTTGGGACATTATTGTGAGGTATAAATATTACCCTGTCCCAGTGTGTGTATGGTTCTATGTGTAACTTCTCCTGTTTATAGGATTACTATTGGGCCTACAGCACTTATTGTGCCACCCACTTAAGTCACCTTTTAAAACATGTCTCATGTCTGCCATTCCAGCTCATCAGTAGCAGTTTTGATGCCAATTCAACATGGCAAAATAGACCTTTTTCGACAGGTCCAAAACTTCCTTTTCAGTACATAGAAGTCACCCATAGTGTAGGCCCTAAGCTGCAATTGGGCAGAGAGTAGTATATAAAAATGAGGACATGTACTTTTAAGTTTTACAAGTCCTGAAAGAGAAAAACTCTTAACTTCATTTTTCACTGCTGCACGGGCCTACCTCTTCCATAGGACAGATTTGGGTTACCTTATTACATTTATTAAGTGGTAACTTTTAATTAGAAGCAATTGGGAATATCAAGTTTGGTATCTAAACAATTAGAATTTAAACCCCTTTCTAATGGTAAAATTGGATTTTAAGTCACAATTCTGAAAATAGCCCCAGGATCTTTTCCTAGCTTAAGTCCTTGCACCATCTCACCGAGACTTCTTCTTGTTTGGCAGTCAAAACTTGAGGATCAGAACCCAACATTTTGTGTTACTTCACAGCATCATGACACTCAGGGAGGAGGAAGTAAGATTTCTACTAGATTTTTACAGGGTGCATTCAACTTTTTCTTATACTGATACTTAACTAAGTCCATTACCATACACAACTATTTATGCTCAGTGTGAGCACTAGTAACTCTCTAATGCTAACATACATTTATTCTGTTGCATTTTATTAACCTGACACATTGACAACAATTTGAGCAATGGAATGAATTAATATAACAGGGAAGGTAGTCTATAGTGAGGAACACATAAGACCTCAGAAACCTCTTTGCATATGTTACATAGATTCGAATGGTGTGTCAGCTGTAGGATGACACAGAGTTTTACTAGAGCATAGAAAGAAGGAAATACACAGTTTGCTGCTAGGTACATCACATATAATATTGGAAATGATGTGCTGTAGACAGAATGGTAAAGTCACGAAAAGCTTCCACTTGTCATTACATGTCCCTTCAGCTGTACAAACAACAGAGTGACGATATACAGTATCTGGTTCTCTCTCTTATCCAATTCTCTTGAACCCAGGGTGTACGTCATGCTAACATACAGTGAGTGTGTTTGCAATTTGTTAGGAAAAATAATAAGCACTGATCACTTGTATTTGATCTGGATTGAAGGTTAGTGCCTTTGGATAGAGCACCTGCCTCTGCTTGTGCTTAGCTCAAAAACACATTGGTAGTTACAAATGTAGTTCATGTAGAAAGGAGAGGAGGGAGTTGTCTCTAGTATTGCAACTGCACAGTCCCCCTGACTCAATCAGTTTCTAATTAGTATAGTGCCCTAGCAGTTTTAATGACAGGCAAAGGAGGCAAGTGTAGATGGATCTTATCTAGAGTGAAATAAGGCACACTTATGGAGTCTTCACAGGGTATTATTGGTAAGTGGGCTGCTTATTCCAAGACTCTGGAAAGTGTGACAAAAATTGAGCCTATACAGTAACTAGTCCATAGACACTTACCATTAGCATGTCCACTCTGTCTCATGTTTGACTTCCACATCCTGTTTTTGGTTGCTCTTTATCATTTTGACTACAAATGGTAATCTGGAATTAACCCTTATCCAGGACCCTCTAGCACGGTAATTCATTCAAACTATTAGTCCTTTCAATTATTTCCTGAGTCTATTCACCCTCTGCTGAGTTATTTGTGTTTTCTAGTATAGCACAACATTGGCACCTCCCCTTTTCAAGTATAAATATGTTATGCCTTGTATTTGCACTACCCAGGCAAACGTCTTCCATGCTAAGAACAAAACCATAGTTAGAGTAGCCATGGGTTTTTAATGTAGAGACCAGAACTTCTTCAGGGTGGTACCTCTGATGCATATTGCTCTGTCTTATCAATTCAATCCCAGTTCTCTGTAACCCTATCAGCAACTAAGTTATAGTTGTCCTGGTTATTGTACCCTACTGCGTTCCACTATAAACTAATACCAGCGGATTCTTCTATGACACATAAGTATCAGCTTTTCATGCAATAACAAACAACAAACCATTATCAGGCTCTCAGGCTTCATGACAAGGACATAGGAATGAAGGAGTCCAGAATATTGCCCATTGACATCCCCTTTAGCAGATCCTCACTGACAACTATATAGCTGTATCATTTCAAAGACAAAATCCAATGTAGTCAAAAGTTGGTTAAGTCAGAGCAAGGAAAACCTGCAGTCATGAAATCGGAAAGTTCAAATCATGTTGTCTACTTATCTGGAAGGAACATTAGGCAATACTTCACACTCTCCATTGGTGGTACCCAGAGCCTGAATCAGTATCAGCAGATGTTGTTAAGACCCAGTTGATTCCCACTCTGATCTTCTTTCCGAGTTTGCTCTCACCACTGCTACTGAAGCTCTCCCTTCTGTTTGACCCTGGGTCAGTTTTTTCACTCTGTGTGAGGATTGTGATGTGAAGTGGTTGTGTGACCTCCCTGCATAATACACTCACCACACTGTCTTGGGTCCAGTCAGGTTTGTTTGTAAACCATCCAGCTCAACTTTGGGTAGCTGTGGCCTTAGAGCAACAAGGCTTATGCAAAGGAACTTGTGTAAAGCATTCAGAGGCACCAAACAACACAATAAAGGAAGCTACACAACACAAAAGAAATCTAACACTAATTTATAAAAATACGTTATATTTTTATCAATTGATATCCACATGTGAGTTTAGAGATATAGGGCCAGATTTAAGAATGGTGGTGCTGCACCCTGTGCAGCGCCCCTTTCCTTCCATCCCTTAGAGCCCCCCTAATGCCACCATGTGCAAGCCGTATCTAAGATATGGCGCAGCTTGGCGATAGTTAGGGAACTAGCGTCAACATTTTTTATGCTAGTTCTGAGCAGGCATTAAAAGTGCTGAAAAAAACTGATGCAAAAAAATCTCATAGATTACTTTGCGCCATTCCCCTTGCCACCTAATGGGAGAAAACTCACCTTGCATAAATTATGCCTGGTGTAGGCATAATGTGGCACAAGGGGCTACAAAGTGGTGCAATGCACACATTGCACCACTTTGTAAATTTGGTGCAGTGATTTTGGCCTCGTTGGGCCACATTAGCGAAAACAAAATTACGCTAATATGGCTCAAGGAGGTGCTAGGGGCTCTTAAATCTGCCCCATAGATTTTTAAGTAAAACATAAATCTCAGCTTTTGAGTCCAAAACCCAAATGAGCATTAGGTAACATACAGTTTGGAAACTTTTGAAAAGTTTAAAAGAATTCAGTTTGACTACTCTGGCCCAGACAGGGTGACAAATTCCAGCAGGAAATAGGTCAAGGGTTAATACAAAGTACTTGGACATTTACGTGGCCACCAAAGTAGTCTCAAGTCCAGTTCCACACTTTTTTCAGGACTGCCATAGATATTAAAGGAGTGATCTTGATGCTGAGGATACAGGATGCTGAGGATGCTGAAAGATGCTATGGGTTCTGTGTGGTCAACAAGGGACTTCCAAGAGTTATTCCTCAGTCCACAATTGAAGTGTGGGGACTTTGGCCGCCAGGGTAGATGTTCCTCAAAGTTTACTTTGGTTCAGGAGAAATTCAATTATTTCTGGGCTTCTGGTCACCGGTCAAAGCATGTTCAGCAGATTCCTTTGGTGAGGGCTGTTGTCTGTTTTTGGGCACCAGTCCGCACTTTGATGACCATCCTGAGTCCAGTAGACACAGGGGTAACTTTTGAGTGCCAAGGAGTGGTCTTCTTAGCTGTATGTCTTCAGTCAGCTGTGATTTGATAGAAGTCGCTACTGACTGCCCAGAATGAGCTACTTCAGATTTTATGGCCCTGGTGCTGGAATAGGGAGTCAGCTAACTGACTCTTGGAGTTCATCTTTTCTGCCTGGGGCTCTGGAGCAACCTTTCTATGAACCTGGCACCACAGGCACTGTCCTCTCTTTGCTAGCCCAAGGAGCGATAGGTGCAATCCAGTGGTTGGTGCAGCCTCTCTTGCCAGGTCCAGAGATCAGCATGGCAGCCTTTCTTTTGTTCTCTCTTTAGGCCAATTATGATCTGAGATTCAGGGTGCCAGGGGTGCCATATTTTAGTCCAGAAAGTGCGCTGGGGGGATGAAGCGGTCAATAGCCAAAGGGTTACTAGGTTATTCCCCACCATATTGTGACTCTGGTTATGAGCGGCATCTTAGCAATCCCAGAGTGCACTATTCTGCCCAGTCGCAAGATTTTTGAACCCCTATCTTGATGTTGGAAGATTGGTAACCAGTGCTAAAGGTGTGACTACCTGTGGGCTGCAAGCCCACTAAAAAAACAGTATGGCCACTGTTTTCACTTCTCTGTTCCTACCTCCAGTCTATCTATCAGAACAAAGGAGTAGCCTCTCTCGACTGTGGCTACCAGTTGCCAATCAAAGGCAGCTTCTACTTTGAAGCTCACCTTTTAGGCCATTAACAAGTGTGGCTTCCTGTGAAGAGGAGGTACAATTTCCCTCTGCAGCAGGCCTCTATTTTTCTTGTACTTAGAGTCATTTACAATTCTCACTAGGAGGGCAGAAGGCTCTCTGGTGGCCAGCCTCTTGGAATAGCCACTGGCAAAACTAGGCAATGCAGTGGCAACTTTCTAAAAGATGTTTAGTCCTAAAAATAACATTACATTTGACTTGAGCATTGTCAGGTTAAATACCAGGAATAATTTCATGTCTTGAAGTACACATTTAATAATCCCATTTAGAAGTTACCAGGGCTGACATGTCAAACTGTAACTCTATACCTATCAATGGTCTACCTGCCTCTCCACAGTAAAAACAACAGATTGAGGCTTTTACTGCTGGGCATTTAAAAGGTACACATCTTTCTTAATGATATGCAGTATCCTGTCTAGGGTGCAAGAGGTCTTCCTTAAGGGGAGACTTACATATTGTTAAGAGAATTGTGGGTTTTGTCATTGAATTAAATGGCAAAGTCAAACGAGTAGTCTAAAACTGCTTTTCCAGGCTGCATTGGCAGGCTGGGAGACATGTTGTACTTTATCACACTCAGGGTGGCAAAATCACTGCTGCAGCCCTAAGTAGAGACTTTAACTTATAGGCCCTGGGTACCCCTGGTACTGTATACTAGTGACTTATAAGTAAGCTTCTTAGTGCCAATTCAACACTCATTTTGTAAAGGGTTAGAACACTGGCACTGTGGTATGCTTAGCAGATTTCAGTGCGCTCTCAATGTCGAAACACCAGCAGCCTCGGTCCAAATGTTTGTGGGTGATTATGCAAAGAGTGGCGTTCCTTACACTCAGGTAGACATTTATATGGGATGCCTTCTCTTTAATCATTGGTGACGGCAGGGTCTAGATTTCCAGAGTTAGGCTCTCGTTACTCCACCCAATGCAGTTATTTTTAATTTAGCCTGAAATAAGAACATGTAAAACGTATTCGTCTCTTAGCTTAAGTTTCACCACCTAGGACTGATAACTGCTGCTGCTGGACAGACACTGCATAGTCAGAGAAGGAAACGCATTTGCTATTTTTGACTGAAATAGCCATCATTTTGTGTATTTTTCTGCAAAATTAACTGCAATCTCTATAATTCACTAAACATCTCAATATGGATCTTAGTAAAGAACTGACTGTATGAATTCACTTCATCACTCTATGAATTTGCTCTACTGTGTAGCAAATGCATAGACCATGAGGTAAAACTGTTTGAGCATACCTTTGTCCAATTTCTGAGACCAAAAATGCACCTCAATGTTTATTGGGAAACAAATCATACATATATTTTTGTGTAGAGGGCCCTTCACAATCTTACATTATCTATTAGAGTATCATACCTTGTCAGTGAGAGCAAATACTTCAGCAAATTGTCTGCACTTGAATATAAAACACTTAATAAGAATTAATTTTGTTTGATCCATTGACTGAGTTTTTTGTGATCATCTCATAAAAGTGTCATATCACTACTTAGGTGTTTTTTTTCCCCTAAGACATCTCTGGTAGCAGCAAAGCCATCAAGGATTTTAATCAATTTTAATGTGTTCTGTTCCATATCCAAAACCCTGATTGTGGCATCCAAGTATGTGTCAAACTAAGGGGCAGGTTTAAGAGCCCCTAGTGCCTCCTTGCACCACATGAATAGCATTTTTTTGTGCTAATGTGGCCCACGAGGTCAAAATCGCAATGCCAAATTTTCAAAGAGGTGCAATGCATGCATTGTGCCACTCTGTAACGCTGAGCCAGGCATAATGTATGCAAAGAGGGTGTTCCCCAATTAAGGGGGGGAGGGGGGGATGGCAAAACAATGGCGCAAAAAAATCTAAGAGATTTCTTTGCATCATTTTATTTTGGCACTTTTAACCCCTTCTCAGAGCAGGGGCATTAAAAGGAGGCACATCATTATTCATAATGGGCCTCAATTGGCTTTGCAGAATTAGCATCAAATTGTTTATGCTAAACCTGCAAAGTTCCAAACTAGCATCAAAAATGTTGGTGCTATTTCCTAACTACCGGCATGGTGCGCCTTATCTTAGATACGGCTTACACATGGTTGCGCTGGGGGGCACTAAGGGGCAAAAGAAAAGTAGCGCTGCAACCAGTGCAGCACCACTATTGTTATATCTGGCCCTAAATGTTTCTTGATCTAATGTAAGAGTTACCAGATTCAACTGGTGTAACGGGCTAGTCACTCAATCAGTACCAGCACCTCTTGTACCAATTATTTCTGGTAAATAATAACAACAGTAGCAATGCAATGTGAGACTTGATTCTCTATAACTACTCAGGCAAGGTATGCAGTGTGAATCTTAAAGCTTTTTTTCTAGACTAAATATGATAGTCTTTACACACCCTGCTAGAAGGAGGGGTGCAAGTTCCCCTTTTTCTGCAAGTGGCAATGGCACAAGTCCCTTGTTCACTTGTGATCCAGTGGATGGACAAATCAAACTGAAGGTCATTTGGTCAATCGGTTATACAAGAAAACAATGTCTCAATATCTTCGTGGAGATTGCTTACTTTGACTGGTAACCACAGATAATTCTCTTTTGGGTCAGTAATGTGCCTGGTAATAATGACATGGTGAATAAGTCCACCACCTTGAAAGTCTAACAGGTGAACCTTTTTCGGTATACATAATATTTCTCCTTGATCATCTCGGCATTCAACATAAACTATTGGAAAATTAAGACAATGACAGGATATGATGAAATCCTACTTTGAGAGTGTATACTGTATGAAGACACCTAGGATTATGAGATCAAGATAATTCAAGTTATCAAGGAGTTCCATGACCATGCAGATTGAGGAAGTTACACATAAATATGCAACATGGATACGTCAGGAGAAGAATAAAACACCCTAGCATACTTGTTTCAGAACGTGCAAGTTTCTTGGGTCCATTTGTGAGTAGCTCATGTTGTACAGGTTTTTCTTTGTGCTTGAACATTTATAGTCCCGTTTATTCCATTATAAAATCTGGACTACAAATCCCAGAATGTAAAGAAAAGCCCAGGTCTGGATAAGCTGCCCATGAATGGCCTTGGGGGACGTGAGAGCTGTTTCTGTGTATTTGTGGACACCATTCTGTTTAGAAATGAATAAACAAAAACAACATTACGGATTTACAGCAATAATGTTGAAAACTGAATAAAATGATAAATACGTTTCCATATATTAAACTGTTGTGCCTATACTAAAAATTGAATTCTGACCTTGCTTCCGCAAAATGCTAAGTTACATTAGGATTCTTACAGATTTGTAAATTCTTCGGGGTTGCTTTGGGCCTGAAAACAGGTCGTTGTGTGTTTCTATTGAAACGCGACTATGTATTTTCTGTACTTACACTTTTGGTACAGATGGGCTCATTAATGCAGAGCAGATGAAGATCCGCATATTTAGGAATATGTGAAAACTCACAAACGTTTGATAGATAAGCCTCTATCCTTGATACTTTTGTTGGATATTTACATCTATATTTACCTACATGCACTTAACTCCTAAATATTTTGATATTTGATATTGTGGTTGGAATATTGTGGCTACTTGATATTCTAGTCTACGATCCGAATACAGTCATATTCAGCCGGCAGTGCCAAGCTGTGTTGTGTGCTCTTCAAATCCCTCCACTATTGCAACTATTACGACCAACAAGTATTGCAGTGGTGGCACTGGGTACCAATAGTGGTTACCGCCTTTGTGTCAATGAATATCTGATGTAACCTGCAGCCTTTTACATAGAGTGGGCAATTAACCGGTCTTCAATAGCATAAAAGGCAGGTTTTTTGCACTGTTTAAAATGAGGTCTGCATGGTAACTCACTCAGTTTTAGTGTTATCAAGACTGTACAGCTCCCAAAAATTGTAATTTAACATCATGATTGCAAACTATCCTGTAATTACATTAAGTTGTGTTTTAAAGTTAACTGAATACTTATGCATATCCTGTAAGTGCTTCACAAAGCGCCCAACATCTCTTGAGAGCATAATAAGAAAAAAGTAATTCTAGAGAGCAGAGAAATATGACACACAGATTGAAAACTATACTTAAAATGTTACTCTTGAGCCATTAGCTAAGAAGCACTGGCTTGCTTTTCTGCCTCTTTCCCTTCCAGGAATGTGCTCTGTGACTCACTGCTATTTTTAATCGCACTCCCGCATTATAATAAAAAAGAAACTGGACAGAGAGTTGATGTAAGACGTATTATCATCATAAGTGCTCATTGTTAGCATTTAGCTTCCTCTTAATGACACTACAGGGTTTGTGGGCGTGCCCTCCTCTGATAGGCCATTCTGATTCATCACCAAGCTGTCATTCAGACATGAAAATGAAGTAGGGGTTTCAGGGTTCAGTTCTTATCCAGAGCTTTTTTAACCCTCCTCTGACTGAACCCCTTTTAAGAGAAAAACATTTAGCTGGATTGAAAATGATTTCTAAAGAGCGCATTCACGCTTCAAATGCATTACTTATCAGTGTTTAATACAAATGACTGGGGAATATCTTCTGTCAGAATACGTAATTTATTTAAATCTCTTGACAGTATTGAGTCATAGTCTGTGCAAGAGCGCTTGTGAAACGATAAAACATGACAAAGTTTCATTAAACCTCTCCATACGTGTTTTTTTTTCTTTTTAAGCGATTAACTCGAAACATCATAGGAAAAACATATCTAATTTACTTATAGGAAACAAAATCACACAGAAAATGCACTTCTCAAGTTCACCGTGTTGTATTGATGAAATGCCATTTTACACATCTTTCCTTTTTTAAAGGCTATTCCCTAACACAGCCTGAACTGCTCCAGCAAAATGGATCCAAAAGAGCAGCCGGCCATCCTCTCACAAAAAATGCGCCCATCCCTCCGTCTATACATCCATTTATCTTGCCTGCCAGTCTGTCTATATATAAGTAAATGCGTGCTCATTAGTAGGTCAACCCGTTTCGGAAGGGGGCTGTAGAATGTGTCTGCTTCCCACTGTTAATTTGCTTTGTGTTTCAGAAGGACGAGTCTTTGTAAGTGGAGTAAATTTTTCTTTCGAGATTATTTCTCAAATCTAGAAATTCACCGATTGGAATATTTGGCCCTGTTTTGGAAGAATCTCATTTTTTTGCCCATACCCAATACAGAGTAGCCATCAACACTCATGGTCAGTATTTTATGTAATTCTACTTACTGTAGGACCAGGTTTATTTTTTATTTTTTATTTCACTGATGCCTACATCCTGCTTTAAAAAAAATATTAGATATATATATATATATATATATATATATATATATATATATATATATATATATAAACTCTGTGACTCACTGCTATTTTTAATCACACTCGCATTATAATTCAAAAAGAAGCTTGACAGAGAGTTGATGTAAGTCGTATTATCATCATAAGTGCTCATTGTAAGCATTTAGCTTTCTCGTAATAACACTGCTGGGTTTGTGCGTGTGCCCTCCTGTGATAGGCCATTCTGATTCATCACCAAGCTGTCATTCAAACCAGAAAATGAAGTAAGGGTTTCAGGATTCAGTTCTTATACGGAATTTATCCGGATATATATATATACATACTCGATCCACTCGTCACCACCAAATCCCACAAGGACAGACCCGGGCAGCGAGCTCTCAAATTCCTTCAAATTTATTCAGGATCACAATTCTTCAGTGTAATATCAGTTGTTAGGCGTTTCGGTCACTGCTGTGACCTTGCACACAGAACGTGATGTGCCGTTTTACTGAGGAAATATACCCCTCATGTGACAACAATTACCCTAGAAAGACTTCCGCTGAGTGAAACACACCTCAACCCAAAATACTCATTAAAACATTGAGTGTCCCAAATAAAAGAGTATTCTATATCTCCTATCCATATTCATCAGTCAAAGTGTTTTTTTCAAATACACCAGATAACACAAAATTGTGCCCCTGTGGGCATATCTACCTACATGCACATATCTTTTAAACACCATTTTTGTTAATGAGCATATTACAGCCCACGTATCACAGTATCAACAAATACAACAATTATACCCACCCATAGAACCCTCTGTTATCTAACAAACTCTAATGAAAAATCAAAATACAAATTAGTCCAATATGTACCCTATAATTTATATGTGATTGTTCAAACTCTACAACCCCATTCTGCATCTCGATTGTACAGTAACATCCAACATGATCCCAAATTACAGAAATGCATAAAATTCCTGCTCACTTTTCAATCAATTAGGGGATTTGGTATCCAAGTTCAAAATATACCTACATTTGGTTTGTCTGAGTACCCTGTCTAGGATGTCACATCATCACATCAATTACAAAGTATTTTAAACAGTTCACATTGCCATGATGATGCTCATTTGCATGCCTAGCTACTGGAGA
This sequence comes from Pleurodeles waltl, assembly GCF_031143425.1. Classification (NCBI taxonomy): domain Eukaryota; kingdom Metazoa; phylum Chordata; class Amphibia; order Caudata; family Salamandridae; genus Pleurodeles; species Pleurodeles waltl. The sequence goes on from NC_090450.1 coordinate 109,184,396, forward strand.
GGACGTACCTTTGTTATCAACTGCTCCAAGATGCTGTAGAATCTATTTGTGGACTTGCTAATCTGTACTGCCAACATAGCGAAGTCCACATTCACAGAACAACACATACACAGCATAATGCGTCTTGCAATTCTAGAGCCCTCTGATATTTAATGGTTTGTCACTGAATGGTATGATGTACTCTGTTGTGTTCACCCCTATCTTAGAGGCCTTACACTTGTGACATTATAGAAACCTGGTGCTTTTGACAAACAGTTTTTGGTGTGTACAATTTTGAGGCTGCACAGAACTAGAGCATCTCTCAAAGAGTAAGCACTGCAATATGTCATGGCAGGAATTTGTGGAACTACCGGCCTCAACACTGCATCACTCAGCATCAAATGCAAGTATTTTCTAAGGATACCTCTCAACTGTCTTTCCTGTTTACTGTAAACTGTTACCAACCTCAAAGAGAAGTTAAAATTGGCCTTATTTTTCTTTTGCCTATCTTTGCTGTCCCTATTTGGCTTTATGAGCAGGGATTCGCTGTTAAAGTGTTCAACTTTGGTTGCTATGCATGCCAAGATCTCATTACTATATCCTCATTCCACGAACCCAGACATCATCTCATCCATGCCCTGTTGCCAATCACGATTCAAACTACAATTCCTCTTCAGCATTAGCATGTCTCCATAGGAAAAGCTGGCTTTTACATGGTTAGGATGGAAGCTTTGGGCATGCAAAGTGGAATTGCCTGATGTTTTCTTATGGAATAGCCTGGTTTGTAACTTCCTTAATCCACAAAAACTTGTACATCTAAAAAGTCAGCTTGTACATCGCTGATATTCCTGCTGAAGTGCAGATTCAAATCATTCTCATTAGTAGACTCAATAATCCTTTCCGCATCCATCTTCGTACCCCTCCATATCACAAAAAGGACATCTACATACCTAAGCCAGCAAACAACATTTTCCTCCCACATCCTGTCACATAGGCTCCCATTATCCTAATGAGACTACTGGATTTGGGTGGCAGAATCACTTGCGCTGTGGGGTTCTGAGTCTAAACCCACTACTGGTGACACCTGTTGCCTAATCCAGGTTTTTCTCAGGCTAACTAGCAGTGCCTCATCTCCACCCAAGAGCAGGGATGATTGGGCAGCCGAGAGCATGACACAATTGAGTCCTCAGGGAAATCGTGTTCACTCAGATCGCATCCGTTTCTCTCAGTCACATAAGGTTTTATTGAAGTAACTGCATCTTAGATAATAAAGCATGTACTGCAATAACTAGGATGATAAAGCATGACAGGATTAAAATTGTGACAAGGAGAGTGAAGCATAAAAATAACGCTAACCTATTGTCACTAGAATCATTAAAATAATTCCTACCTAGGCTATGTGAGAGCACAGCATGTTAAGCTCTTATTCTGCCCTTCAGGGTCTCTTGGGAAGACATCATCCCTCACACCTGAGCAAGAAGCCTGTAGTCTACATAAGCAGTTGTATCAAAACACTTAGCAGTAAGAAATCAGCATACAGTCGTGGTCCTCTGGCTGGAATCTCCCTCTAACGTACATGGGTGAAAGTAGTGTTTTTATAATAAAACAGCTGATGTTCCAAGAAAGGATCCCTACGTAAGAGTGTGTATTTTTCTATGAACACTAGAGACAAAGGGTTACCACATTTGCCGGAAACCTATCTTACTGTAGCCTTGAGAAAAGCACAGAGTGAAAAAAAATTCTTGTTTAAGAACGCAGTGCTGGCCTAGGCAAAGAACAGCTAGATAGAGAGAAATAAAACAAGACCACAAATGTGGCTAATGTACAAATAATAAATGAATTTGCATAAAATATATCTAGGTTAAAGTGCACAGCGGCAGGCCTAGTTCGGTAAAATAACGTGTATGAAGCTGCAACTAAAATGGCTACACAACAATTCTACCCTGGTCATTGATGAACACCTGTTCCTCCCACCAGCCCATATACAAACAAGTATAGTTGGGGGCAAAACATGTGCCCATCATTGTTCCTTGCCCTTGTCTAAAGATCTCATCATTGATTAGAAAGTAGTTAGTTTCCAGGCACCATTTAATCATGGACAATGGCATTATCAAATCTTTATAAAGTCTCATAGGTCAACTTTTAAGGTAATGTTCCACTGCACGAATCCCATCACTATGCTTAATGCTTGTGTATAACAATGTTTCCTTCAGGGTAAACATGATATACTCCTCCTGCCAAGGGATTTCATAAATCCTTCTTAGAAATTCACCTGTGTCTCTCCCATATGAGGGTAAATTGGGCACATACCCCTGCAAAAAATTATCAGTGTACCTGGATGTATTTTTAAACAGGCTATCATTGGCCCATATGATGGGCCTATCTGGTGGCCGTTTGGCATCTTTATGTATGTTTAGAATTAGGTACATTGCTGGTGTACTTGGAAAATCCTGTCTCAACTATAAATATTCATCTTGGTTGAGTAAACCTTGATTGCTCCATTCCATTAACTCTGCATGGTATGCCATTTTTACTTTGTGCGTGCTCTTCCTAGTACTCCTGGCATAACATTAACGGCCATCCAAATGCTGTTAGGCCTCCTGCACATACATTTCTAGATGCCAAAAACTGTATTGGTCCTTTTGTCTGAATTCCGTACAACAATCTTTTCATTACTTTGGAGGTTCTTGATTAACTGCATTTATGCACTACGAGAATAATGAGGTTTTTGTTTCATTCAGTTAATCTTTTTGAAGAGTGACTTCACCACATCCATGATACACTCAGAATCAGAATCATAAAGCTTTATTCGATTTCATGTATTAAAATCATAACAGCCAACAATCAACAAACCATAAAAACACAAAATCCAAAACAATCTAAAAATATGCATCAAGATAAAAAACATACATCAGAATATTATATACATCAATGCAAGAACAAGTAAAATCATTATACATTTCTTAAAAACTCATCAGTAATTTCCTGCGCTTAATCACAGTGCACAGAAACCGCACCATACTATAACAAATAGGAGTATTAGATAGAGACTATAAAACAAATAAGCGGATTAGCACTGCCTAATACCGTTAATTTTCAAAATGGGCAAAATCCAACACTTCCCAATATCTGTGTAGTATTCACAGAATAAAACACAATAGATGGTTGACTGTTTAAAAACAAACTCACAGGGAATTGTAATTAAATTCCTGGACCAGTTATTAATCACCGAAAGGCTAACTAGGTGATGGAATATGTCCAGCCTGAAGCAAGTTAAAATAAATCTATGTTGAACATGATGCACATGCTGTAGGTAAGGTTGCAAAGCAAACGTAGCCAAAGTTTTTATGTAGCTATGAACATTAGGTTTCATTACCTCGCAGGAAAGCCTTTGTTTCTCACATAGGGCCAGAGAGTCTGCTCTAAATTGCTTTCTAGTAATATACATTAGATGCTCAGGTTGATCAAAATAGCGTTGGTGCCCTGATCACCCAAAATTCTTTTTACATATTTCAGCTAAGTAAGCTGGAAGGCCGCATCTGACTTTAGGTAATCCAGGGCAGTTTCATGGTTTAGGGCAGTTTGCTCAGTAGTCCAAATCATATGCCATATTAACATGGGTTGGATTTTAACTAAATCAATAAAATATGAAAGGCCCAGTTCAGCATGATATGCATAGGATGGACAACTATCAGGTACTTCAAGTACAAATCTAAGGAAAGCATTCTCAGCCACTTGCAGCTGTTGTCAATCAGAGTGCACCACACAAAACATCCCGATATGTAACTGGTGACACACACTTTGAGTTACAAATAGTTAATAACTACTTCATGTGTTTCTGCCCCAATTTACTGGTGAAATTTCATAATGCCATGATGGTTTTGCTATATTAAAGCTTCTTAAAGTTAAGAGCCTGCTTCCAGCTGCCCTTCTGATCAAACATTACGCCCAAATACAAAATTAATGCTGGTACTTTCAATATTCAAATTCCTACATTTTAATGGCCTTCTACTGCACTTCATTACAAATGTTTTTCCCTTCTGGAAAGCCCCAAGTTTTGTATAAGATTCACAAAAGAGTTCACAAGCCGTTGTAGACTAATAAGGGACCAAGCCGTAAACATGGCACCTTCTGCATAGAGGAGGGCTGAGATTGGGGGAAATCATTACAATGCTCAGACAAAACCTGTACCAGGTTATTAATATAAATTATAAATAAAAATGGTGCTAGCACGCATCCTTGCCTGACTCCTCTCTCAATGTGGAACTTATGTGTACACTCTCCATTGGTCCCATATCTGACCATGGCCGCGCTAACCACATCCATGGTGCACTCTTTCAACTGCTTCCCTAGTAGAAACCTGCAATAAAGTGGATTTTGGTTTGAAAGTGGTGTCAACTCCATCACATACATTCAGATTCTTGCTTTATTATGATACATTAATCATCCACATTCTCAGTTAGTCCTAGATTCTAATTTTAAAGCTCCTTCAATTCTACCATTAACTTGATGTCAGAATTTACCAGTTTTGTTTTATCACGGATTTATACGATGCTCCTTTTAGATTATCGCTAACATCTTGACATTTGATATTTGGCAAATTTAAGCTTTCTGATAAATTTGTAAATCTCCACCATGGTCTAAGCGTAATTCATAGAACTCTCCAGGAAATAAAATAATCCATGAGCGGAAATCTATTGTTCAGTTTTACTTAATTCGATCTCAGATAAACTATTGTTCGATTGATTGATATTTTATTAATCACTTCTTTTTAATCCCTGAAGACTGCTGTGATCTTGCGCCACTCTTGGCACCTTCTTTGTTCATTCCTCCTCCTGTTTCGCCTGTGCCTTGTCTGATCAGCTGTTCCCTTGTTCGGAGTGTCTGCAAAAATACAGTTCATCAGTAATCAATGGAATGCCAACTTCCAAATATTTAGATATTTATTTCATTTCCCATCACTTTGCCTGCTCACTTTTCATGTTCCTTTCGAGTGGTCTCATCTTACTCTTTCCATCATCATTCGATCCTCCAATCCCAGTTGAAGACTGATTAAAATTGCTAGAGCCAGTCACATCTTCAAATATTTTCTTGTTTGCATCTTCTCTCTCACACATCACGTTGGCTGACATTGCACATCACTTTGATATTCTCCCACTTGTAAAAGGAAGTTAAGGAGAATCTTCCAACCTGCTACTATCCAGTTTCACTTACCCTGACAGATGTCAGTGTGTCCGGGGTCCTCTGACTCGTTGCACCACCTCCCTATCCGTCAGGTAGTATGTGATGTGTCAGGTAGTGGGGGTTGTGTGGTAACCTCTTCTCAGTATTCACAAAGCAACGATGTTGTGGCTATATATATTTATCAATTTTAAACATTTCATTAACAGCAGCAACCATCAGTGTTATGAGAGACGTGTCAGTGGGTTGCCTGTTGATAGTGATTATCTTGTTTGGTGTATATTTGATTGTAAGTAATGGAACATCTTTTAAGAATAAGAAGGTTAATCCAAGTATACATTTTGGTCACAGCATTTCCTGTGCAAGTGCATCTTGATGAGTCACAGTTTTTACAATATGATGCATATATTCCTTAGGTGGGTCTCATTACATCTCCACAGGCACTCTTTTTTGAGAACAGGCACTTAATTTTCCTCATCTGTCATTTCGTAGGAGCAAGAGAGGGAAAAAGCGCAAAGAGGAAAGAAGAAAAAAGAGAAAGACTGAAAAACTATCAGAAAAACAGAAAGAAGGAACCTGCAAGAGTGAGATCAAGGGACAGGGAGAATCTGGTCAGTGTCATCTTAAGGATTTGGGGTTCCAAAGGCAACATATAGTTTGAAGCCTCTGGGTGAAATAAATTAGAATTTTAGTACCCATTACCTGCTAATTCAAACCTACATGATGCCAAACAATACTAAATTATATATTAAACTTCACAAGAAACAGTTGAAATATGTTTTGCCTGGATAATGGGGAAAGAGCTAGCAATGGGAAAAGAAAAAGCATTTGCTACAGAAATAGAATCAACAGAGGTCAAATAGAGAAAAAAAGCATTTTCCCTGGAGCCCCTTGGAAGGTGGCGGCACTGGTAGTGGAACAAAAAGGCATGAGTTGGATTCCAGGCTTCAAATCCTTGATATTAGGCATCCTGGTGTGCTTTAGGCTTCTGAGAGAAGCATTGGGTACTGGCACATATTATTTCACAAATTAGGCACCAGTGCCTGACATCATTTGGAGAGGAGGCTGGAGGCAGAAGGAATACTTAGGCATCAGATGTATTGTTGTACCTTTGATCCATTCTATGATTGATGATGTTGCTCCCAATCCAATCTTAAAGCTACTTTGCTAATTGCAGCCATATCACCACAAATTAAATTTTTGGATGTGAGGATGTATTTTGTTATAAGAAAATAGAGCCAAGTGCCCACTCCACCTGAATTTTATTGTAATTCAATGGAATGAAGTTCTGCAAGTCCCACCCACCCCTAATATTTAATGTAGAGGGCAGAGTGTCTTCAGTGGACTGCCACTGATGTTGATCATCCTGGCTTAACAGTTCAACTATAGCTCTCTGCAACCATTTAAGCAACTGACTCCTAGTTATCCTTTTTACAGTATCCATACAAAAATGGGTTATTACTTAATGGGAGTGAGAGACTGTGGGAAAGTACCATCTTTCTTGGCATGTTACCTCAGTATTTACCTGTATGTCAGTATGTTTTTGCCTGTCTCACTGGGATCCTGGTGGTCAGGACACCAGTGCTCATAGTTTATAGCCTAATATGTATGTATGGATAGTGCTTAACTATGTCACTGAGGCTCTGCTAATCAGAACCTCAGTGCTTATGCTCTCTCTGCTTTTAAATTTGTCACTATACGCTAGTGACTTCATTTACCAATTTCAATTGGCACACTGGACCCTCTTTATGGGCTGCAGTATTTCTTTTGCCATCCATAAGGAGCTCAGACAAACACTTTCACAGGACTGCCACTGCACCCTGCATGAAATGATGCACATGTTATTTCACAGCCGTTTTCACTGCACTTAAGTAACTTATAAGTCACCTATATGTCTAACCTTCACTTGCTGAAGATTAGGTGCAAAGTTACTAAGTGTGAGGGCACCCTTGCACTAGCAAAGGTGCCCTCACATAGTTCAGGGACATTTCCCAGGAATTTGTGAGTGTGGGGACGCCATTACACGCAGGCACTACATATAGGTCAATACCTATATGTAGCTTGACAATGGTAACTCCGAATATGGCCATGTAAGGTGTCTAAGATCATGGAATTGTTTCCCTGTCACTGTGTCCTTTCCTCAGGATCTGCATGTTGCTGAACAAAAGGCCCACCTTCCGGCATCACCAACTCAGAAAGCTATTAAAACACAGAGTTATGATGAAGCCAGTTGAGGGAAGGGAATTAGGGTAGGGAACAGCAGGGAGAGAGATCTGAAAAGAAAAGGTTAGAACAAACATGCACTTACTCATTCATAGAAATATAACTCATCAATAGACTCTTGACTAAATGTGTTTCCGATATCAGTTGGAGACCCCTTTTGAAATGAGGGCAAAGCCTCTTCTTTGAATCATGGAACAAGAATAAACTATGACCTCAGAACAAAGAGATGGCAAGAGCTTTGGACTATGATCGTCATGGAACAAGAATAAACTACAACCTCGGAACCAAGAGATGGCAAGAGCTTTGGACTATGATCATACTCAGAATATCAATATCAAGAATTACAACATCTATGCATTCATAACATAAACCTTTGATCATGACTTAGAACATCTCAAAGAATTAAATGTGCTTTTCACATATTATGCTTTCCAAAAAACAATGGAAACTATGATTTGATTATCTCCAAAATACTTTCACATTCACAACTATAAAAGGCCGAAAAGTTTTTACTCTTTGAACTTGAAGCACTTTACCTATAATACCAGGAAGTGCTTTTACTTGTCTTGCCTGAAGCGCTGTGCTCATTATGCTAAGGGGGCGCTTTATTCATGTGGCCTGAATCACTTTGATTTTTGTGCCAAGAGCCTTTTACTCCTGTGGATTGAAGTGCTTTGATTGCCGTGCCAAGAGCGATTTTCATCTGTGGACTGAAGCGCTTGAATTGCCGTGCCAAGAGCGCTTTACACCTGTGGACTGAAGCGCTTGAACTGCCGTGCCAAGAGCGCTTTACATCTGTGGACTGAAGTGCTTGAATTGCCGTGCCAAGAGCGCTTTACACCTGTGGACTGAAGTGCTTGAATTGCAGTGCCAAGAGCGCTTTACATCAGTGATCTGAAACACTTGAATTGTCATGCAAAGAGCGCTTTACACCTTTGCTCTGAAACGCCTTTGATCGCCGCGCGCGCCAAGGCCGCTGTACTCTTTAAACTGAAAATGCTTTACTCTTTGTGCTAAGGAGCGTTTTACTTCTGGAAGTAATGACTTCCTTCAAAATTGGATTCATCAAGGCCATACCGCTACGAGTATAACCTACTCGTTTTTGAATTCACAGTGGAAACAAGGATACTTCGATTGGATGTCACTCTGCCATGCAGGAACTCTGCTGTTCTTCAGAGAACCCCCACGAGGTCTGACTGCATCAAAGTCTTCAAAATAGTGAGCAACCTGCTTAGGTGTGGCTGGGCTTTATAGGCCTGCCACACCCCAAGATGGCTGCTGCCTCTAAAAACATGGAAATTGTAGTCCCTTCATGGAATAGCACTGATAAGTGCATCTTGTCCACCAATGTTCTGAACCTGCAGCTCTATGAGCTTTACCACAGGGCAGACGACGCTGATGGCCACCTTTTGAACAAGAGGGGATGACACGTGGTGCGCATAAAGTGGGCGGGACATGGACCGCGCATGGCCTTATTCCTGACACTCCCCATTCCAAATCTGGTATTGGGGAGCCAATTCCATTCTTCCTGGGGGCTCCACTATGGACCCCCAGTACTGCCAAACCAGCTCTCTGAGGCTTGCACTGCAGCTACAGCTGCTGCTACCTCACAGATGCTATTCTGCCCTCCTAGGGTCTGAGCAGCTCAGTCCCAGGAAGGCAGAACAAAGCATTTCCTTTGGGAGCAGGATCTTTCACCCTCTCCCTGTGGAAATAGGTGTTACAGGTTGGGGAGGGGTAGCCTGCCCCAGCCTCTGGAAATGCTTTGAAGGGCACAGATGGTGTCCTCCTTGCATAAGCCAGTCTACACCAGTTCAGGGACCCCTTGTCCCCTGCTCTGGTGTGAAACTGTACAAAGGAAAGGGGAGTGATTACTCCCCTGTCCATCACCACCCTAGAGGGGGGGTGCCCAGAGCTCCTCCATTGTGTCTCCGACTTCTGCAAGGTATGGGGGCACTCTGGAGGGCTCTGAGTGGGCAGTGCCACCAGGTGACGTCAGAGACCCCTCCTGACAGGCTGTTACCTGATAAGGTAACCAATCCCCCTCTCAGGGCTATTTAGAGTCTCTCCTGTGGGTTCTCTTCAGATTCTACTTGCAAGTTTCCAGCAGGAATCCTCTACAACTACTACTTCATCCTCTGACCTCGGATCAAACGCAGCCTGCTCCAGGAACCTCTGTAACAGCAACAAAGTATCCACAAGGGATACATGTCTTCTGCAACTTCAGCTCCAGCCAGCAACTGCAACAGTTTCCATGGTGTGCATGCTCTGAGGACTCCCTGTCTTCACCCTGCATCAGAAGGACCAAAGAAATCTCCTGTCGGGTGACTGAGTCACTCTCCTGGTCACGCAGGCACCTTCTAAGTCGATGACCGGTTCTCTTGGACTCCTCTCACAATGACGAGCATGCTCCTTGGATCACAGAGGGTGAACCCCATCGACACAGACTGTCCTGAGGTCCTGCTGTCGCAATTTGGAGGAGGTAAGACCTGGCCTTCCCCCAGAACTACAGTACCCCTGTGCACTGCGTCTTCTTCACCTCCTGAGGCCTCTGCACACTATATGCAAGCTTCCTTCATGCTCACTGGCCTGAGACCTTCCTTTTTAGTGCTGCACCAACCGCATTTTGCAGCTCCTTTGTCCTTGTGTCCTGGGACACCCGTGGGTGCTATCTGGTGCTCTGAGGGCTCTCTTAAGTGCAGAGAGCCCTCCTGTCATTCCTGGAACTTCTTTCGACTCCTGGACTTGGTCTCCTTCTTTTGCAGGTTTTCAAGTCCAGGAATCCACTTTTTTTTGTTTGCCGACTTGGTTGGTTCTTGCAATAATTCCAATCACGAGGTGTAGTGTGTACTAAGGAAACTTGGAGTACTTTACTCCTGCTGCTCTGGGCTCTGGGGTGGGGTAATTTACTTACCTTTACTGAATTCTTACTCTCCCAGTGACTCTGCACACACTACACTTGTCTAGGGGCAATTCGTGATTCACATTCCACTTTCTTAGTATATGGTTTGTGTTGCCCCTAGACCTATTTTCTCCCATTGCATTCTGTAGCATTTCCTATTGTTTGCACTATCATATGTCTAATTACTTACCTTATTTTGGTGACTAGTGTATATATTGTGTATAATACTTAACTCCAGAAGGAGTATTGTCTCTAAGATATTTTTGGTACTCTGTTACCCAAATAAATACCTTTATTTTTGGTAACACTGAGTATTGTCTTTACTTGTGTATAAGTACTGTGTAACTATAAGTGGTATTGCAGGAGCTTTGCATGTCTCCTAGTTCAGCCTAAGCTGCTCTGCTATAGCTACCTCTATCAGCCTAAGCTGCTAGAACACTACTAGATTTCACTAATAAGGGATAACTGGACCTGGTATAAGGTGTAAGTACCCAAGGTACCCACTGCAAACCAGGCCAGTCTCCTACAGAGACCCACGTAAGTAACAACTACAATCCTTGTCAGGGTGAACCACAGAAATCACTAAATTAACCTGTGCTTACTCACTGGTAGCTTGGCACAAAAACCATCCGGCTTTACTTAGAGACAATGTGTAAAGTATTTAAACAGCGCCCACACAGTTTTAATGTTAAAAGAAAACTTAATAAAAATCAGAAATCAATTTACAAAAATAGTATTATATTTATTAAGTAAATTTACATAAAAATGACAGAAGTCAATCAGTAGAAACACAACTATTCATTTTATAGGATTTTAGGTAAACATAGCAATAAGAAGGAAAAAGAGCCACTCAAAGTTATATGGACCTTCTTGACTGAGGGAAACTCACAGGTTCTACCCGATGGTGATTGAGCATGGGTCGGCTAGCAGGGAGCAGGTCAGTCCAGATGAAGAGTTACCTTCTCAAAGTCCGCATGAAGAGTTACATTTGTGCTGGTGGGAGTCTAGAGGAGGAGCCTGAGAAGCAGGTGTTAGAAATTGGGTTAGTGGTTGACTGTGTTGTGAACCTTAGTCAAACAGCAGCCACAATCCTAGTCATATTAAATCTCAGGCAAACCCTAGCTTAACCTTTGCTCACCCTGTAGTAGCTTGGCACAGAGCATTCAGGCTTAATTTAGAGGCAATGTGTAAAGTATTTGTGCAACATTCTAAACAGTAAACAGCACCACACAAAAAGATTCCACACCAGGTTAGAAAAATAAATGTGTTTGTAATAAATAAAACAAGACTAAAATAAGTAGAACTTGAGTTATGCATTTTTAAATAATAAACTGTTAAATAGAGTTAAGAAGCAAGAAGAGCCAAATAGGTTATCTGTCAAAGTCAAAAGTTCAGACCAATCACGTTAGAGCACAGGCTGGCTACAGGGTCCCAGTTAGGCGAGCTGAACAATAGTATCTTAATCCTGGTTACAGAGCGTTGCATAAGTTCATAACCATGCAATAGAGGTGATCTGTCAATTTGTTCACCGCAGTTGTGGTGAGGCATCTGATCCGAGATGTGGCGGGATTTGGATGCAAGTTCCTACTGCAATGACGTTGAGGGTCCAGTTGCTGGGGCCTATGATGCGAAGACCAGTATTGAGGATGCGTTGGGCAGTCGAGGTGATGCGTCCATTCTGATGAGGGCAGGGGCGCAGATGTTTAATTTAATGTCATCATCTAGGATGCTGTTGAAAGGGATGAAAGGACCCTGTGCCAAGAAAATCATTGCAGTGTCGGTGGGGATGCACTGGATCTGTTCCACACAACAGCAGCAATGCATCTATTCTTCTCCTGCAAAGGAGGATGTCTTGGTTCTGCTGGTGCAAACACCTTTGGCCTACTTCCATGGGTCCAGGACTGGGGTGGCAGGGCAGAATCACAGATGGCAGAGTTCAGGTGCAGAAGCAGGTTGGCTGGAAGTCTTTTATGTCCCTGAGACTTATGTCAGGAGACCAGCCAGCTAGTCCTTTAAGTCACTCTGATTTCTGGGTTGGAGAGATGCAGGTCCTGTCACTCTCACTCCCAGGCAAGAGTCCAGTAGAGTGTCAGTCCTTATAGCAGTTTAATAGTTGTTCATGCTGGCAGGGGGTCCAGAAGTGTGCTGAGGTTGTGGTGTCAGAGATCCAGTACTTATACCCAGTTGTGTCTTTGAAGTAGGGAAAACTTCAAAGACATGTCTTTGAAGAGCACAGAACCCCTGTCCTTCCTGTCCTTACTCCATACTCACTACGTGTATTTTATAACCCTTTGTGTGGGGACAGGACACAGCCTATTCAGGTGCTAGTGGGACTCTGTCCAGCTCCCCAATCTCATCCTCCCAAGATGGCCAATCAAGTCACAACTAAGCTCCTATTGTGTGTGGATTTTAGCTGTCATCCACCCCAAACATGAGATTAGAGACAGGCAGCAGGCATGAAATGGCTAATGTAAGAAAGTGCCAACTTTCTGAAAGTGGCATTTTTAGAACTGACATTTAAAATCCTTTTTTAGCATAGGTTGTGATTTTAATTTGTGAATCCAGAGACACAAAACTCAAAAAGTTAATCTCTTCCAAATTGTAAATTACACTTCTGAATGTAATAAGGTAATACCAATGTTATCCCATGAGAAAGGTAGGCCTTGGAGTTGGTAAAAATGACTTTGGGAGTTTTTCACCACCAGGACACACAAAACTAAAAAGTACATGTCCTACCTTGTGCATGTTTGAACCCTACCCTCTGGGCTGTCCAGGGCCTACCATAAGGGAGACTTACATGTATGAAAGTGAATGTTTAGGCCTGGTGAAAGGTTTATTTTGCCAAGTAGACATGGCAGTGTAAGACTGCACACACAAGTTCTGCAGTGGCAGGCCTATATATGGTCAGAGGGCTACTTATGTGGGAGGCACAATCAGTGTAGCAGACCCACTAATAGCACTTAATTTACAGCTCTGGACACAGATAATGCTCTTTTCTAGGGACCTATAGGTAAATTAGGGTTGGCAATTGGTGATAATCCAATGTCATCATGTTGTAGGGAAAAAGAACAAGCAAATTAGCACTGGTTAGTAGTGGCAAATTGTGCAGAATCCTAAGGCCGGCAAAAATGAAGTCAGCAAACACAGGAGGCAAAAAGTCAGAGAAAACCACGCCAAGGATACCAGGTCCAACACTGGAGATCAGGACTTACTCCAGCAGAGGCCAGCAGCAGGGCTCAGGCATGTTTAGGCAGGTCCATTTTGTGAGAAAACAGGGCTGATTGCAGAGGCCCCCCTGACTTTTTGCCCTCATTGTTCAATTTGTGCTGGTGTTTTCCTGACTCTGATGGTGCCCTGGGTACTGCTAACCAGTCTCAGGGCCTGTGCTCTGTGTAAAATCAGTATGCAAATTAGGCTAATTATAATTGGATATGTGAAACTACCTATACGTCCCTAGTATATGGTAGGGAATGTAGGTTTAGGGACCCCAGCATAGGTGGTGCACCGAAAAGTGCAATGCTGAAGTGCCCAGTGCCATTTTAAAGGCAGGCCTGCCTTGCTGGCTGTTTTTAATTTAAAGTTACATGCACATTCAACTTTGGAATTAAAAGTAGTTCCAAAGCTTTAAACTACCTTATGCTTACATATAAGTCACCTCTAAGGTGTGCCCTATGGTTGGGTGGTATGTAACTATAAGCAGGGACCTTAAAAAGTAGTTTTTATAAGCCCTGGTGAGGTAAAACAGCCAAATTCCCTTTTCCCTCATTGTAGTGAGCAGCCTCCATAGGCTAGAATATGGAGACTTTATTTTAATTTATAAAGTCCCCTTAAGTGTCAGATACATCAAGTTTGGTATCAAATGAATTGTTATAATAAATCCCACAACTTAATATTGATGGATTTACCATAACTTGTTCAGGTAAAGAGTTATAAACTCTACCTAAAAAGTTGCCAACTTCAGCCCTGTAGTGTTCTACTCTGATTGGACAGCCTCTGGCAGACTGGCCAGGCTGTCTTGATGAGGTGTGAAGTAGCCCGGGATCCTGGGACGAATAACCCAAAGGAATGTGCCTGTGAAAGGAGATCTTCCCTCAGCAGATGGAGAAGCAGAAAGGAGTGAGGGCTGCCAAACTGGTCTTCAAAAGCAGGGAAAAACACCAGCACCTCCCTCACATCCTACAAACCCAGACAATTAGGTGCCCCCTGATTAGATTAGAAGAGGGCAGGAGAAGGGTGTGTTTAAGATTATTAGCCACACCAGTGGGTGGGCTCAGCCAGATGTAACCTCCAAAAATACCTGGGATTGATTTTTGCCACACGTCCCAGGAAGTGGTCATCACAGGGGGAAGGACCTTGCACCTGATTGGTGAACCAGGACCCCCTGTTTTTCACACAGGAGCAAGGATGAAACTGACTGGCCTGCACCCACACCTCATAATCCTACCAGATCACAACAAAGAAGAACATCAGAAGACGAAGGACTGTCCTGCTGGACCCCTGACCTGCACCTTGAAACTGCACTGTGAAGGACTTTGCCTGTCTTCAACTGGTTCAAGGAGGGACTCCATGTTTGCTACTGGTATAAAGCAGCTGCCCAGAGTCCCCTGCATCAAGTCCTGCAAGCAGAGACCAGCTGACCAGCGTCCAGTGGCCATTTGAGGATTCTGACGAGGGTGCTTTCTGGGAATTATAGTCCCAACTCCCAAGTAGCAACTCAGAGCTTCTGGAACCTTTGATCAAGTTGTGGACACTTCAATGGCCCAAAAAGGGCGTCTGGAAGAAGATCCAGAAGTTTGGAGATGTTTGGAGCAACTCCAAAAGTTGAAGAGGTGCGTTGTGGGAGCTGTAGTCCCAGACCTCAAGGGGCAAGCCAGAGCCTCTGAGCCCTTGGCTGGTGCTGTGGACCACGTTCCAGAATCAAGAAATATTTCTGAAAGT
This sequence comes from Pleurodeles waltl, assembly GCF_031143425.1. Lineage (NCBI taxonomy): Eukaryota > Metazoa > Chordata > Amphibia > Caudata > Salamandridae > Pleurodeles > Pleurodeles waltl. The sequence continues at coordinate 109,199,619 of NC_090450.1, forward strand.
AAGTGTGACAGTGTTACCTCATGGGTGGCCTGAACTCTGGACTTTGTACCTTCGCAGTGTGACCTTGTTTAACCCTTTGAGTGCTAGTTGCTTCTATGTGTTAAAAGATACAAATTTAATCTATATTTATAAATTGGTGTTAGATTTTTATTGTGTTTTACTTATTTACTGCTTCGTGATATTTAAATGCTTTACACATATATCTCCTAAGTTAAGCCTTGTCGCTCATTGACAAGCTAACAAGGGTTGAGCTGTGTTTAATGTATTGAGACCTAACTGGACCTAAGTGGAGGTTAGTGGCCTATTGCTAAGTGTAAGTACTTACCTACCCTTACCAATAATCCATTTCCAACACATTTGGTTCTGGACAGTTGGACCATTGCAAAGAAGCCCTTGCAAGCTTGCTGTTTTCATGTAGCTTACACCAAGGCTCATGTAGCTGACCCCTGGAGTCACTATGGGTAGACTGGATTAAAAGAAAGCAGACCAAGTCCATTTCCAGTCAGCATAGTGCCCTTCTTCCTCATACAGCAGGGTAGTCTTTCCTTCTTCTGAATCTTCTACAAGTCCAGGACTGTTCTGCTAAAGGTTCTTATGATGCCTATTTACACCTGCTGTCGGTATTTGTGTGGGGGAATTCCCTGGCCAACCCACAAATCCAGTTCTGGTCAGTTTTTACTCTTCCCTTTAATTTGGTTTTAAACTATCTAGAGCAGTGGTTCTTAACTTTTTAACTTCTGGGGACCTCCACTTAATAATTAGTAGAAATCAGAGAACCCCATTGAATCATTATTGGAATCTGGGTAACTCTACTGAGTCATTACTGGAAGCTAGAGACCGTGGCCTTAGCATTTCTAATTATTTAAACTGCAAAACAATCAAAAACACAAATCATGAAATATTTTATTTAATTCACAAACACATTTTAAAGTGAAAAGATTAAACCTTTTCTAAATTCAATTGAGGCCATTCATCGTCCATACTATATTCTTTTCTTTCGGTACACTTCCACTACTCACAAATCTGAGAATACTAACCTAATTTTTACCCTCAAATATTAAATTCCTTTACAATTATACAAAGATTACATTTTTTCAGTTTTGCATTTTTCGTCTTTATTTATATACATTTTATTAACCTGCTAAGATTTCTTTTTTTATTTTCTAAGAAGTCACTGACCCCCTGAGTAGGCTTCACAGACCCCCAGGGGTCCCCAGACTACAAGTTAAGAACTATTGGTCTACTTAACAAAGGCAAAGGTAGACCTGTTGCCAGGTTCCTTTGTATGTGCTGAAAGCAGTGCCTTTTGAAATGTAATTAGGGCAGGTCACAACTCTTCCCCAGCCATTCTGTCAGGAAGACTCTATCCACTCACAACTAGACTTCCTTTGCCCCCATGTCTGGAATTAACACACAAAACACCACAGGGAAGCTAGTCATAGTCATGTGTCTATGGACACAGGCAACAAGGCACAGTTGGTTTGGGCAGAACAATGCGAACTTTCTTAAAGTGCCATTTTAAAAGTGTAACCTAAAATCAGATTTTAGCATTACTGAGGATTTTCAATTGCACTTCATTTGAATGTAAGCATCATTCCTCTATCTGTGCCCAATCTGACGTTAGCACTTATTCATTGTTTGTAAGATACCCCAGTGTTAGTCTGTCCGAAGGATAGGCTTACATCAATTAAAACAAGTTTGTCCATGAGAGGACATGCAAAACTGAAACCCTTAAGTGCCCTATGAGCATTAGGGCCTTCCTTTCATAAGCTTCAAAAAAGAAGATTTGTGACTTGGTTCATTTTGCAAGGGGTGAAATGTCAGTTTAAACCTGCACTTCAAGCTGCAGTAGCAGTCCTGAGACATGTTTTGAAAGGCCACTTAAGTTGATGACACAATGAGTGCTGCAGCCCAATTGATGTATATAATTTATAGACCCTGGATACAAGAAGTAAAATATATGAGGGACTTTCAAATAAATTAGATGTACAAATGGGGTGTAGGGTAAAGGACTGAGCACATGCGCTTTAACACTGTTAGCAGAGAAAAAGTTCACAAGGTCCTAAAAGCCAACAAAAACAGGTTCAACAAAGGTAAGGCAGAGGAAAGCAAAATCTGGGTGAACTTTGAGAAAGGACCATGCCCAACAGTACCGCACATTAAAAAAACAGACGATTCTTCCATGGCAAGTAAGGAGAGGTTTAAATAAAATAACAAACCACAAGATATTGTCAGGCTCCCTGTCTTCATGCCAAGGCGATTAGAACTAAGGGGAACAGATCATTGCTGATGGATATCTCTGCCACATGGCCCTCATCAGTTACAACTATACAGTATGATAATGTCAGAGAAAAATTCCAATATAGTCAATAGTGTGCTGAATTCAGAACAAGGCAGCTCCACTTTCATGAATCCAGAAAGTTCAAATCACGTTGTCTACTTATCTGTTGTAACCTTGAGAAACACATCATTTTCTTCATTTGTGTTCCTATGCACCAAATCAATATCAGTACAGTCTTGTTCAGACACTGTTATTTCCCTCTCTGATCTGCTTTCCAAAGTTGCTCTTGTCTCTGCTACTGAAGCATCTCTCAATTCTGGTTGACTCTTTGTTGTATTTTTAACTCAGCTAGCCCTCAGTTACATGTGTTGCCTTCTCTTCCATCATTGGTGGTGGTCAGGGTCTGGTTTTCATAAAGCCAGGCCTACGTTGCTCTGCCCAATCCTAGGCAAATTGTGGGGTCTTCAAAGAACTACTATTTGTCCTCAGCCACTACTTTTAAATTTGCCAAGAATAAGAACACATGACACTTCCAAGTCGCTAAGCTTACATTTCACTACCAGGAACAAACAGCACTGCTGCTGGACAGGCACCATAAAGTCATGGAAATAAAGCTTTGCTGTTTTTGACTGAAAGATCCAAAAATTTTCAATCTTTTTGCAAATAAATAGTTATCTTTGTAATTCACTAAAAGCCTTATTACAGGTCTCGGTAATTAACCTGGTGGTGAAATTAGCCCCAACAATCAATGCACTTGATCTACTGTGTAGAACGTTAACAGGCAATGAGTAACACACGTTTAACCATGCCTTTGTTCCCTGTATGAGCACATATTTGCCACTCAATGATTTTGGGAAAAGTAATCATTTGGATATTCTTTTATTTAGAGCACCCCTCACAATCTTCTGCCCTCAATTTCAATAATAATACCTTAAGATGAAATACTTGCTTCTGCCAAACATTTGTTCATGGATGTAGCACACTTAATAGATACTCTGTTTGTTTGACCTGTTTAGTGAGTTTATTGTGATCATTCTCCTAAATGCCCATGCCACAACCAAGGTGATTTTTGTTTCCCTACGGTTTCTCTGGTAGCAGCAATGGCATCAAGGATTTCAACCAACCGTGATGTTTTCTGGTGAGTATCCACAGCCCTGATTCTGTTTTCCAAGTATGTGTCAAGTTGAATGTTTGCTGGTTGCATATGTGTCAGGAACTGTTCCTTGCACTTTTATAGGCTTAGGTCTACTCATGTTCCTTGCAAGGAGCCAAATCTAATCCAAAACGATGCCTATTCAAGGAGACTATCAAAGGCTGCTGTGTATAATGTTATGTTGTTTTTCTGTCCTTCTGTTAAACTCTGCAGGTTGTTACCAGTTTTTTAAACCACTTTCTGTTTCAATTTCTTCCTTATGTATTCTCTTTTTAGACCATTAAACATTTGTCTATGGACAGAAAGCTGCCTTAAGTCTGAATTATCCAGTCTGTTGCAGTTTTCACATCACTTTTCTTCAGTTTGTGGCTCTGTCAAAATCATCCACATTGCTCCAGAAATGTGGGCATGTATTTGAAAATTTTGCTTGGAGTTTTGTAACACCTCAGTGGGCTACAGCTCATGTGCATGTGTTTTGTGGCCTTTTCTCATCCACTTCTTCTCATCCCAATTCTCCTCTAGGTCTAGCATCTGCCTCAGCAATGTTGTACTGTTATGCATGGGCATTGAGTAGAGGTGAATGCTTAGTTTCTCTCCTCAGCACCATCTGAGCAACCTCAGTCTTGGGACAGCAGGTACAAACCTCTCATCCCTTCTGAAAGATCCCATCCTTAGCTGTAAACTCATCGGCACCTGAAAGCCGATGAGCAGCACCAAGGCCAATCAACCACCACTAGAAGTGAAGAGGCTTTTTCTTCCCTTCTGTAGATTCAGGGAATGAGAATGAAAAACCAAAGGTTCCAGTACAGGTTAGTGAGCCTGATCTAGGTTTCCTAGTTGTGGGCTCTGTTTTGAGAGATGCTGTAAATGATCCACCTGTATCTCACTAGTTTTCAATCAGGCTACTCACTAGAACTCCTCTAAACTGGGGCCTCCAATACATTCACAAGCCAGCAAGCTCCAGACCAGACCAGAAAAATAACAAGTGCAGTACACGATCATCAAAAGTAAGAGCTGCTAGTGAGGAGCCCTCAAATAAACCTCCAAAGACCATAAATGCTGACCATACCGCTCCACAAATAAGTAGCTATAATAACACTTTTAATTTCTAAGTCTTCACAACTGACCTGACGTTTACAGCCATCCACCACTAGTTAATATTTTTTGCCATATTTTAGCCATTGGTCATGTAGTTTGGAGATTTTACAACCATCTAAAGGATTGCATCTTTCATGAATCCTCATAAATAAATGGAGGATAACATAGAAAGCCTGATAACTTAGCACTGTGCTGTCAGTTGAGTTTCAGATGTCTGCTTACCCTGAGGGAAAGATATGGAAGTTTCACGAATTTGCTTCAAATTTCTTGACAGGGAACATCTTAGTCAGGAAACCTACAGGAAGGGGGTGATAAAAATTATGATGTCTCTCGGCCAACAAATAGTCAAATGATAAGAGGAGAGTTTAACATATCTAAGATGACATGGGAAGCAAGAACTGATAACCAAATAAAGCACTATATGGTCAATGCTTTATGGGTGTCAAAGTTTGATGGATAAAATATGATTGGCAAAGCGCATACTTAAATGAAGATCAGATACCAGAAGGAAGGCATTATTAAAACATGATCAAAGAAAATTATTAGATCATACTTTAGGATTATATTATGATAGCTCTCTACCTTCTGGGTCCCCTGGATTTTACAAAGGAGAATGTAAGACTGATGTGAATGACAGTGAATTGCTAGGACAGAAGCAGAAAATAGAGGAAAAAATTTTGAAATGTTCCATAATTAGCACACAATCATTTAATGATCAAGACTGAAACGTTGTACCTTTATTCTTGAGGAAGTGTTAGACCTCGTGTTGGTCACGGATACATGGTTAGATGAGGCTGTTGCTTCACTGTCCTTAATGCAACAGAGAGAAGGTTCGATCATTAATATCATGGGGTGGAAAAATAGCTATGCACTGTGAAATAATGAGGAAATTATGAAGAAGAAACAGGGAAGGTCATGTTGGCAAATTTAAGTGGTGTAAGGAGCAAATCACTCTACTAGTACCTATAAGTCTGTGCACAAAATGTATAATAAATACAAAAGAGTAGCAATGTAGAGAATGAATTCTCTACAGCCACCTAAGCATGTTAATTAATTTGACAGTTGAACCTGTATTTCTAGTGCAATAATGACTCAAACTCAAGATCAATTGATTACTCAGTGCAAAAATGTTGTATCAAGATCTTGTAGATTGCTTACTTTGGCTGGCAAACACAGATAGTTCCCTCTTAGGCTACTAATGTGCCTGGCAATATTGCCATGGAGAAAAGGTCCAGCATTTTGAAAGTCTTACAAATGAGCCTATTCTGGTATACATAACATTTGTCCATGATCATTCCATCATACAGCATCCATCATACAGCATATACTAATAGAAAATTAAGCCAATCACATGGAGTGCTAAAATTCTACTTTGAGAATGCATTTTGTATAAATTCACCTAACAGTATGTTATCAAGGTTACTGAAGTCACCAAGGAGTTCCCTGGCCATGTAGAGGCAGGAGGCCACACATAATATTCAATGTAGATACCTCAGAAGTAAAATGAAACACGCTCTTGTTCCAGAACTGTCACATTTTCAAGATCCATATGTGTGCAGCTCATGTACCCAGGTTTTCATTTGACATTCCAGGATTTGTAGTTGTGTTTATCTCATTAGAAAATAATATCTACAAATCCCAGCGTGAAAAAAACAAGGGTGAAATAATCTACTTATGCATAACCCTAGGAAACTTAATAGCTCTGCAATGTATGTACACCATTCTGTTTAGAAGTGAATAAACCAAATCAGCGTTTAGGACTTACAGCTAAAATATTGTAGAAAAGGAGAAATATTTTACAGAACATTAAACACCTGTGTTAATAAATTATACTGCTGTGTTAATAATATCAATTAAACTCTGGCCATGCATCAATAAAATGCTAAATTCCAATAGGGGGCATACAGAGTTGTAATTTCTGAGGGGTGCTTTGGGTTGGAAACTAGGGCGGGGTGTGTTTAATTAAAATGCAGCTGTTTATTTTTCATATATACTCTTTTGGCAACAAGGTGCATATTAACGTAGTGCAGATGATAACCCACATTCTTACGGGTATGTGAATATACACACACGGTTGATAAACAGGCCTCTATCCTTGATACTTTCTGAGATTTAGCCGCAGGAAGGACTGGAATAGAACCATATCCAGAAAGAGTAGGGGTATGAAACGTTTTGACACAGGAAAATTGTTTAAAAAAAGTTTAAGTGCAATTTCTTTGGTTGGCATATTTAAACGTGTGTAAATATGCACATGCCACATGTGTGCAGGCATAAATCATTTCGCCTGTATTTCACAAAACATTTCCAGAACTACATCTGTGAAACTGCGGCTCCTGCCGTTTCCCACTAGTACTCCTGGAATTCTTTTGATTTCATAATCGTTTCACATTTGCTCTATAAATATCCATAAATCTATAGAAATACATTTCTGACTTTGTGAACTCTTCGGCCTATAGATATAGGCAGCTGCAAAATAGCAGCGGTACCAGCAAAATTAAAGGGAACAAACACACAGCTACTTCTAAGTAATGTGTAAAATAGCAACTTCGAATTAATGTGTACCGCACAAAGACAAAAAGCTCCAGGTCAATTTATATTACCCGACACTAGGCGTTAAGAACTCATGCCTAGGACATACTTTTCATTTCAAGGCTACCCCAACAGAATGCCAAGCAGTCTAAAGAGAAACCCAAAGCTAAAAAATATCATACCTTTTGGGTCTTCTTTTGTTTCACTTGTAACAGAAAGTATCTAAAGGCTTTCCTATGTGTCCCCCCCCTCAAGTATTTTCGTTTAAATGTATCAAGAGAGCCAGAGGCCAGGCTTTTGCCAAATATCAGATAATTCTGTTATTTTGTTGCCTGCTACGCTACATCAATGTTTTTGCTACTGGCTCATAGTGAATGGAACGTAGTTTACTGCTGGACTGCAGATGGATTATATCTACACTCCAGTGGGTGACACTCAAAATTCATACTATCACTACCTCACACCACCACAAATAAACCTCTGGAAATATTTCCATGATAAAACCAGCAGAATGCTATAATGGGATGTTTCCCCTGCGTCGTGGCAACAGTAATAACAGGCCACATTTGCATGTTGAATGTCACAAAGCAGCTGCAGGTTCTAAATTCAGAATACTGAGTACAGAATATCTAGTAACTACAATCGCATGACCAAAATAATGGGAATCATAATATCGAATGTATGCAGAGAATCTATCTATCTATCTATCTATCTATCTATCTATCTATCTATCTATCTATCTATCTATCTATATATATGTAATAATCCAAATCCAAAAAAGCACTGCATTTGCAGAAGTTTCATAAACTACCTTCTTTCTTGCTTTCACACCTGTATTGCGACTCTCATTTATTGATTGTAAAGTTTCAGCACAATTTTTCCACTCTTGTTATAAGAAATCCAATATATAGTTTCAGTATGTCATTTCATAACGCAAGGTTCACAGGTGTTAAAAGTAATTAACTACCAATCCCAGAGTGCAGTATAGAAACCATGATAGTAGTAATGGAGGAAAAACAACAGACAAAACCACTGTGAAGTAGACAAGATGTCAAAATGAGTCATGGTGTCTGAGGAAATCTGTCTTCATTGAAAAATAGAAGGTGGATTGTAAAGCTTCAGAGAGTGCAGCGCTTGTTTGGATTTGCATTATACAATCCTAACCCTACACATGCATCAGCAACTACAGTGCATTAATTTTGAAGACCATTTGATTTGAAATATGAATAAGCGACTATATATAAAACCTACTGGCAGTCACCAGTAGGTAGTTATAGTTAGGACCTAATTTTCATAGATGGAGCATTTTTTGTTTTGGCAATAATGTTGGTGCTGATTGATGAATCTTTATGAAATGTTCAAAAGTTATACTTTGGTGAGTTCAGCTGCTATCTGGAAAGTTTCAGTGTGATCTGTCAAGTACGGCCTGCGTGAAAAGGGAGGCCAAAACAGGTTTTCCCCATTAATTTTTCATTAGAGATTTTGAACACAACTATAGCCAGAACTACTGGAAGGAATTACACCAAATTTGGCAGAAAGGGGGCTCTTAGTCCAGAATGCACAATTTTTGTGATCTTGTGTGAATTCATTACGTGGTTTTAGAGATATTAAAGGGCCAAAAATATAGATATTTGGGCATGCAGACACTTCGCAGAACCACCGCAGATTAATCCGTGGGGGTAGAGTGAAAGGAAGATTCTGATTGGCTGGCCGCAATGTCTCAGGGAAGTTGTGGCTACCATTTTGTTTCATCCAGGACAGTCTCTGAGGCTGAAATGCTGGCTGGAAGTGAAATAAAGGGGGCAAGGTATAAGTTCTCTGACCCCATGGGGGGTGTATTTATATGTCATATGACAATAAATAAAGATTTTAAATAGTGTACAATCATTTTTTTTTGTCTTGCGAAATCCACAGATGGATCTGTCGGGCCCAGCGTGGCCCACGGTGGGAATCCACAGGTTAATCAGCAGATTTGCACACAAAAAAATATATATATATGTATATATACATATATATTTACTTTCACATCCATTCTCACTCCTAGTCACACCCTCTCTCACAATCAAAGAGATACTGTCACACCAAGGGAGACTCTCACATACACACTCACACCTAGTTAAGAACTCTCACATCACCTCTGCCATCTAGACAGATACTCTTACACCGACTATCACACCCGACAAAAACTCTCACACTCACTCTCTTACCCAGACAGACACTCTCACACCCACTATCACAACCAGGCACTCTCATACCCACTCTCACACATAGACAGACACTCTCACTCCCAGACAGACACTCTCACACTCACTCTTTTACTCAGACAGACACTCTCACATCTACTCTTACAACCAGGCACTCTCATATCTACGGTCACACCCAGAGAGACTCTCTCACACCCACTCAGACATCCAGGCAGATACTCTCACACTCACTCTCACACCCAGACAGACGCTCTCACACTCACAACCAGGCACTCTCATACCCACTCTTACACCTAGAGAGACTGTCTCACACTGACTTTGACATCCAGGCAGACACTCTCACATCCACCCTCACACACAATGACGAACAATCTGTCATTCCATCTGACATCTAGACAGACACTCTCACACCCATTGTCACACTCCGAGAGACACTCTCACATGCACTCTGACATCCAGACAGACACTCTCACATCCACTGTCACACCCAGACAGACACTCTTCCATTCCCTCGGATATCTATAACTATCACCTTCGGCCTAAGGTAACTATAACTCGCACCATCGCCATGCACTACTAATTACCCCAGATATTACAGCACTCATGACAACTTTTATAATGTCTATAAAAATGTCAATGTAACATTAGCAGTCTGAAGAAAAACCTGTGAATGGTGGGGGCACAAAATATAATTATCTTGTGCCTCAAGTTACAGTTACTTGAAATAACTCTAACTGCTGAATTTCTATGGTTTTGTGCAAGTAAACTCAGAAGCTAACTATAACGTATAAGTGAAAACAAAATATATACACATACATATATATTTTTAAATGTGTACATACAAATATATGTATGTAAATATATATTTGACGTATGTAGATGTTGAGTTAAGAGCAGTAAATCTACATTTACTGACATATTGTATGCTTAATTTTCTGGTCTACCACCCAGATGTAGTCATGGTCAGCAGGCAGTTTCATGCTGGGACTGGTCTGATTACTAATACCTATGGGTGGAGCACACCGGAATGGCTATGATCTCCTTCCAACCAAAGATACACAAAGATGTGAGAGTGCTACCTGGTAGGCCAATAGTAAGTTCCATTTGGTCACCAATAGAAAATAGTTCAAGGTTTCTGGATTTATTTCTTTAACATTGTGTTGTTAGTTTCACATCTTATCTGAGAGACTCAAATGACTTTCTAAGGAAGTTGGATGGAATCCCTTGGAGGGATGATTATATTATGGTGACTCTGGATGCGGTGTCCTTTTATAAATCAATTAAGCATGAAGAAGGTATTCGGGCACGTGAATATTATCTCAGGGATAGGCCCATAGAATATCGTGAGCACACAGATGATGATCAGCATGTTGAGTTACTGTCTCACCAATGATGTTTTCATCTTTAACGATACATTTTCTTTGCAATTGCAGGGTACAGCGATGGGCACCTCCTTCTCCCCCACCTATGCAAATTTGTTTATGGGGTGATGGGTGAAGGAAGTGACCTGTGTGAAGCAAATGAGCAGTGTATGGAAAAAGTAACCCTTTGGACATTCTTCATAGATGGCTTATTCATCTTGTGGTAGAGAGACGAGAGGGAGTTGTGTGAGTTCATTGACATATTGAACTGTAATAATGTTAATATCTAGTTCACAAGTGAATATAGCATGTCGCATTGCAATTTTTTGGATGTGGAGTTGACGGTTCTGGGCGGCAGACTGATAGCAAAAATACATAGATAACCCATGGCCACCAACTCTAGTATTGAAATGGAGCTTCCCCTACAGTCAAATGCTCAGTGCCAGGTGGATAGGTTCCACTGATGAGAAAATGAAATTCACAATATGATGAGGAGATTTGTTGAGTGAGATTATACTTTAAAAGTCATACAGAGTGCCAAAGAAAAGGTGGCTGTAAAACAGGAAGCAATAAGTGTATAAGCAGGACAAGAGGTTGAACAACACAGATAAAAATCTGAAGATATTTTTTTAAAATACTTTGAGGCCCAGTCTAATATAAAGAGAGTTTTACAGAAGAACTGGCATGTGCTCAGCAAAGATGAACATTTGATGGATAATGCAGTCTAGTCCACAAATAACTTCCAAGAGGACCAGGTCTTTGGGAACATCTTGATGAGCAGTTTTTAGATCCTAGTGGGAGTGATGTGTTATTACAGAACGATAAGGGTTACATTAAGTGTCAAACCTGTAAAGCTTGCAGATATGGACTGAATCAGAAGACATACTGCGCATAAGAAGGTTGTGAGGTTACAATCAATAAAAGGATTACATGTAACATGGATGATGTGTATGAGTCACAATGTGGATGGGACAAGCTGTATTTGGGTAGTACAATTAACAAACTGAAGATACGAATCTTACAACACTTATGGCCTATAACAAATGGAGATAGGAATTATCTCTTGGCTTGTCACTTTGAACAGCACAATGATCATTTATTGGTAAGCTTCTGGTATTTTGGAATCAAACACATCCGAGCCCAGCCCCAAGGAGGGGACAGGGAAAAAGACTTGAGGAGAGAGGAGACTCGATTGATCTTGACATTGGGCACAGAGATCCAATTGGATCATAATACAGATGCTGAACTGTATGTTAATTTATAAGTATTATTGACTAGTGTATGGGCACATAGGGTATTTAAAACTGTGGACCCGCATTATTTTACGGTTGAGTAACTCTGAGTGTCCTTAGGAGCTGTGTGTCTTATGACTCCTATACAGCTATCCTTGAGACCCTGGAATGTGATAGTGTGTGAGGTCAGTGGTGGCTGGTGACTGAAAGCAGTGGTGGGGCACAAATACAAGACGGAATTGCACCTTGTGAGAGAGCCTCACTACCCACGTATTTCCATTCACCTACTCACCCACTGCCTTTGATCACCTACCCATTTACTCATCCACATTGTCATCCACTGCCATTCACACAACTCTTAAACACAGACACCCATATTTTCTCAGCCACTCTGTCAAGCCCTGCAAACACATTCAAACAAACACACATTGCCTCACCCGTCCAGTATCCAGCAGTTTCAGTGATAAAAGGTACACGTTTATTTGAGCTACAGATTACATGTTTAATATGACATATCACGTCATTAGTCTGCAGAAGAAATAAAACAATAACTAGCCATGATAAATTACTGGAACCATTGCTGCCTTTGAGAGACGAAATCACCTACAGAGGCAGTGAAAGGAGAGGAGAGCTGAGAGAACAGATTCTTTTTGTATTGTCTGTAAAAACGACAGAGCTCCAACTTACTTGTGTGCAGGGTTGTCTTTGGCATATTTATGACTTGAGGTCTTCAGGTCACACTCCTGTCTCCCAGAGAGCCCTGAATGGAGTTATTTATTGTATTTATTCAATTTCTCTGCCACAGACTGGGGATTTTCTTTGCACAATGCCACATTCTTTTAATAAAATGTGACCTCCGGTACATGGACCCTTCTGATCACACCCCACCATTTGAGTAAATAGGAAAGGGTGGAGAATAATATCGGAGTGACATGAAGTTTTTAGAAACCCGGGCTAAAACAAAAATGCTCCAGGCTGTTTACAATCAGGGCTTCTGATGGAGGAGGAGAAAAGCCAGGGACGTCACTGCGTTCTGAGAAAACGTAAGGGCTTTGCGTGGGCAAGCCCTGTCAGCCCTACTGTGCAGTTTTCAGCCACATACTGACGCAGGCGCAGTGCGGCTTTTCAAAGTGTACAACGTTTACTCCGAAAATGTTGTGCAGAAAATGTTTTACTTTCATCATGTAATGAAATTTATGCTTCACTAGAGAGGTGAGAAAAGGCTAGGGGTGCAGCCCCTTAGCCCTTGAACACCAGCCGCCACTGTGTGAGGTATAGGTAATTTGTGAGATTCCATTAACCCACTGACTTGTGATAAGAACATAATTGTGGTGATACCAATTACTTTGAATGTTTTTATTAATGGAATTGGATTTTGCACTTGTGTATCTTATAGTAGGAATGTGGTGACTGTAGTAAATTAAGTGATCGGAGACTAGTAATTTAAGATGTAGGTACGGGATTTGATATGTGATAGTGAAAAAAGATAAATAGATTTGCATTTGATTGTTGGTTGGTCATCTAGGATGTCTTCACAGGGAAGAGCATGTATTCCAACTTAAGGACCAATTTGCTAGCTGTAATTACAAATTTAACCACAATTGATATATTAACACAAGTCACTTTGAGGGAATATAGCATAGACCACTTTTTGACATTTGCACTGATATTTGAATTATTTAGAAGTTTATGGGCCCCAGTGTGAGAAGGGTAATCCATTGCATTAGGAGTGATGAATGGAATGACAGCCTTTCTGGGTCATTTGAATCCTGGATAGGATCTGTTTGGTAAGCACTATCACTTCTTGATTTAGAAAGGGCTGGTATGTTTGTGTAGCGGTAACATGGTCTTTTGATTTAGTGAATAGGGTGGAATTCCAAAAGGAATGATAAATGTGAATGTCAGTTTCTGATAAACATTATTCTTATTGAGTTGCACAGGTCAATTTAGGACTGGTTATATTGTGTTTACAACAACAATGTTTTTATGGACGGCATGGGTCATCTTATTAGGGCTCAAACAATTGATTTAATCTTTTATAAATTTCATAGGTCACTTGGTTACATTATGTTTACAATAACAGTGTTTTCATGGACAACACGGGTCTTCTCATTGGGGCTGAAGTAAATGGGTCAGTCTTTTATATACAGCACAAGTCACTTTATTGGAGCCTTGATTTAATCAATTGGGCCCATGGAGCATGGATAACAAATTTGTCCATCTACCGTCTATAATACAAATTTGTATTAAGCGACTATGGGGGTCATGACCCTGGCTGTATTTGACCGCCAGGGCCAAAACGACGGGAGCACCGCCAACAGGCTGGCGGTGCCTCCCGCGTATTTTGACCGCGGTGGTAGCGCCGCGGTCGCACCGCTGGGGCCGGTGGTATACCCCCATTGTAGCCCCGGCGGTGATAATCCGCCAGCCTGTTTCTGGCGGTTTGCACCGCCAAGAAGAGGCTGGCGGGGGGGCCCCCAGGCAGAGCCCCATCGCGCATTTCACTGCCTGAATTTCGGGCAGTGAAATGCGCGATGGGTGCTACTGCACCCGCTGCACATCAGCATTGCCGTCGGCTCAATTACGAGCCGGCAGCAATGTTGATGTGACTTTTCCGCTGGGCCAGCGGACGGTAACTCTGTTACCGTCCGCTGGCCCCGCAGAAATGTCAAAATAGGGAGCCAGCCATACCGCCAGCAATGGCGGTATTCTGGTGCCCGCAACCTCCCGCCGAGGTTGTAATGACCCCCTATGCCTGCTATAATCCCTGGGAAATAATAATACTTGAATTAATGCACGTCACTTTATTGAAGTCCTGTGATTGATATATGTATTTTTTATTGTCCTTTAAGCCCTTTTTGATACCATGTTTATGATACCACAATCTTGTAGGAATAGCACGTTTGACTTTATTTGATCTATTGAGGGCATATAGCCCTGGTCCATGAATCGTTTACCTCAATTATATATGGAAACTATTAGGTATAAATAGCACAAAGTACTTCATTGAAAGACTGAAAATATCTGATGTTTAATTATGAATTACATCAATCATTTATGAATAATTTGGTTTCCCATATGATTAAATATCCAAATTGTAATAACAATGATGTTCTACACATAGCAGGTGTCACTTCATTGAGATATCTTAGATATATTCTATTTAGGTCTCTCTATCAGCGTTGCTGAGTTTTTTGATGAATATGATATGTGGCTTTGCTTTAGTTTTGTGAACATATCATTTTTGGTGAAATTGTTATGAGCGATAACCTTTCACCTAATGTGTTGTATTATTGAAATATTCATAAACAAATTACAGGGATTATGCATTACAAATATAATTTTGGATTGGAGGTACAATGTTGACTTATTGATGGGTATTTGGACTTCTTTGAACTATGTTATGTCTTATAAACATAAGGTTCAACGATGTTTATGCGTGATGTATTGACTTTGTGTTAAGCTCTTGGTAATGCCGTAGAACCCCAGGGTCTGCACATCCTTGGCGATGGCATGCCGTATACCCTTCTTTTGCTGGGCACTGACCCGCAGAGGAAATATACACAGTGAAAGATATTAGTCAGGCCTTCCTGCCTGTTACACTCATGGCTCACCATATCCCTTCCCATCCCCTTACTCACAGACATAGCACTGCATACATGCTGCACACTGCCCAGGGCCCATCCACCAACCGCCTCCTACACGAGGCCTTCACACCCACACTCCATGCATTCATGCCCCATGTATCGTGTTCACAGTGTACTCACCTGTTGATTTGGAGGACCATACAGCAGTCAGTACTGGAGTAGGACCCCATCCACCAGTCTCTCCAATTCCTCTCAGGTGAAGGCAGGGGCCCTTTCCTCAGTCACACGAGCCATGGTAGGTTCCAGACACAGGTCACAGCAGTACATGCAGTGTAGGTCCTCTCCTGTTGAAGGTCAGGCAGCAAGTGAGTGAACAATTACAAAATGCCAGTGACGTCTGCGGCGGTGCATACCATCACCGCCGACGTACATCACCATTGGCCACTGTACCCCATAGGACACAATGATAACCAATGAGGAGTTGCACAGCGGTTCCCGACCGCCTCCCGCCTCCCGCAACGGTGCACAACATCAGCGGAATTACCTCACTTCCACCTGTCCTCACCTACAGACTTGACAGGGCCACAATCACAGAGCTATGTGCCCAATTGGAGCCTGACCTGATATCTGCTATCCGGCACCCCACTGGGACCCCTCCCCTTGTGCAAGTGCTATCAGTGTTCCATATCTTGGTAAATGGTTCGTTCCAAGTGACAGTGTGCTTGGCAGCAGGAATGTCACAGTCAATGTTATTAATAGTGCTAACAAGAATGTTGTCTGCCCTGATTGAACACATGTGCAGCTACATTGTTTTTCCTCAGGTGGAGGATTTGGCCACAATGAAGGCAGACTTCTGTGCAATGGGACATATCCACAACATTATTGGGGCTATTGATGGAACACATATTCCAAGCTCCATCAGCATCTCGACCCACACTGACAACTCACTTCCCGACGCCGAACACCTCCACTTCGCGATCCACATCGACCCCAAGACAACCCTAAGAGGCACCCTCATGTACAGACCACCAGGACCCCGCACCAAGTTCAGCGAAGACATCGCAGACTTCGTCAACCCCCACGCACTCTCATCCACCGACTACATCCTCCTAGGAGACCTCAACTTTCACCTGGAGAACCACACCGACAACAACACCACCGCCGTTCTAGACAACCTCGCCAACCTGGGACTGAAACAACTGGTCAACACCCCCACCCACTACGCCGGACACACGCTCGACCCCATCTTCTCCTCAAGCAAACACATCACCTTCAGCCACACCACCGAACTCACATGGTCGGACCACAGCTGCGTCCACTTCAACTTCAAGAAAACCACCGTGCATCACCACACCCGACAACCACCAAAAAGACACTGGAACAGAATCACCACAGAACAACTCGCAGCAACGCTCTCCCTGAACCAACCCACCAGCACCAGCAACCCCAACGAGGCCGCCAACAACCTCACCAACTGGATCTCCGACTGCGCCAACCTCCTGGCCCCTCTGAAGACCCAAACCAACACCAACAACCACAAGAAAAACTCCTGGTTCACCACCGAACTCAAAAACTCCAAGAAAGAATGCCGCCTCCGCGAGAAGACATGGCGCCTCAACCCGACAGAGGAAAACCTGACAGCTCTCAAGGACACCACCCGCCAACACCACCAACGCCTCCGCACCGCACGAAAAACAGCCTACCAGAACAGACTTGACAACAACGCCCACAACAGCAAGGAACTATTTGGCATCGTCAAAGAGCTCTCCAACCCGGACGCAGAAACCAACCCCATCCCTCCCTCACAGGACCTCTGCGACTCCCTCGCGACCTTCTTCCATCGTAAGATCGCCGACATCTACAACAGCTTCACGACCACCAACATGAACCCGCCCCCGGAAGCCGCAAACGACATCTCCACCATCCTCGCCTGGAACCCTACCACCACCGAGGAAACCACCCGCGTCATGAACTCGATCCACTCGGGATCACCCTCCGACCCCTGTCCTCACCACATTTACAACAAGGCCGACAACATCATCGCACCCCACCTCCGAGACGTCATCAACGCCTCCCTCACCACTGCTACCTTCCCTGAAAGCTGGAAACACGCAGAACTCAACGCCCTCTTAAAGAAACCTACAGCAGACCCCACCGAACTCAAAAACTTCCGGCCTATCTCCCTCCTACCGTTCCCCGCCAAAGTGATTGAGAAAATCGTCAACGCTCAACTCACCGCCGCCCTGGAATCCTCCGATTCCCTCGACTCCACTCAGTTCGGATTCAGGGCCAACCACAGCACCGAAACCGCCCTCATCGCAGCCACGGACGACATCCGAGCCCTGACCGACAAGGGTGAAACTGTGGCCCTCATTCTCCTGGATCTCTCTGCAGCCTTCGACACGGTCTGCCACCGCACCCTGATAGACCGCCTCGGCAGCGCCGGCATCAGAGGCAAGGCCCTGGAATGGGTCAGCTCCTTCCTCTCCGGAAGGACCCAGAGAGTCCGCCTCCCCCCCTTCAGATCCGCAGGCACGGAGATCATCTGCGGCGTACCCCAAGGATCCTCCCTCAGCCCCACCCTATTCAACGTCTACATGACCCCCCTGGCAAACATCGCACGCAAACACGGACTCGACATCATATCCTACGCCGACGACACCCAGCTCATCTTATCCCTCACCAACAACCCCACATCAGCAAGGACCAGACTACACGACGGCATGAAGGAAGTAGCGACCTGGATGACAGACAGCCGACTGAAACTGAACACAGATAAAACGGAGGTCCTCATCCTCGGCCCTACCCCCTCCGCATGGGACGACTCCTGGTGGCCCCCCGCCCTAGGCAGCACTCCCCAACCGACCAACCACGCACGCAACCTCGGCTTCATCCTGGACTCCTCCCTCTCGATGACCAGACAGGTCAACTCGGTGACCTCAGCGTGCTTCAACACCCTCCGCATGCTCCGCAAGATCTTCCGCTGGATCCCCATCGACACCAGGAAGACCGTCACCCACGCCCTCGTCACCAGCCGCCTGGACTACGGGAACACTCTGTACGCCGGCATCACCACCAAGCTGCAGAGGAAACTTCAACGGATCCAGAACGCCGCAGCACGACTCATCCTGGACATACCTCGCCACCACCACATCTCCGGACACCTGAGAAAATTCCATTGGCTCCCGGTCAACAAGAGGATCACCTTCAGACTCCTCACCCACGCACACAAAGCCCTCTACAACCTCGGACCCAAACTCATCAACTCCCGCGTCTCCTTCTACACTCCTCCGCGCACTCTGCGCTCCACCGGTCAGGCCTTGGCAGCCGTTCCCCGCATCCGCAAAACTACAGCCGGAGGAAAATCCTTCTCTTTTCTGGCAGCTAAGACCTGGAACTCCCTGCCCAGTCACCTTCGCGCCATACCCGAACACCTCCCCTTCAGAAGGCAGCTCAAGACCTGGCTCTTCGAGCACTGACCCCCTCCCCCCAGCGCCTTGAGACCCTTATGGGTGAGTAGCGCGCTTTATAAATGTGATTGATTGATTGATTGATTGACATATTGCATTTGTCCCCCCTGGCATAATTAACAGGTCTTCGGAAATCGAAAAAGTTTTCACTCGATGAATGTGCAGATGGTGTGTTTGGCGGACCAGTACATCTCCCATGTGAATGCTAAGTATCTAGGCTCGGTGCATGATGCCTTTATCCTGAGGAATAGCAGCATCCCAAATGTGATGGCTCAGCTCCAGAGGCACAGGGTGTGGTTAATATGTGAGCCCTGGTTCCCACCAGGTGGATGTTGGTGTATGGGTATGGTGTGGGCCATAAGGGTTAGTGTGTGGCTAACAGTTGTCCCTCGATATATGCAGATGACTCTAGTTATCCCAACCTGTCATGGCTACTGAACCATGTGAGGAATCACACGACAAGGGCAGAGGAACATTACAATGAGGCACATGGGCGAACAAGAAGAATAATTGA
This sequence comes from Pleurodeles waltl, assembly GCF_031143425.1. Taxonomy (NCBI): domain Eukaryota; kingdom Metazoa; phylum Chordata; class Amphibia; order Caudata; family Salamandridae; genus Pleurodeles; species Pleurodeles waltl. Next base: position 109,219,048 of record NC_090450.1, read on the forward strand.
ACGTACATTTGGCCTCCTGAAGGCCAGGTTTCGGTGCCTCCATATAACTGGTGGATCCCTGTGCTACTCACCCAGGAAGGTCTGCCAGATCATCGTGGCATGCTGTATGTTGCACAACCTTGCCTTGAGACGCTGAGTGCCTTTTCTGCAGGAAGAGGAGGCTGGAGATGGCAGTGTGGCAGCAGTGGACCCTGTAGACAGCGACGATGAGGAGGTAGAGGATGAGGATGAGGACAACAGAAGTGCAATGATTTGTCAATTCTTCCAATGACACACAGGTAAGACAGTGTAACTTCACATTTCATTGACAGTTTAATGTTTGACATTGTCACTGGCAGGCTGTGATTTTCTACTTCTATGCCCAATCACTCTACCCTTTGGCATCTCTTTTTGCAGATGTTGGTGCCCCACTATTGCTCCTGGTGTGTACACTGCAACCAACTACAGGTCTTTCCTTTGTAAACATTACTGTACAGTTGAATTGCAATGTTTAAACTTTGTTACACAAATACATAGATAATTCATTAGACATACTCCACTTGTATTTTTCTCAAAGTGTGTTGATTGCAGTGCTCTGATGAAAAGGAGGAAGTGTAATGGGCTGGGGAGATGATAGAGGAAAGACCAGGTTAGAGACCAGTCTATTTGTAGCAGAGGTGGAATGTCCTCAGGGGCATAGGAAGGGGAGCAATAGCAGTTCAAGGTGGACATGGTGACAGAGTGGCACCAAGTTTGACAATCAGGAGAGTCTCATTTCTTGGCGGGAGTCTTGGCAATAGTCTCTGGCTTCAGCCTGGATCACAGGGAATGTTTGCCAGGTGGTTCTCCTGTGGCAGTGCCTTCTCCGGTGACATTGGCTGGGATACTTGTAGGGATGTAAATGCAGTGTTATTAATTCTGTTTGTGACATAATGTGCATGGGTGGGTTGCCCTCTATGGTTGTTATTGCCCTGGCAGCTTTGCCTTGTGTGAGTTGTTTTTTGGTGGGCTAGGTGATTGCCTCTAGTGTACATGCTTTAGTTATAGGTGTCTATGCAGGGCTATGATTGGTGTCCATGCATTGGTGGTGCATTTAGGGCTTGGCATTGGAATAAGTGGGTTGTGATTGTGGGGTGTGTGGAAGGTGGTGGAGTGATGGGAGTGAGGGTGGGGTCGGGGTATGTGATGGCATCCAGGTAAGAGGGTGATAGTAGTAAAGAATTAACCTATCAGGGTCCAGTCCTCCTCCTACTCCTGCCAGGCCCTCAGGATGCAAGATTTGCCAAGACTTGTTCCTCCCATGTTGTTAGTTGTGGGGGAGGAGATGTGGATCCCCCACCAGTCCTCTGTACTGCGAGCAATGGATCGCACCTTCCCTCGTAGGTCGTTCTACTTCTTCCTGATGTCATCCCTAGTTCTTGGGTGTTGTCCCACGGCGGTGACCCTGTCCACGATCCTTGGCCATAGCTATATCTTTCTAGCAATGGATATCTGCTGCACCTGTGATCCAAATAGCTATGGCTCTACCCGGATGATTTCCTTCACCATGACCCTTAGCTCCTCCTCAGAGAATCTGGGGTGTTGTTGTGGTGCCATGGGTGTAGTGTGAGTGGTGTGGGTGAATGTGTGTATCGTCATGTGTTGGAGTGTGTGATGTAAAGTGCATGGTGGTATATGGGTTATGGTGGTATGTGTCTCCGGTTGTGTGAGTGCTCTTGCTGTCTCTCTCTGGTGGCAATTGTTTGTAGTCATAAGGGGTTGTGGGTAATGTGGGTGGGTGTTTTTTATTTGTGTGGGTGTGGTGTGTGTATGGGTGTCAGGTGTGTGTAGTTTGAATTGTCTAATGTGGTGTTGTTTTGTTTGAGTGTGTGTATTTTGAGCGTGGCGGTATGTACCGCCAATGGTTTACCCCCATTGAATGTCCGCCGTGGTGATTCATGGGTCACAATGTTGTGGGCGTTGTTATGTTGGCGTAACTGTGTGGATTTTACTACCGCAAGTTTATCACTGACCTTTGGGCTGGAGGACTTGTGTGTGTGGCTGTATCGTGATGGATTGGAATGTGTGTGACATAATATGGTAAATGGATATCTGCCGCGGCGGCGGTATGTTGGTGGCAGTCAGAGTGGCAGTAAGTGGGGTTTACCGCCAATGTCATAATGAGGGCCATTATATTTAATGCTCTGTATCAGTGTTGATAAGATTTTTTATGAATATTATATGTGGCTTTGCTTTAGTATTGGGAACATATGTTTTTTGATGAAATTGTTATGAGTGATACCCTTTCACCTAATGTGTTGTAGTATTGCAATATTCAGAAACAAATGACAGTGATTTTGCATTACAAATATCATTTTGGATTGGAGGTGTGGTTGAAGGCATAATGCTGAAATGCGTCTGCAATTACTTTGCTTAGAATGTTGAAGAAAAATATAGCCCAACTTCAGCCCTGGAGATTGTTTTATTGAGCATTATACCGTGGTGATCATTGATACCCTGTGTCGCCATGTCACTAGTCTGGAGAAGACTGCATGTGGATGTGTATATATATATATATATATATATATATATATATATATATATAGTTCTTTCAAGTAACTCTAACTTGCACACTAAGGTAACTATAACTCACGCCACTGCCATTTTGCTTTGCATGGTAGAAGTTTGCCACAGCCTCTCTGGGTGTGAGACTAGGTGTGAGAGGCTGCATCTGGGGGTGAGAGTGGCTGTCAGAGTTTCTGTCTGGGTGAGAGAGTGCATACATCAGTGTTTAAGTGGATGCCTCAGTATGTGTGCGGGTCTGTGAGTGGGTACAAGAGGGTGTCAGTGGGTCTGTGAGTGAGTGTGTGACAGTCTGAGTGGGTCTGAGTGGGTGCATGAGAATTTGACTGGGGCTGTGAGTGAGTGCTTGACAGACTGAGTGGGTCTGTGAGTGTGTCCAAGAGCTCGACTACAGTAAGGCGCTGTTGCTTGAAACATTCAGACTCATTTGGGTATATTAATTGCATCCTTGAATATCAAGTTTGTATTAACCAATGTTTGTTAAATACCAAATGCTTGTTGATTATACACATTGTATCCCACCTGATAAACTTGTGCCAACTGTAACAGTCAAAACATTTGCTCTTCACAATGTGATCAGTATTGAGCATGTGCCACAATCAGGAGAATAATTGCTCATTTCCTTTACAAGTAACCAACTGCCTTTCCACCTGCTCCAACTCTTACTGCCAAACCGTTTGCTCTTCACAGTGTAATCTGTATTGAACATGTGCCATAATCAGGAGGACAATTGATCATTTCCTTAACAAGCAATCATTTACCAAAAGGCACATGTGCACATTTGATTATTTAAGGATGTTTGTGAGTCTGAGGCCTTGCTTGGCTATGTACCTATTGCTCCGCTCACCAGTTAAATAAAGTTCCATGTCCTCCAGCCTGCCTACATTCCAGTTCCAGTGTTATTTGTCCTCTGATCAGCTTCCAGTCGAGTTCCAGCATTTCTCATTCTTCGGACAGTTTCCATTTGAGTTCTGGGGATTCTCGTCCTATGGTTGGCTTCTTGCAGAGTCTCGTTTCTCCTCTTCCATCTTCTGCAAAGGAACCCATGTTTCCTATAAAAGAGAGGAAATGAGAAAGGTGAAAAAAAAAACATCTGGGCTCTTCTCATGTTTCCAAGCAAGTACCTTCACTTCAAGGTAAAGAAAGATTAATCGCTTAATGTGCTGCACTAAAATCAATGTAACAATACTGAGGTCTATCTTTTAAATAATCTGGGACAACAAGAATAGAGTGATTTATTGTTGGGTGGGAATACAAGATACCATTATATGTACATTACGTCAAGACGTATTTCCTGTAACAAGTGCATCCCTGAGAATTAGAAGATCAGAAATAGAACAAGTTTGTCAAAACTATTATTGGCAAGAGATTACACTTGGGCACAAAAAAGCCCTTTGGTCGAGTTGATTGTTGTTGAGCTTGGACATTGCTTCAGAGACTCTGTGAAAGTATTGAAGAAAGAGGAAGGGACTTGTTCAGTCATACGGAAACGTATGGAAAGAACACACTTTGGTGGTCATTTTGACCCTTGCGGTCTTCTGACTGCCAGGTAAATGTAGCAGTCCCACCACCAACAGGCTGGCAGTGAAGATCACCACATCATGAGTGTGGCGGGTTGACCTCTGCCAACCCGTCACATCTCCACTCATACCACCATGGCGGTCGGAGCTGCTGGGCCTGAGATGATCATCTCTGACCCAGCAGTCCACAGAAGACTGCCAGCGTTATTAGGAGCCTGGTTTCCACCATGGTTTCCGTGACAGTAGCACCACCACAAAAACAATGACTGAAAGGCTACCGGTGACAAGGAATTCTTTCCTTGTCACCAATAGATGGCTCCCCCACATCCCCATCAAGCACTAGACCCCCCTCCCCCATTGCCCCACCCCGCTTCAGCCATATCATCCCCCTCCCAACATACATGCAGGTATTCCCAAACATCCATACACGCACTCACAACTCAATTCATACCCGCATTCATGCACGCAATCACAACAACATCCATACATGCACTCACAACTCCATTCATACATGCCTTTATGCATACATGCTCACACCCATCCAAACAAGCATACTCACATGCATATACACTGACATGGAGACACGCACTCACTTCAGCATACAGACACGCATACAACCATACATACACACACATTCATGCACACACTCAGACACCACACACTCACACACACAATGCCCTCGCACCCCTTCCCCTGCCAGATGATCACCTTATCTGTTCCAGGGAGAAGGACGTCCGACAGGGAACAAGATAGTCCTCTTCCACCGCCAGCAGCGCCCCACCATCAGGACATCGCCAGTCCATATTATGGCCCATAATATGGCGGGCGGTGTCCTACTGCCAGGGCGGGATGGTGGTGGAACCGCCAGACTGCCTCCACCCGCCAATAAGACTACTGACAGATTTCCACCCAAAGTGTGGCAGAAATCCAGAAGTATCCATGATATGGCGGGCAGGAGATGGCCAGCACTGGTGGTCTCCTGGTCACTGTGGCTTTGGCGGTCTACATGGAAGACCTCCAAAGTCATAATGAGGGCCTGTGTGTTGACAATAGGTGACATTATGCAATTCATACTTCTGCAATAGTTTATGAAAGTTCAATGTATTAATAAAGTAATTCTTTTGCAGCCCAGAATCCTAAAAACCAAGAACTCAGTACTTTGAGAAATCAGAATTCCTGGTGCCCAACACGATACGCAGTTAACTCTCCAGCAGTCCCATTCTGCAGTCCACAAAGCAGAAGCTGTCATTTTCTCTTTTTCTCTCCCAAACCCTCTTCCTTTTGAGGACTAATGAAAGGTGGTGTAATCTTCACCGCGTTAGTCCTCACCGGGATTAGGGAATTGGGATCGCCCCATCGGAATGCCTGGAATTCAGGTGACTGGCTTGCACAGAACAGAGTGGGTTCATGAGTGTCTCAGTAAATCTGTGAGTGGGTGCCTAAGTGTCTGAGTGGGAGAAATTGATTGAAAGAGAGACAGAGAGAGAGAGAGAAAGAACACTAGAGGGATAGAGATAGTTTTTTTAGGTTTGGATTTCTGATATACTTAGAATGAGATATTTATGTACAATTTAAAATAAAAATAAAATTATCTGTTATTTTAAAAAGGTATAATCATTTGTAATTTATGAAAAAAAGAAGAGTGAAACAAGTCCAGCAGGATTCAAACCCTCAATGCTCAGTGTGAATGTCTGTGTCATTCACACTGAGCTATTGCTTTTCTATTATTATTTTTTTGTAGCCCTTTATTGGCTTTCTGCAACTGCGAGAGAACACTCAAAGGCTCCCCTGTGGACTCTACATATTTACTTATTTTCAGGCTATGTGGCACTACGGGGGAAGCCTTAAGGCTTCAGTCATGTTGCCATTGTTTCAGCAAGCTAGGAGCTGCTTTAACAGCAACTCCAAGCTTGCTGAAGCAAACCTTTCATCCCTGTTCCCTACATGCATCCCCAGGGCCATCAGTGGCTCCTTGAGGGGGGCCACGCAGCCCTCCTCCAATGTTCACGTTGCCTCAGGAGATGATGGCCCCCGGGTCTAAGAAGGTCCAAAACTGACCTCCTTTCCATATTCTTCCTGTTTGCCACCCGCACCAAATTTAGAAATTGCCCCGGGGAGGTGGTGGTGTACGGAACTTGGGGGCCTGTGTGCCCCCCCATATTTATTATAATTAAAGCCCCAGGGAGGTGGGGTCCCAGGGCCTGTTGGGGAGGCTGTTGGGCCTCTCCCCCACACAGCTAAAGCAACTTGCCCTAGGTAAGGGGTACAATTTGCCACGGACCCCATGCATATATCATAAGAATCAACCTGGGGAGGTGGGGATCCCCGTGGCTGTTGGGGGGCCAGGAGGGTCCCCCACACTCAAAAGTATTAATACCCAGGTACCTGGCCCACCCGGGGGGCTATCAAAAACAAGCACAGGCATCCCCACTTGATTTTAAAAAAAATAATTACTGCAAATTTGTGAATGTAGCAATTTTGTGGCAAACAAATAATAAAAAAAGTTTTTTTGTTCCCACCAGAGCTAAGGTGACAGGATGTCACTACCCTGGGCCCTTGTCTTTTTTTTAATTCTTTTACTGAGACTTGGCTGAAGCCGAGTCCCAAGATGGCTTCAAATACTTCCGGGTTCGAAGTTTTATCAACCAATCAATGCTGTGCATTTTCCTGCACAAGATTGTCTTTGTTCACAAATACTTTGCGGACAGAGATATACAAATGTGATTTTCCCTAAATTTCTCAAAAACTACCTACCGGATTTACATCAAATGAGTGAAAGCGTAATTTTTATACCAACAGCTAGCTTTCTGCCAAATTTGGTGTATTTCCATCCAGTGGTTCAGGCTGCAGACGTTCCTAATGTCCTATGGAAATTAACATGGGAAATATAGGCCCTCATTACAACTCTGGCGGTCGGTGTTAAAGCAGCGGTAATACCGCCAACTGGCCGGCGGAAAAAATAATGGAATCATGACCATGGCAGAAACCGCCAACACAGACAGCCACTTTAACACTCCGACCGCCACGGGGGTAGCAACAAACACCGCGGCTGTAAACGCCAACAGACAGACGGAGGACAAAGTACCGCACACAGTATTTCAACAGGCCTATCTGCCACCTTTTCCGGGGCGGAACCAACGCTATCAAAAGCACAGTGGAAACAGTACACAGAAGGGAACACACTCACCTCTCAACACCCAACGAGGAACCAGGACTCCATGGAGCCTGAACTACAGGTGTTACCAATGCTGCTCTTCCTCCTGCTCCATCAGGAGCAGGACAGACGCCGTCGACGACCACGGTGAGTACTGCACCTACAACACAGGGGAGGGGGGAGAGAGTGACACACATACGCAACATGCAATACCCCCACCCCCACTCTCACCCACAACAACATACACACAAATACATGCATCAACATTACATATACACCCCCTTGCCCCCTGGAAGAATGCAAGGACAAAAGGAAATGATTGTAACAACTGTAATCAATAAAAATCAGATAGTGCAATTTCAAAAATCAGTGTATACAAATATGTACACCAATTACACAAGTCCGGATAGTGTACCAATCATTGTCCGTGGACCACTGGTCCCAAAATGCATGGGCGAAGCCCACACAAGATACCTGACTGAAAACGGAGAGGACACTGCTGGGGCATCAGACCAAAAATATACAGGCACCTCAGGGGGAGGGGGGCACCTCAGCCAGATGAACGCACGACGCCACTGCTGCATGAGGGGCTCCATGCACATTGCTGTATCCTGGGGAGTGCAAAGCCACAGTCTCTCAAGTGTCTCCAGTGCGTGGTTTGCGACGCCAGGTGCCTTTTCGGCAGGAGGATGGGCCAGATGGTGGTCTTGTGGCAGCTGTGTAGCCTCTGGACTGTGAAGAAGAGGAGGCAGAAGAAGAGGATATCGACAACTGAAACAACATCATCATGCAATACTTCCAGTGAGACACAGGTAAGAAAATGTCACTGCTTCCCACATCTCATACTATTGTTGGAGCTAGCATAAATCTGTCATTTTCACTCAGTGTGTGGACACTGACTTGTCACTTTGACTTTTCATTTTACAGATCTGGGTCCCACTTTGTGCCCTCTGCTATGTTTACTCCTGGCCTACAGCTGTGTTATGTGAACAAGTACATTGACATTGCTATATTCCATAGATATTGCAATTACACATTTGTGAAACCACAGACTTACTCCAGATTGTTTTGTGATTGAAGTGTGTTTATTCCTGGGCACATAAGTGGAGGGGGTTGTAAAATGGGCTGGGGTGATGGTGGAGGTATGTCCATGGCAGAGTCCAGTCAATTTGTTTCACAGTGCATTGTCCAAAGGGGAATAGGAAGTGGTGCAATGGCAGTTTAAGGGTGACATAGTGGGACAGAAGGGTGACATTCAGGGGGGTCTTATTTCCTGGCGGGGGTCTTGGCAATGTTCTCTGTCTTGTTCCTGGATCTCAGGGACCATTTGCAGGGTGGTTCTCCATCTGCAGGGGGTAGGGTGCTGGTGTCCTGTTGTTCCTGTGGCAGTGCCTCCTGTCCACTAGCGCCAGTGGAGGTGGAGAGCTGTTCATGGTCCAGGCTAGTGTCAGGGGCCAGTTGGGGTGCCACTGTGTCCCTCCTGGTGTTGAGAAGGTCTGCCAGCACCCCTGCAATGGTAACCAAGGTGGTGCTGATGGACTTCAAGTCCTCCCTGATCCCCAGGTAGTGTTCCTCCTGCAGCCGCTGGGTCTCCTGAAACTTGGCCAGTACCGTGCCCATGGTCTCCTGGGAATGGTGGTAAGCTCCCATGATGTTGGAGAGTGCTTCTTGGAGAGTGGGTTCCCTGGGCCTGTCCTCCCCCTGTCGCACAGCAGTCCTCCCAGCTTACCTGTTATCCTGTGTCTATCCCTTAACCGTGTGCCCACTGCCACTGCCCCCAGGTCCCCGATCGTCCTGTGTTAGTGGGGTTGCTTGGGTTCCCTGTAGTGGGGGACACACTGCTGATTGACGTGTCCTGGGGACAGAGGGATGGGCCCGCTGGGTGGGTGCTGTGGTGGTGTTTCTTGAGGGGGGAGGTTCAGTGGTGGTTTGTGACTGTGTCAGGGGAACTAACTGTCCCAAGGTCCCTGATGGGCCGGGCTGGTCATCTTGATCCAGGTGTGCAGAGCTGCTGTCATCACTGTGGGTCTCTTCTCTGGGGGGGTCTGGATATGTCTGGCACCTCCTTCCGGTGACGTTGGGTATGGGTCCTGTTGGGGTGTAAATGCATAGTTATTGTATCTGTGTGTGCCATCTTATGCACTGGGTGAGTGACCCTCTATTCCTGTGCTTGCATTATTGGCTTGGTCCTTGTGTGATTGGTGATTTTGGGGCATGAGTGAGTCTCTGTACTGGACATGCTTTGGTGATGGGTATCCATGCATTGGTGTTACATGCAGGGCTTGGTTTTGGGATGTGTGGATTGTGTTATTGGGGTATCTGTGGGTTGTTGGGGTGATGGGTGAGGGAGGCGGTATGTGATGGCATGCAGGTGGGGTGTGGGGGATAAAGTAGTAAAGATATGTCTTACCAGAGTCAAGTCCTCCTGCTACTCCTGCGAGGCCCTCAGGATGCATTATTGCCAAGACTTGCTCCTCCCATGTTGTTAGTTGTGGGGGAGGAGGTGGGTGTCCACCGACAGTCCTCTGTACAGCAATCTGGTGCCTGGATACCACAGAACGCACCTTCCCCCGTAGGTCGTTCCACCTCTTCCTGATGTCATCCCGTGTTCTTGGATGCTGTCCCACTGCGTTAACCCTGTCAACAATTCTGTGCCATAGCTCCAGCTTCCTTGCAATGGATGTCTGCTGCACCTGTGATCCGAATAGCTGTGACTCTACCCGGACGATTTCCTCCACCATGACCCTGAGCATCTCCTCAGAGAATTTGGGGTGTCTTTGAGGTGCCATGATGTAGTGTGGGTGCTGTGTGAGGTGGTGTCGGTTGTGATGTGTGAGGGGATGTGTTGGTGTGTGTTGTTTGAGGTGTGTGGATGTTGTGTGCGTGATGGTGTTGTGTGCCTGTGGATGCTGGTGTTGTTTTAGGAAGTCTCTCTCTCTGGCCTTCTTTCCAATTTTTGGTTGTAAAGATTTGTGGGTGATGTGGGTGTGTGCTTTATATTGGATTGGGTGTGTGGGTGTGGTGTGTGTATGTGTATCAGGTGTGTGTATTTCGAATTGTCCAATGTGGTTGTGTTATGTAAGTGTGTGTGTATTTTGAGCGCTGCGGTGTGTACTGCCAATGGACTTCCACGGTTGAATGACCGCCGCGTTGATTCATGGGTTGTGATAGTGTGTGCGTTTCCTGTTGGTGTAACGGTGTCGGTTTTGGTATCGCCAGTTTATCACTGACCTTTGGTGTGGCGGACTTGTGTGGGTGTCTGTATTGTGGCGGATTCCGAGCTGTGGGTCATAATACCTGTAGCGGAATTCCGCGGACGCAGTGGTATGTTGGCGGTCTTCTGCAAGGTGTAAAGCGGGATTTACCGCCAGGGTTGTAATGAGGGCCATCATTTTTTAATAACCTCACCCTTTTGCTTGCCCAATCTTGATGGATCACCCTGAAACTTTCCCTGCAGCCAAGAATCACAGCAATACTTTGTTGGCTAAATTTAGTGAAAATTTGTCAAACGGTGCCAAAAATATGGGTAAGTCAACACGCTTTTTCAATAGAAACATGGCACTAACTATAACTACCTAGCGGCGACTACAACTATGCAACTAGGTAAAATATATAAATAAATTTATATATATATATATATATATAAATATATATATATATATATATATATACAGATATGTATATGTGTAGATATATATACAGTATATATGTATATGTGTGTGTGTGTGTGTATATACATATATATATATATATATATCACTCCACAAAATTAGTCTCGGAGTGCGGCCGCTAACATCACAGCGGTCCTGGTCGGGCTCCGAGACGCCAATATTATAATAAACACTCTCTGAATCCCAAGAGCACCAGGACGCCTCCGTACAAAAAAATCACTGATTTATTAACAGCAAAACAAAACAACTCCAATGCGTTTCAGCATTACGCCTTGTTCACGGATAGAGTACTATTTCTATTTGTCATTTAAATACACTAATACATTCACATAAAGAGAGGACTGATTCCAAGTCGATCGTGTCAATGGCGGCCATCTTGAAAGGTTCATTGAGTGTGAATGTACACCAAGCAGATGCAGCCTTACTCTATACCCTTCTGCACTTCTTCACCCATAATTATTATATATAAACAACCATTTCTATCATAATTTCTCATTTATCATATACAATCTTATCCATTTTGATCACACAATGAGGATGAAGTGTCAAATAAATAAAGATAAGAGTAAATATAAAATATGACATACAGGGGGTCATTCTGACCCTGGCGGTAAATACCGCCAGGGCGGAGGTTGGCGGTAGCACCGCCAACAGGCTGACGGTGCACCGCCGGGCATTCTGACCGCGGCGGTACAGCCGCGGCCAGAAGCGGTAAGCCGGCGGTGTACCGCCGACTTTCCGCTGCCCATGGGAATCCGCCATGGCGGCGCAGCTTGCTGCGCCGCCATGGGAATTCTGACACCGCATACCGCCATCCTGTTCCTGGCGGTTCGCCCGCCGGGAACAGGATGGCGGTATGGGGTGCCGTGGGGCCCCTGGGGGCCCCTGCAGTGCCCATGCCAATGGCATGGGCACTGCAGGGGCCCCCGTAAGAGGGCCCCACAAAGAATTTCAGTGTCTGCTTTGCAGACACTGAAATTTGCGACGGGTGCAACTGCACCCGTCGCACCTTCCCACTCCGCCGGCTCCATTCTGAGCCGGCGTCCTCGTGGGAAGGGTGTTTCCCGCTGGGCTGGCGGGCGGACTTTCGGCAGTCGCCCGCCAGCCCAGTGGGAAACCCAGAATGACCGCCGTGGTCTTTTGACCGCGGTACGGTCTTCTGGCGGTTCCCGCTTGGCGGGCGGCTACCGCGGCCCGCCAAGCTTAGAATCACCCCCATAGTAATTTAATATAACATATAATACTTAATTCCAAACATATTGCCCAAGTGGCCAAAATTACTTGACCATGCTGCTCTGCCTTTATGATTCTCTCGACATGGTTTTGACCTTTCTTCCATTGTACAACCTGATCCAGTCCTCATCCCATCTACACGAAAAACGAAAAGAAAAAATGTACACAAAAAACATGACTCAACCTAAAACTGCACCACTGCTTGTGAAAAAAAAACAAATATCTACACTTATTATATGTTAATTTGTACATGTGCATTTTTTCCTATGCACTTTTTCCATATATGTTTCTTTATACATTTTTATCCCAAATGTGTGCTTAACTCCTCACTGGAATTCAACCCAATAGGATCCATTGTCTCAAAATCTATGATATAACATGACTCCATAATCCTCAATGCCTTTTCTCTATTACCACCGCGTTTGCTGTTTTTAACCTGGTCAATCACTACAAATCTTAGGAGATTTTCATTACCATTGTGTTGATTAGCAAAATGTCTTGCTACTGGGTAGCTCTCATCATTGTTTTTAATTGTTCGTCTATGTTCTAACACTCGTTTCTTTGCACTATGAATTGTGCTCCCTACATACAATTTTTCACATGGGCATATTAGGCAATAAACACAGTATGTCGTCCCAAAATCATAGCTTCCTTTGATGACAAAATCTTGATCTTTCCCTGGTATCCTCACCTTTTTACAGCTGTTACTTGTTCTACATGCTTTACACTGCATGCATCACGAAAAACCGTTGCTTAAGTTATCTCTAATTACTCCTCCACATGATACATCATTGTTGCACAAGTCATCCCTCAGTGACCTACATCTCTTGGAAGTTATTTGGGGTATATCATAAATACATTCGTTGAGCACTGGATCAGATTCCAAAATGTGCCAACTCTTGCTCAAAATATTCCGTATTTTATGTGCTTGATTACCAAAAGTTGTCACAAATCTGATTTTATCCTCATTCTTGCTCTTATCCTCATCAACATGACACAATAGGTCATCCCGGCTCAATTCCTCAACTTTCCTTCTTGCTTGTTCTGTAATCCTTGTTTCATAACCTCTCTCCTTAAATCTCTCACACATCCTATCACATTCTTGATGGAAATCCGACACATTACCACAATTCCTCCGAGCTCTTAATAGCTCCCCATAGGTGATGCTATAAATCAAATTTGTAGGGTGCGCACTCCGAGCATCTAGGAGGCTGTTACCAACTGTCTCTTTATTATGTAGCTTTGGGATTAAACCATCCTTGCTTGCTGTAACCTCTACATCCAGAAATTCCACATGACTAGGGTGCAAATGCTCTGTAAATCTCAAATTGTACTAATTCTCATTCAATTTCTGTACAAACTTTACTGCTGACATCCCATTCCCTTTCCAAATCACAGAAATTTTGTTGATAAAGCTACACCACAAAATCATATGTCTCTCAAATTCTATCACGGACTCCGATACCTGTTCCTCCCACCAGCCCATGAATACATTTGTATAACTGGGTGTGAAATAGGTACCCATAGCTGTGCCTTGTAACTGTTTGTACAGCTTGTTGTCAAAGATTAACAAATTATTTCTAAGACAAAAATTCATCATATCACACAACATTTCTGAGTGAAAGAACAATGATAGTGATCTTGCCCTTAAAAAATGTTTAGTAGCGTTCATCCTAGATCATGATCTATGGAAGTATATAGGCTAGTAACATCCAATGTTAAAAGGAGATAATCATCCTCCCACTGGATGCCCTCAATGATCTTCAAAAAATGTGTTGTGTCCTTCAAATAATAGGGTAACATCTCTACAAAGGGACGAAGAAAGTAGTCAATATACTTGGATGTATTCTCTAAGAGAGAGCCCATGGCAGATACTATAGGCCTGCCTGGCGGATTTTTCCTGTCCTTATGAATCTTAGGTAGAAGGTATAATATCGGGATTTTAGGATAATCTCATTTAAGAAACAAACATTCCTCCCATCCTCATAGGCCCTTCTCCCTGGATAAGACTGTATATGATAAATGAGAAATTATGATAGAAATGGTTGTTTATATATAATAATTATGGGTGAAGAAGTGCAGAAGGGTATAGAGTAAGGCTGCATCTGCTTGGTGTACATTCACACTCAATGGACTTTTCAAGATGGCCGCCATTGACACGATCGACTTGGAATCAGTCCTCTCTTTATGTCAATCTATTAGTGTATTTAAATGAGCAATAGAAATAGTACTCTATCCGTGAACAAGGCATAATGCTGAAACGCATTGGAGTTGTTTTGTTTTGCTGTTAATAAATCAGTGATTTTTTGTACGGAGGCGTCCTGGTGCTCTTGGGATTCAGAGAGTGTTTTTTATTATATATATATATATATATATATATATATATATATATATATATATATATATATATATATATATAAACTAAATAAAAAAAGGTTACAGGGACGTTATAGTTCGGCTCACATCTGCCCTAAAGTAACTATAACTGGCAGCCCAGCCATGCAGAGTAATTTCATAAAAATGCACTGCTAATTACCCCACAAATTGCAGCCCTCATCACATCTTTGATAACATCACAGATAATATCAATGTAATATTTGCAGCAAAAATCTTCAAGTAAAAACTGTGCATGTCAGGGCATGAGTTATAGTTATTCAGGGCATGAGTTATAGTTACTTGAGATAACTCTAACAGGTGAATTTCTATGGTTTGGTATGTTTAAGATGTGAGCCTAACTATATTGTCCCTATGACCTTTGTTTTGTTTAGTCACTTTCTATTTTTTTTAATTCTATTTCCTAACTTTAACGTACAGGTAACCTTTGTTTTTTCAGGGAACTTCTGTGGCTTTTAACATATAGTAATTGTCATCACTATACGTTAATCCAACAACCTCTGCCTTAGGCCGTGCGCAGCAGGGGATAACCACTGTACGTCATACATGTGGCCTGGCCGTGCTGCCAACACCCATTGCTACCCAACCCTGCACCATGTATAACCAAACAGTCTGTCTCTCTTCATGTGGGAATAGGTGTGAGAAGGTGTCTCTGGGTGGGAGTGTGTTTGTCTGGATGTGAAAGTGGGTGAGTGAGGGTCTGAGTGGTTTTGTGAGTGGGTGCATAAGGGT